>NC_045612.1:16830074-17133104 GCF_009762305.2 Zalophus californianus
AGTTCTCTTCTCAATTCGCAGCTGTCTCTCTGATGTGTGCCTTTTGTCCCACACGGTAATTAAGCCCTGCACTCTGCCCAGCTCTTCTACACTACCTGGACAAACGTCTTTTCCTTCTTTTCAATAAATGTCAGACGCTAGTAAAAAGAAACTGAGTCTCGGTGAATGTGGCACCTCTGCCTCCCCGGGCCAGTCGGCGGGGTCCGTGTGTCTCGTTGAGAGCAGGCCTGTCCCCTGCCCTTCTGTGGCTGATGTTGAATCTGGCATCCTGAGACAGAGCAGGTGGTCCTGCGGTGGTCCTGGGGACGGAGACCCCACTGGCCGTCATTCGGGCCCAGATGCCGACTCTTCCAGTCCAGTCAGCTCCATGCCCCTCAGGAAGTGGACCTCCATCTGAGTTTGGCCAAGGGGTATCAGGAAAAGGCAGCCGGGAGGCTTCTGGAAAACATTTCCTCCTTTCAAAAAAGCTGCTTGAAGGCAGAACACTTTTCTGTGACAAATCATGAATCCCACACATTTGTTACTGAACACCTGTCAAATTTTATTTAATCCATTATTCAGGAAAATCAGCAGAATGACGGGTTCTTTAGAAAAAGCATTTACATTTATAAAGCCTTGATTGTGTTGTAGAGAAGGGGATGCAGAAGTGTGATTGTTAATTTAGTACAAACCTGGTTGGTGAAATTACAAATTTCTCTGCAAGGTAGAAATGGAAAAATGTTACTTCTTCATTTTTCTCTGCATGCTAACCTCTGAAATCCATAGTGCTGGGTAAAGCCTCTGCTAGCTCATCTGTGTTAAGTATTCCCGTTAAGTCAGAAAAGGTGGGCTTAGGGCGCCTGGGTGGCTCAGTTGGTTGAGCGACTGCCTTCGGCTCAGGTCATGATCCTGGAGTCCCGGGATCGTGTCTGGCATCGGGCTCCCTGCTCAGCGGGAGTCTGCTTCTCCCTCTGACCCTCTTCCCTCTCGTGCTCTCTATCTCTCATTCTCTCTCAAATAAATAAATAAAATCTTTGAAAAAAAAAAGAAAAGGTGTGCTTATAAGGCAGCACTCAATCATCTCTGCCTCATTTCTAATTCAGGAACCTCAAAATTCTGATAGATTTTCAACCCAAAGAAGTTTCATTCCACAAAGAAAAATTGCACGTATGGTCATGTATTATTTTGTTTCGGTGGCCATAGCAAAGCACCATAAACTGGGGGGCTTAAGCAACATGTAATTGATTTTCTCAGGGTTCTGGAGGCTAGAAGTTGAAAATCAAGGTGTGAGCAAAGTCAGTTCCTTTTGAGGCCTGTGAGGGTAGGCCCTTCCAGAGCCCTCTCCTTGCCTGGTAGATGGCTGCCGTCTCCCTAAGCCTCTTAACATTATTTTCCCTCTATGTCTATCTACTTGTTTAAATTTCCCCTTTTTATAAGGAAACCAGTCTTGCTGGATTAGTGCAACCCTAATGACCTTATGTAACTTGGTTACCTCTCTAAAAATCCTATTTCCGCGTAAGGTCATGTTGTAAGGTACTGTGGGTTAGACTTAGAACATACCGTTTTGGGGGAGACACAGTTTATCCAGGAACTCCTCCCATGCTCATATCAGTGTCCTCAAGAGAAAAACTCCCTAGCCTGTTCTGTCAACGTGGCTCCCTTTATCCTAGACCCTGTATGTCATTTCACTCTGAAACGAGTAGAAGGTGTGAGGTAGTTCACCAGCCTTTAAATAGGAAGAGGCCCTTGGCTCCTTTCAGTGCAGCAGGCCTGTGGGAGGAGAGAGAAATAGAGACAGGGAGGGAGAGGGAGAAAAAATTAATCTCAGTACAATTTAGACCTTTAACCTCTGTATTGGCCTCGTGAGCGTTTATACAATTATTTTTCTCCTTGTCAGGCTTGCACAACTCTTCAGAAAATGTTTTATAGAAGCCAACATACTCTGCGATCCTTTCCTCCCCATCAGAACTGTCCCCTGGTGAAATAAGTCAGACAGAGAAAGACCAATCCAGTACTGTGTGATTTCACTTGTATGTGGAATCTCAAAGCTAAACAAATGAGCAAACAAAACAGAAACAGACTCATAAATACAGAGATACCAACTGATTAGTGACTATACTTGGAGTGACCAATTCATAATGTATAGAAGTATCAAATCACTATGTGGTACACTTGAAACTATTACAATAGTGTATATCAATTTTTCTTCAATTAAAAAAAAAAAGAATTGTCCCCTAGTTAGTAGTCTGTATACCGGTCTGAGGACTTGTATAATTTTTGGAGTTATGAATTGTCCCAATAATTTTTACACATTCCAAAATCTCTATATGACATTATAATGTACAGACACGAGACAGTGCTAGCAACAAAATTCGTGTGTTTAAGCAACATATTTGAAATTTGAAAAATTACTATATTGCTGGTGAATCACATTGGTACATTCAGCCCTCTATTCTTTAGCAAGTTGTATATCTTATTCGGTTAACATATGATATAATGCCTGATATTAGTATAATGCTTTCACTGTTCATTTGCCATCCCTTTTAATCTTCTATGCAAGACCTCGATTGACTTTTTCACTCATTTGTAGGTCAGTCACTTATCGTTTATTAACTACTTCCTCTGTCCCAGGCACCTTACTTTGAACTATGGATACGTCATTGCAAAAGGACAGTCCAAGTCTTCCGGGAATTTAGAATCCAGTTGGCTGTAGTGGTAAAACAACATGTCTATGATGTCTCAGTTTGGGATTTGATTAAGAAGGGCTTGAGTCCACGCTCAGTCACGCTGTATGACCCTGGGCAAATTTCATAACCTCCCTAAGCCATTGTTTCTCATATGAAAAGTAGGTGAAACAAAGCATATATATTGGGTTCCTTATAAGAATTTAATGAGATGACAAATGTAAGATCTGAGCACTCAATAAATGGGACTTGCCATAACCATAATAACAACAATCATTTGTATTATTTTTTTTAGGGTATGAGAATGACTTGGTGCTTATATATGGCACAGTGGGACTATAGGATAAAGAACAATTTTTTAAAGATTTATTTCTTTTAGAGAGAGAGTGCAAGTGGGGGGAGGGACAAAGGGAGAGGGAAAGAGAGAGAACCCTCAAATAGACTCCCCCTGAGAGTGGAGCCTGTCGCAGGGTTCGATCCCACGACCCTGAGATCATGACCTGAGCCAAAACCAAGAGTTGGACGCTTAACCGACTGAGCCACCCAGGCGCCCCAGATAAAGAATATTTAAATCTTGCCCCAGTTGAGGCAGGGACCGTCTCAATAGAGAAAGTAGGACATTGGTTGAGACTTGATTCCAATCTAAGAGGACCACCTGTATCTGAGACTGAAGAATGAGACAGCGTGGTTTGTATATAAAAGTCAGGAAAACTCTTGTATGCCATGGAAAGGCATAGATCAATTACCCCGTAGTCACCGGGGAACAAGGGAAAGATACTGACCGGAGCACTGATGTGATTGCATTTGTGTTTTAATGTTCATTCTGGGGCGGACACTGAACACAGATTGTGGAAGGATGCAATGTGGGTCAAGTCCAGCAATGAGTGTTTGGCAGGTGAAGGCTATCGAGGGCTTCAAGACAAAGGATGGGAAGAGAAAAGTGACACTGAGATTCATTAGAACTCTTAGTAATTAGCTGGGAAGTGGAATTTGGGAACAAGAGGGCTCTGGGATGGGTCAAAGTCTCTGGCTTAGGAATTGGGCCATTCTTGCATCTGACGTGGGCCAGGCTCTCTCTAGCTTGTTTATTCCTTTGCCTGGGATATTTTGTATCCTTTGCTTTCCCATAATTTTTTTAAAGGATTTTGTTTATTTGAGAGAGAGCACAAGCAGAAGGGAGGGGCAGAGGGAGAGGGAGAAGCAGACCCTGCTGAGCAGGGAGCCCAACGCGGGGCTTGATGCAGGGCTCGATCACAGGACCCCGAGATCATGACCTGAGCTGAAGGTAGACACTTAACCAACTGAGCTGCCCAGGCGCCCCTACTTTCCCATAATTTTCACCAGGCTAATAAGACTATTTCTTACTTGCTGGATCTGTTCATTTCATTCAGAAGTTCTTCCTGAACCAACAAGTCTATTTTAGTGGCTCCTCTAATGGGCATCCCATAGGTCCTCAAACTTTCATATGGCACCATATTGAAATAGGACGACTCTCATTAAGTTGTGGATATTCAATCCATTTTGTGGCAGGTTTAAAAATCAACTTTAGGGGCGCCCGGGTGGCTCAGTGGGTTAAACATCCGACTCAGTCTCAGCTCAGGTCTTATCTCAGGGTCGGGCGTTCAAGCCTCGAGTTGGGCTCCACACTGGATGTGGAGCCTACTTAAAAAATAAATGAATAAAAATAAAAATAAACTTTAAATTGAGTTATAATTTAACACAGTAAAATCACTCCTTTAAAGTAAAGGTTTCAGTGCACTGTGAAATGCATACCTACACGTGTTTGGGTGTATGAGAGTGTTTTCATTACCTCCTATAGGGTTATGGGGATGGCTGAACACACCACACCTGACACTGGACAGACAAGATCAACAGCAGTTTTATTAGTCAGTCACATGTACTCACAACCTGGAGGAGGAATACCATACTGAGGAGGTGGGGGGGATTGCACTTGGGCACAGAGTGAACAAGCAGGGACTGTGGGGGCACACTTTGTAGCATCAAGAGGGTATGGTGGCCCTGGTTCCTGGGAGAGATGTGATTGGCTTCTTTGGATAATTCCTCATTGAATTATTCCTTGTGCTGTCAGGAAATTGAAACCTACTACTCAGGGATAAGCAAGGACTGCACTTGTCTTGCTGAGAAGGGTTGTTTGGCTGGGGGACCCTATCTGTGGGAGCAGAGTGGGGAGGGGAACTCATGGTTAGGGTGGTTAAGGCATTTGAGGCCTTCCTGACTTCCCCAGACATCAAGGGTGCCCATAATATTGGGCCTTAATTTTAGGCCATACACCACAGTATGTATATACGTAGCTACCTATATTTGTACATGTCAACACCACCATAGTGGAGATATAGAACATTTCTATTGCTCCAAAATGTTTGCTTGTGCCCCTTTGCGATCACTCACAGCCCTAGTCCAAGCAACCTCGCACTATAGATGCGTTTTGCCAATTCTAGGACTTCATATAAATGCAACTATACATGGGCGCCTGGGTGACTCAGATGGTTAAGCATCTGTCTTTGGCTCAGGTCATGATCCCGGAGTCCTGGGATCGAGTCTCGCATCTGGCTCCCTGCAGGGAGCCTGCTTCTCCCTGTGCTCCCAGCTCATGCTCTCTGTCTCTCTGTCTCTCTCTCTCAAATGAATAAATAAAATCTGTAAAAAAAAATGTAACTATACATTATGTACTATTTTATGTCCAGCTTCTGTAGGGGCCAAGGGCAGGCCACTCAAAATGTACAATGGCGTACTGATTATTTTGAATTGAAGCTAATGGGAAAGCAGCCAGTACAAAGACACTCAGACCCTCCTCTGTTCCCCTGAAAGCAGGAAATCAACCTCTAATCTGAAAGGTACCCTCCCTGTACTAAGTAAAAAAGACATCCTTATTACCAGAGATAGGAAATTTAGAGCTGAGAAGGCTGTAGAAACAAACCTTATTACTTTTTTACTTATCTACTGCCTTAGCCCAAATTCTGCTTAGAATCCCTTATGAATTAAAACTCCCAAGCATCCATTTCCGTCATCTTGTTAATTCCTCACAGACTTATTGTCAGTTTGTCTACAAAATATAAAAACTGCCTGCCTTGGTCATTTCTTTAGGTCTCATTTTCATTATTGGGCCTTCATGCATGCATAAGAAAATTCTGGGTTTTTTCCCCTGTTAATCTATCTCATTTAAACTTAATTCTTAGGGCGCCTGGGTGGCTCAGATGGTTAAGCATCTGCCTTCGGCTCAGGTCATGATCCCAGGGTCCTGGGATCGAGTCCCGCATCGGGCTCCCTGCTCCTTGGGAGACTGCTTCTCCCTCTGCTTCTCTCTCTCTCTCTCCCCCTCTGTCTCTCATGAATAAATCAATAAAATCTTTAAAAAAATAAATAAATTTATTATTAGGGGTGTCTGGGTGGTTCAGTCGGTTAAGTGTCCAATTTGATTTCAGCTCAGGTCATGATCTCAGGGTTGTGAGATCAAGCCCCACGTCAGGCTCCGCACCTGCTGAAGATCCTCCCTCTCCCTCTCCCTCTGCCCTTCCCCCCCACCCCCACTTAAAAATATAAATTTAATTCTTAGTCCAGCTGGACGACCTTAAAAGGTAGAGAAAGTATATTTCCTTCCCTATACTTCTTTCACCTCAGCATAATGTTTTTATATTCATCCATATTATAGCACGTGTCGGTAGTTCATTCCTTATTATTGCTAGGGAGTAATCCAACACATGGATATACCGTATTTGTCTTATTAATCTGTTTGATGAAAATGTGGGTAGTTTCAACTTTTAGGCATTATAAATAAAGCTACTATGAAAATAATTATGCAAGTCTTTATTTGAGCATATGTTTTCATTTCTAGGGCAAATACCCGGAAATGGAATTTCTAGGTTATATGGTTGGTGTATATTTAACTTTGTAAGAAACTGCCAAACTGTTTCCCAAGATGGTTTTATAATTACATAGTCCTGCCAGCAACATATGAAAGTTCCATTTCCTCCACATCCTCACTAACACTTGGTATTGTCATTATTTTAATGTACTTTTCATTTATTATTTTTAATTTAATTTTTTTAAAGATTTATTTATTTGAGAGAAAGAGAGTGAGTGGGGGGGAGGGGGAGAGGGAGACAACCTTCAAGCCAACTCCCCACTGAGTGCGGAGCTAAGGCAGGGCTCGATCTCATAACACTAAGATCATGACCTGAGCTGAAATCAAGAGTCGGACATTTAACTGATTGAGCCGCCGAGTTGCCCATAGTGTGTGTGAGACTCATTGTATTTTTTATTTTTATTTCCCTGATGAATAGCAATATTAACCATATTTCTCATGTCCTTATCATCTATTTATGTATTTTCTTTTATGAAGAGTCTGTTCAAGTCACTGGGCCATGTTTTTTTAAGTAGGCTCCACAACCAGTGTGGAGCCCAACGTGGGGCTTGAACTCATAACCCTGAGATCATGACCTGAGCTGAAATCAAGAGTCAGACACTTGACCGACTGAGCCACCCAGGCACCCCTTGCTGGGCCATTTTTAAATTGTCATTTTTCTTCTTTTTTTTAAAGATTTATTTGTTTGTTTGCTTGTTGAGGGAGAGAGAGTGAGGGAGAGCAAGCTCCTACAGGAGCAGGGCGGGGAAGGGCAGAGGGAGAAGGAGAAGGAGAGAAGCAGACTCCCTGCTGAGAGTGGAGCCTGTCCCGGGGCTCGATCCCACCACCCTGAGATCATGACCTGAGTCAAAATCAAGAGCTAGACGCTCAACCAACTGAGCCACCCAGGTGCAATTTGCTGGGCCATTTTTTAATTGTCATTTTTCTTCTTTTTTAAAAGATTTTATTTATTTTTTTATGCTTTTTTGTTTTAAAGATTTTATTTATTTGACAGAGAGAGACAGCGAGAGAGGGAACACAAGCAGGGGCAGTGGGAGAGGGAGAAGCAGGCCTCCCGCCGAGCAGGGAGCCCGATGCGGGGCTCGATCCCAGGACCCCGGGACCACGACCTGAGCCGAAGGCAGACGCTTATCAACTGAGCCGCCCAGGTGCTCCTAAAGATTTTTATTTTTAAGTAATCTCTACACCCCAATGTGGTGCTCAAACTCACAGCTGCAAGATCCAGAATCTGATGCTCCACTGACTGAGACAGCCAGGCACCCCCATTTTTTTTCTTACTATTGAGTTATGGTTCTTTTTTTTTTAAGTATTTTTTTAAGATTTTATTTATTTATTTATTTATTAGAGAGAGAGAGAGAGAGAGAGAGAATGAGAGATAGAAAGCACGAGAGGGAAAGAGGGTCAGAGGGAGAAGCAGACTCCCTGCTGAGCAGGAAGCCCGATGTGGGACTCGATCCCGGGACTCCAGGATCATGACCTGAGCCGAAGGCAGTCGCTCAACCAACTGAGCCACCCAGGCGCCCCAGGTTCTTTTTTTTGATATTTTATTTATTTATTTGATTGAGAGAGAGAGAGCAGGGGGTGGGGCAGAGGGAGAAACGGACTCCCCGCTGAGCAGGGAGCCTGACATGGGACTTGATCTCAGGACCCTGAGATCATGACCTGAGCTGAAGACAGACACTTAACCAACTGAGCCACCCAGGCACCCCAGTAGTTCTTTATATATTGTGTGTAACACCCCTTTGCCAGATTTATTTATTTATTTGATACATGTATTTTAAATATTTTCTCTAGGCCTGTACCTTGCTCTTCAATTTTCTTTTTTTTTTTTTGCTATTCAATTTTCTGAAAGCTATGTCTTGAAATGTAACTTTCTTCAATAGTTTATATGAAATCCAATTTATAATTTTTGACTTTCATAATTTGAGATCCTCTGAAAAGCAGATGCCAAGATAGAACTAGACATTCAAGAAATTTGTTGAGGGAAACACCTGTGGAGGATAAAGAAGCAGTGGAGATGAAAGGACAAGAAATCACTGTATTCTACCCCTGAAACTAATGTAACACTGTATGTTAGCTAACTGGAATGAAAATAAAAACTTAAACAATGAACGAACAAACCAAGTTTCAAAACAGTATTGTTTCACCCCATAGAATTTAATTATTTTGGATGAAGTTAATAAATTTAAGAAGCAATTATTTTCACTAATGGATCTTCTGGATTTGAGAATAAAAAAGGAGTATAAAAGGGAAAAAAAAGAAGGGGGGCATCTGGCTGAGAGAAAACCTAGAAAATGTAGATTAGTGCAATGAACTGCAGCCCCTGTCCTTGGAATTGGTCTTCAGGCCACAACCGACTGATCCCCTTCCTCCTCCACTACCCGTTCTAAAATTCCATCATTTTCAGATACCACCTTGCAGGTCTTGCTTACCTGGTAGTAAATTGTCTTTATCCATTCTCCTTTCGATGGATATTTAGCTTCTTTTCATATCTTGGCTATTATAAATAATACTGAAATGGGGTGTCTGGGAGGCTCAGTCTGTAGAGCATGTGAGTCTTGATCTCAGGGTTGTAAGTTCAAATCCCACACCGGGTGCAGAGCTTACTTAAAGATAAAATCTTAAAAAAAGAAGCTTTTAGTTTGATGAAATCCCACTTGTTTATTTTTGTTTCTGTTACCTGTGCTTCTCGTGTCATATCCAAAAAATCATTGCCAAGACCAATGTCAAGGACCTTTCCCCCCATGTGTTCTTCTAAGAGATCTTATGTCAAGTTTTCCAGTAGATCTTATGTTAAGTGTGCGTACCACACACACACACAAATAATAAGGGGGGGTGGGAGGAAACATTGGGAGGTGATGGATATGTCTATGGCTTCAATGATGGTGTTGGTTTTACAGATGTATACTTACTTATCCCCCAAATCTCCGAGTTGTATAGAGTAAATATGTATAGCTTTTTATGTATCAATCCTATCTCATTAAAGTAACCAAAGGGGCGCCTGGCTGGCTCAGTAGGAAGAGTGTGCGACTCTTGATCTCGGGGTTGTGAGTTCGAGCCCCACGTTGGGTGTAGAGATTACTTAAAAAAAAAAAAAGAAACCAAAAAACTCCCCTTCTCCCCTCCCCTGCTGCCCAGCGCAATGCGAGGATAGAGCAAGAAGGCAGCCATTTGCAAGCAAAGAAGGGTGTCCTTACCCGACACTGAGTCTGCCAGCACCTTGATCTCGGACTTCCCAACCTCCAGAACTGAGGAATAAATGTTTTGTTTTTAAAGCCACCCAGTCCATGCTATTTGTTATAGTAGCCTGAACTAAGACAGGGAGTGACTGATAACAGATATGTTTCTTTCTGGGGGTGATGAAGACGTTCTAAAATGAGATTATGGGGATGCTTGTATAACTGTAACTAAACAAAAGGGCATTGATTTGTACACTTTAATTGGGTGAATTTTATGGTATGTAAATGACATGTCAAGAAAGCTGTTAAAAATCAAAATGACCCCAGGACAAATGGCATATTGGTTCCTTGTGCGGGTCCCTGGTGTCTTCAGCGTCAGTCTTAGCTCTACCACTTTGTAGCTGTAGGACCTCGGGCAAATGAATCGGCCATACCCAGCCTCAGTTTCCTCAAAAATAAATGGTGCTTACCTCATGGGGGATGTTGAGGATTAAATAAGAACAGCTGTGTAAATGTCTGGGGACATAGGAAGGGCTCAAACATCTCCAGCTGGTTTTTTTTTTTTTAAGATTTTATTTATTTGACAGAGAGAGGGAACACAAGCAGGGGGAGTGGGAGAGGGAGAAGCAGGCTTCCCACTGAGCAAGGAGCCCGATGCGGGGCTCGATCCCAGGACCCTGGGATCATGACCTGAGCCAAAGGCGGACGCTTAACGACTGAGCCCCCCAGGCGCCCCTCCAGCTGTTTTGTTATTATAGAGGCATTTATCTCTAATTCAAGGATGTCTTTTCAATGAAATAAAGTCAGCCTTATGAAAATTGAAAACATACTGGAGATTTAAGAGGTTCATTTGTAGAAATATACTAAGAAGTGTTATTTTTCTGGACATCAACCAGGCTTGTACCTAAATTAACAATTGTATTACTGCATTCCTTCCTCCACAAAATGATGTTGAACTAGCTCTGTCATTCTGCTGATTTCCTGAATAATAAATTAAATGAGACTTTGACAGTTGTTCATCACCAAGCTGTGTGAGAATTCTGGTTGCAACAATTTGAGAATCGTACTTTCAAGCCACTCATTACACAAGTTCTCTCTACCAGAATTGCCCTGCAACCCAATATCTCAGGACACTAAACCAAAGGCCACTTTGTCCCCTCTGTGTCTACATATTAAATTTTTTGTCCATGTGAGTCACAAAATTTGTGTAATGCTATCCTAATTATAGACTTCAGGTCAATATTGGCCCCAACCTCCAAAAAAAAAGGTTAATTGCCTTTTCTCTCTCATGTCTCTTTTTAAAACCTTTTTTAAAAAATCAGTCTTTATGTTTCTCCCTCCTTTGGTGTTCACTTCTGAGGTGGGGCCTCATGGTGGAGGCAGAGACTGAATTGCCAGGAGTGATGGGAGGGAAACAAACCGAGGACAACTGTTAGGGGTGAAGTGGCAACGTCATTACATGGGCCAAATGCGTGTCCCCCTCCCAAATCTGTATGTTGGAGCCCCACCTGCCAGTGTGATGGTATTTGGACGTAGGGCACTGGTGGACATTATTAGGTGTGGATGAGGTCTTGAGATTGGGGCCACCATGGTGGGATTAGTGCCCTTATAAGAGGAAGAGACCAGAACTCTACCTACGTCTTATGACCATGTGAGGATACAGCAAAAAGGCAGCGGCTTGCAAACCTGGAAGTGAGCCCTCACAAGGCACCTAATGTAGCAGTACCTTGACCTTGCCTTTCCCAGCCTCCAGAACTGTGAGAAATACATGTTCTTTTGTTTAAGGCACCCAGCCGGGGGCATTTTATTACAGCAGCCTGAAGTGAGACACTGGTGAAAAAGAGCCTCCCTTTCCCCTCACAAATTCCATTTCTTCCTTCTCTCCCTTTATAGAATCTTGTGAAAATGCTCAGGATTAATTCTTGAGAACTATTAACCATCTCCCAGACATTTTTGTCACAATAAAGTGCTGGGGATGATACAACTAGAGTAGATGAAGGAGCAATCCCAAACAGAGCCACCCTGGCAGGAGGAAGAAAACTGCACGGCATTTCTGATGGGAGAGAAAGAGGGGGGGGTGGTGCTGACATCATTGAAAACATACCCAGCAGTTCCTGCCCTTCCTCCCTCTGTCTAGAGCCAGGTGGACACAGAGTGTAGGGAATACCCTAGACCGACCGACTCCATAAAGTGTTTCCAAACACTTTCAAACCACTTTAGCAAAATCTGTTTATTTTTTTAAAAGATTTTATTTATTTATTTGACAGAGAAAGACACAGCGAGAGAGGGAACACAAGCAGAGGGAGGGGGAGAGGGAGAAGCAGGCTTCCCGCGGAGCGGGGAGCCCGATGCGGGGCTCGATGCGGGGCTCGATGCGGGGCTCGATGCGGGGCTCGATGCGGGGCTCGATCCCAGGACCCTGGGACCATGACCTGAGCCAAAGGCAGACGCTTAATGACTGAGCCACCCAGGCGCCCCGGCAGAATCTATGTTTAAAACCAAACAGTGAGGGGCGCCTGGGTGGCTCAGTTGTTAGGCATCTACCTTCGGCTCAGGTCATGAACCCAGGGTCCTGGGATCGGAAGCCTGCTTCTCCCTCTCCCACTCCCTCTGCTTGTGTTCCCTCTCTCGCTGTGTCTTTCTCTGTCAAATAAATAAATAAAATCTTAATAAATAAATAAATAAATAAAACCAAACAGCGAGGGGCGCCTGGGTGGTTCAGTTGTTAGGCGTCTACCTTAGGCTCAGCTCAGGTCACGGTCCCAGGGTCCTGGGATCGAGCCCCGCATCGCGCTCCCTGCTCTGCGGGAAGTCGGCTTCTCCCTCTCCCTCTCCCCCTGCTTGTGTTCCTTCTCTCACTGTGTCAAATAAATAAGATCTTAAAAATAAAAACAAACCGAACAGTGAATATCCTTAAAACAATCATCTTTTCTACCCACCCAGAAGGCCAACTGCCAGCACCTTGATTAAAAGCTCCTAATTAGCCTGCTCTCATTTTAAGAATGCTGTGAATTTTAAAAACTTCATTAAGCAATTCCAATTTTTCCTCTGACTTCAAGAGTTGGATCTATTACATGCCAAATTGCAAGTTAATGGTGGTTTCACTATTTGGAGGAACAAAAAATAGTCAAGGCACATAATGCAGGTAATGTACCTCCAGCTCCATGTACAGTCCTCGAATCACAACATATGAATGGCAAATACTTACCTGCTCAAATGAAGAAAGAGATGGAGAGGAATAAGAAGTAAAAAAGAAAACAAAACAAAACAAAACAAAAACAAAACACTGGGTGATTTATTTTACGATCCTGTGTTGTTCTGGAAAATCACCAAAACTTGGAAATGAGACAGAAAGTTGATGGTACAACCTTTAAACATCACACCACAGTACTGCCTATAAGCCCACTTACAGGTCATCTGACTCAGGATATTTAATTTTGATGGCCAACAATTGGAGAGGGAGTACAAGCTTTTTACAGTACTATAAATATAAATGGTTACACTGGGAAAAACAAGGAGCAATAACTTTTTCCTGCTTGTTAGGTAAGTTTATACGTTTATTGTTCTATAGGTCATCAACCAAGTTTGTACATAAACAATCTCATTTCTGCATGCTTTTCCCCACCCCCAGTACCCACATAATGAAGGTTCTATAAATGTTTTTTAAAGCACCTATATCATTCTGCTGGTTTCCTGAAAAATGGGTTAAATAAAACTGACAATTTTCACCATCTATGTGGGATGAATGACTTTTTGGAAATGAGAAAACATTTTCTGAGTAACCTCCTGGTTGACTTCTCACAGTGCCTTAGCCAAAATAAAGATCCATTTCTTAAGAGGCTTGGAACACTCCTAACTGGTTCAAAGGAGTCATCATCTGGGACTGATCAGTTGCCAGTGGGGTCTCCATCCCCAGGAACACCTGAGGATTCTAACTTTAATGTTCTATATGCAAGAGTCAACAAAGAGGAGAGTGTCTCTAATATTACTCAAGGAATTGCAAGGGAAAGCTCTTCTGAACAAGATTGACCCTTTTACAGAAACAGGGAAGGAAAAGTGCCATATTTATTGAGACATTTCTTTTTTAATAGCATTATTGAAAAGATGGAAAAAAGTCTGTCCAGGTAGTGTTGAGGACTTGTGTAGAATGTCGAAGTTATAATGCTGACCAACAAATACATAACTAAGAAAATAATGCAAATTGAGAAGAGAACTGGGTTCTGGGCAAAACGAACAGGTCCACAGGAGAAAGAAAACGAGTGGCTGGATTTGGCTGCCAGGCACCCCCGGGACCTGGCGGCCACCTGGCAGGAGCAGAAGAGGTCTCTGGGAGGAGGCGGGGAACGGGTCCCGCTGCAGGCGAGAGGCTGGCCGGCCCCTCCGGGGGTCGGGGGTGGCGAGCTGCTGGAGTCACCGTCCAGGGGCCGCGGCCCGCTCAGATACTTCCTGGCTGAGCCCAGATCGCCGCAGGCCGCAGGCCGTCGGTGGCGCGCGGTGGACGGCGGCGGCAGCGCGGGTCTCCGGGCAGCGCGCTGCAGGCCTGGCGGTCAGTCTGGCGGAGGCGGCCCGCGGCGGCCCGGCTGTAGGTGGTCTGCCCGGCGTGTAACGCGAGCCCGGCCCGCAGCTGGAGCGCGGGCCCGAGTCCAAGTGCGCACGGGAGGGGCCCGGCCGGCCGCAGAGGGCGGCGGCGCGCTCCGGAGCGGGGCCCAGAGGCAGCGGCGGGGACCCGGAGCGCTATTCCTGGAACAAAGGCAAGCACTACGCGGGAGGGGACAGCAGCGCGGGGGAGAGCGCGGCCACTCGAGCGCGGCGAAGGTGAGGGGGGGAGGCGCGGCGGGGCGACGCCCGCGGCCATCTGGGCGGCGGCGACGGGCGCAGCGGACCCTCCCCCGAGCACCCGCCCCCGGGCCCGGGGGGCTCCCGGCCTAGAAGTCCTCGTCCTCCACCCAGCCAAAGACCCGCTTCATCTCGGCCAGGAAGCCCCGGTAATCATTGAGGAGGGGGCTCTCCTTCCTGATGTAGGGGATCACCCACTGCAGGGCCGGCCCGGTGAGGCGGGTGATGAGGAACGTCACCTTCAGGGCATCGCTGGAGAACAGGGTCTCGTCCACTAACATGTAGGCGCCCGTCTGCACGATGAACTCCGGGAGGCGGTCGGTGTCGCCGTCAAACGTCTCGGGGAAGGGAATCGGATTCCTCCACCGCCGGGTCTGGGGCCGCAGGGGCAGGGCCAGGAGGGCCTTGATCAGCTGCACTCGGCCGTCCATCGCGCCGCGCTCGCGCTCGCGCTCGCTGGGCTCGGCCGGGCTGGGCGGGGCTGGGCTGAGGCGGGCGGGGAGGCGTGGCGGGAAGTGCGTGTGCGCGGGGCCGGGCCCGGGCCAGAGGGGCGTGGCCTGCCAGGGCTCCGCCCGCGAGACCGGGTGGTCGCTAGGGCGCAGGCGCGAAAGGCGGGGGCGGTGCGCTAGGACTAGGGTGAACGTGGGAGCGACGGGCCCAGCGGCCGCTCGAGGAGGCGGGGTCAGAACGTAGGGGCGGGGCCGTGGTTCCCAGGGGGGGGCGGCGGCCTGCGAGGGGCGGGGCCGGAGGCGGAGGCCCGGGCACCAGGTAGGCTGTGTTGAGGGCAGCCGGGTGCACGTGGAGAAGGGAGGGAGGGCCAAGTGCTGTGGTTTTGAGGAGTCTGTCTGGTGTACAGAGTCTCTGCCCTTCCAGTTCCTTAAAGGACCTTTTGCCTCTGGACGCCCCTTGCACGAGCTTCTGTGAACACATTTTCTTGCTTATTCATGCATCTCTTTGCCAGAGGTTATTGGCACCCAGGCAGCAGATATTCCCTGCAACATTAATGAGAAAACCCTGAATATTAGCCAACATAATGCAGAAAGCATATTTAGGAATGGTGTGCCATGACTGGGAAATGTAAAATAGTTGGACGTTAAGAAGTCTCTTAACATGCTATATTAAGAGACCAGAAGAGAATAATCAATACCGAAACTGGAAGACAAATATGAGTGGTTGGATGCTTTAAGCGTGACTTTATACATGTTCATACATCAAGAAAAAAGCAAAAGAATAAGATTTATCAAATTGGGAGGGAGGGGCACCTGGCTGGCTCCTTCAGTAGAGGGTGCAACTCTTGATCTTCCAGGGGTGAGTTAAATCCCCACATTAGGCTAGAGCTTACTTTTATTTTATTTTTTTTAAAGATTTTATTTATTTATTTGACAGAGAGACAAAGCAAGAGAGGAAACACAAGTAGGGGGAGTGGGAGAGGGAGAAGCAGGCTCCTTGCTGAGCAGGGAGCCTGATGCGGGGCTCCATCCCAGGACCCCGGGATCATGACCTGAGCTGAAGGCAGACGCCTAACGACTGAGCCACCCAGGTGCCCCTAGAGCTTACTTTTAAAAAATGGAAAGGAGAAGGGGAAATTAGCCATGATATGTTATATCTGAATTCAATTTGTGGCTGAGTACAAATTAATATAAATGTATCACCAGCTTTCATATATATAGAAAATAATCAGTGAAAACGTACAATGACGTTAAAGATCCTATTCAGAATAGCAATTCGAAGGAAATAGTGCCAGGAATATATATTTTAATTGAAAAAAACCAAAAAACAAAACCGCAGGAAGTAGTGTCTTAAAGGAAAAGACGGATATAAAAGAATATTCTAACAAGTCGAATGATACCCCCAGATCTGGGATAGGATGACCCAACATCATAAAGACATTTATTAAATTTCCCTAAGTTAAGTTATACTTTCAACACATGACCGGTGATGGGGTCAGGCGATGTGCCAATATTACTTTTAATACAATTATGTGCACTATTTTCCCCCCAACATAATCTTACCAGAAACACAAAGAGGATATTTTTGATTAGACAAGCTGACTTTAACTTTCATATGGAAGAATAAACAACCAAAATTAGGGTGGAAATTTTTGAAATACAAGGGTAATGAGGGATGACTTGTTTCAACAGATATTCACAAATATATTATTATTTATTAGTTGGTTTTTATTATCTTTTACCCTGACTAAGATACAAGATGCCGGCAACCTCAGGTGATCTTGAGGTTAAACAATTGTCTCTGATCTTGGGGTGTTTTTTTTTTTTCGTTTTCCCAGTAAATGCCGTGATGAGAGGGCTTTCTCACAGCTACCTCCCGGTCAGGTTAAATGAACAAATGTCCTAGCATGGACCTGGAACTTTTTCAGGGAGTTGTAACAGGTCAAATAGTGTCAATGCTCTAGGTTGTGACTTTCAACCTGGTCCGCCATATCCATACATTTGTGCCGTGAGACTGTTTCCTTCATGAGAGCCTTCTGTACCCAGATTGCCGTCATCAGGCCTCAGACTGCCTACCTCTTGGCTGCATCATCATCGTCTTGCCGAGAGCCTTGAGAATCGACCCCAGATGTCCAGGAGAAGAGTCCTTTCCTCTCTCCCAGGTTCCACATGGAGCAAGCCTCAGTTACCTCCTGTGCTTTGACTTTTCAGGTTGGCAGACGCTGACAAAGGAGTCCGTGACAGGGACTCCCTCCTTCAGCGGATGTGTGTAAGCGCAGGCCAGACACAGCTTAAGAGGTAAACAGTGGACCAAAGGTTGTGTCCTAAGAAAATATCCAGAACGAAACACAGAAAGATAAACAGGAGAAAAACACAGGTGAGGTGAGACACACAGAGGATTGTTTGAAAGGAGGAGAGGACAATTGGAGTTTCAGAAGGACAGGAAAGAGAATGACGCAAAGCAGTATTTGAGCAGATATGAGCTGAGAACAAACAACTCGCAGGGAAAAATGAAAGAAATCTACACCTAAGCACGTCTTAGAAAAGCTATTGGAAACCAAAGGCAAATAGAAAAATTCTAAAACTTTCAGAGGATAAAAGCAAATTACCACCATAGTAGCAATAATTAGTCCGAGAGCTGACTTCTCAATAGTAAAAAATGGAAACCGCTAGAAAATGAAATACCACCTTCCATGTACTAAAAGAGAATCATTTCCGATGGAAGCATCCTTGCCCTGCCGCAATATATTTCAAGAATGAAGATGGAAAAAAAGATATTGTTGTACACGAAATAGAGAAAAACTTGAGAGAATGTGTCGCCAGCAGAATGGTACTTCAAGGAACTGCTAACAAATATCCCTCAAGCCGAAGAAAAATTTTAAAGTAAGTGAAAAGTGATGTATTGGAAAGATATGTGGGCAGATCTGGGAGAATACTGCCTTATGGGGTTTAAAATGCAGAGAGATCGGGGCGCCTGGGTGGCTCAGTCGGTTAAGCGTCTGCCTTCAGCTCAGGTCCTGATCCCGGGGTCTTGGGGCTCCCTGCTCAGCGGGGAGTCTGCTTCTCCTTCTGCCTCTGCCCTTCCCCCCCCCCCCCGCCAGCTCGTGTGTGTGCTCGCTCTCTCTCTCTCTCTCTCTCAAATAAATGAATACATCTTTTTAAAAAATAAATCTGATAATGATAAGAGGTTCAATTCACTAGAAATATGTAACAGTTACTGTTTAATGCGCCTCTTAGCAAATTAAAAATACATAATGGCAATTGGAGAGAACCTTTAGGAGAAATAGAATTACAAACCCACGATCATGGTGGAAGATATTTAATACAGTTTTCTCAGTGACTGATAGAACAAGCAGAAAAAGAATCAGTAAGGAAATTAAATATTTTTCATAGCAAATAGGGTCTGATGGAGATGCACAGAGCACCACTAACAATGACTAAGAATGTATATTCTTTGAAGGCGGGAGGAGGGATTGAATCGGAAAATGGGAAAATGCACGGGGCGGGGGGGCTTTTGGGGTGATGGAAGTGTTTTCTTTCTTGAAGTGAGTAGAGGGTTCTTCCCATTTCCATTTGAACACTTTCCTGTGAGTCACATATCCAAAAATGGGGGGAGAAGGCGGGCCGTTTAATTTTTTTAAACTGGCAAAGCTTAGCATTTACGCATGCAAGCTTTGTCAGTGAAACTAAAAAGAAAGGGAAGAGATTATTATGAAAGTCAGGACAGTGGTGACCTTTGAGAAGGAGGAAGACTATTGTGATTAAGAGGGACCAGGTGTGGGGTTTCAAGGTGGTTAGCCAGTTGTATTTCTTTTAGTGGATGGTAGTTCCAGGTTTTCTTTGGGATAAGTCATTGAGTTGTGCACATGTGTGAGGTCCTGATATATATATATATATACCTATATATCACAATATCACAATTATATCAGAGTGTGTGTATGTATATGGGCTCTCGGGACTCGGGGATAGCCTTGTCTTTCTGTACCACAGTGAGACAGGTACAGGACAGGCTCGGCCTTTGACGTGTTTACTTCTCCCCGGTGCTCACAACCCACCCGGTCCTCACAAGGGAAGTAAATGGCTTCATCATCTCCTTGGAACGGTCCCTCGTCCTTTAAACTGCCTCCCCTCTCTCCTAGGCCCCATCAACTCTCATGCGGTGCGTATTTCAGCCTGGTGCACTTTCCTGGCAGACTGGCCTGAGGTAGTCAACCAAATCTTCAAGGGCCCTTTGCCAACTCCCCTATCGGAGCCCCCACTCCCACTGTGCCTCCTGGCAAAACCAGCCATTGGACGAGAGAGTTTGGGAACTCCTCAAGAAGGAGTATTTCCGGAGATCTCCCGGTGAAGGGTTCTATTTCAGTACCTACATATGTACTTCTTGAATCCCCGTATGTACCGTGCTATGCACTGAGCTCTACTATATCATTATATATGGGAAACTGGTGATACATTTAGAAAGGAGATAGGAGACCTAGATAAATGAAAAATTAGGACTACCTGATTTATTAATGAGCATGGAGAAATTACCACAGATGAAAGTGATAAAGTTGTGGAACAAACAGCAGGAGAACTGCATAGTGTTGTAAACGCGGATTATGTGCTTTGAATGGTAATCAGAAAATGCAGATTTATATGAGCTACATTGGTATGGGAAGGCTCCAGGCACCAAGAAAGGGCCTGGCATTAACTCAACGAACATTACAACAGCCCAGTGAGATGGTTCTTATTGGCACTGTTCATTTAACAGATGAAAAAAACTGAGGCACAAAAATCATCTAAAGTTACCCAGCTGATAGGAGGAAGAGCCGGCGGAGGAATCCCAGCAACAAAGGTCCCGCCCACAAACGTGACCACCAGCCATAATGCAGAGTGGATCAGTAGTGTTTGGTAGTGCCTCCCAGGCGGGTGGATAAAGTGTGACTGGGCCGGGAGTGATCGGAGACACAACGATGAAGGAGGCATCCATGACTGGAAAGACAGGACCTGTGTGGTATCGGTCATTACATGCCAGGCATTGAAAGGGTCCAGCACGGGTCCATGCACAGAAGCAGTCAGACGGACAAGCCTTAGTGACAGATGTCAAAAGGGTCGGCAGATCCTGGGACAGGATTCACATCAGCAGCTCCAGTCTTTCTTCCCTTCTCTCTCCCTGGGGATTAACTTCCCAAATCCATCCCTCCCCTGGTTGCTGGACAAAGCCTGCCACAACTCTCCTGCCCTCTAGATCTTTGTGAAATTCTTACCCCCAACCCCGGCTCTGGAAGAGCTCAACCAGAAGCCTACTCTGAGTCTGTAAACCAGCGGCCAGGCTCTAGTGGAAAAGACACCCATCCGGGCCAATGGCCGTGTGCTTAGCGCTGCCCACCTATCGGGCTGTCTGTTTCTGCTGTCTTCGTTTCCTCACCCATAGTCTGGGACTAATTTTACTTTATTTGGTCTTGCTGTTTCTCCAGAGTTCTATTTGTGGCCTATGAAGCCATCTCTCAACAGCTGCAGCTGGCTGAGAGAGTCCAAGTATATTAGTCAGCGTTATCCAGTCACACAGAACCGATAGGAGACATATATCGAGGTCTAGGTTTAGATAGATAAGTTTAACAGAAAATGTATTATGAGGAATTGGGTCCACACGTTTTTGGAGGCCGAGAAGTCCCACGATCTCCTATCCGCCAGCTGGAACCCTCAGGAAAGCCGATGGTGTAAATCAGTCTGAGTTTGAAGGCCTGAGAACCAGGGGAGACATGATATGAATCCCAGTCTAAGGGCAGGAGAAGACGAGACGAGATGTTCCACCTCGAGTAGTGAGGCAGGAGAAAAGGGGACAATCCTTCCTTCCTCTGCCTTGTGTCACATTCAGGCCCTCAGTGAGTTTGGATCATGCTCACCCCACGTCTCATTCAGAAACACCCTCGCAGATCCAACCGGAAATAACCTGGAATCTGGGCATCCCATGGCCAGTCAAGTGGACACAGAAAATTAACCATTACAGTGAGTAGGGCAGCATCATAAACTATCGCATAACATTGTTCACACAATAAAGCCTCACAACTCCTCCCAGACCCTGACGAATAGGGGAAGGATAGTGCCAGCAGGAGAGTGTCCTTCCCAGGGGCAGTGCACACCGTGAGTGTGAAGTCCAACGAACGTGACCCGGTGGCTATGGGGTCCACCTGCCACGATAGAGTGTAGGGAGTTGAACATTCGAGGTAGTCGGCTCCCAGGGAGTTGCACCTCCCAGCTCGCACAACTCACAGATTGAGAGCGGCTGCAAAAATGACTCAGCAGATAGCCTCCTGAGAAGAAGTGGACCTCCAGTCTCACCTTGAATAATCGTGAAACTTAGTGACCTTGGCAGCAGAGATCCGGAGTCCCTTTATGTTTCATCCTATAGCAACAAAAGAAATGACTTTTCTTGGGATTGGAGGCGGGAACATGAAATCAGAGAAGGAATAAGAGAACTGAGTTATGCCTCAGCCTCCAAGAGATGGCAAGATTTCCCTGGAGAGAAAGGGTGGAAAGGATGTGAAAATCCTGAAAAGGGTGGTTGGGAGTTGTTTGAATTTATTGCTGGGATGAATCCTGGGAGGCTGCTGTGAGTTACCTTATTGTCAGCTTTTGCCTGGACTTACCCCAGATTTCTGCAGCCTTAACTGACTTCCCCAAAATTCCAGGTGCAGACCTTGGGTCCTTCACACTGTGTCCAGCCCAGTACTGTCTGATCGCAAAGCCCACACGATTCCCCTGCTTCTCTGCTCGAATGTTTCTTCATGTCCATATCTAATAGCAAAGAAGAACTGACAATCGACCTCTAGGGTTGGGAGGAGTAAAGCACGGAAGGCTTCCTGGAAGAGGATGCAATTGAGCTGGATGGGGATCAACTCTTGTTAGCAAGATTTCCAAAGTCGGAGATGACTAAAACCAAAGGAAAAGGCAAAGGACTAACTTGGGGGAGTTAGGCATTGACGGATGGACATAGATGTAGAAAGACAACAATATGAGCTGGACCTGGAGATATGGCAGTTTCTACTCATAGACCTGAAGAGAGTGGACAGTCTGCCTGTCAATCGTCGCAGGCCCTCCAATGATGACGTTGGAGGGCAGGGCCATACATAGAAAGGCGGGTAAAGAGGCTCTACCACGTGACCGGGCGCGTTTCCATTAAAATCTGGATTGTACAAGGTGGCTTCCGTGGATGGTTCCACTCAGGGATTACGGAAAATGGCGGTTACCTTTTCCGCGATCTCAAAAAACGTAAGTTTAATTTACTTTATTTCGTAATTGGCTTTGTGTAAGTGTGATTTCAAGAGAAGCGGATACATGGTGTGTCCTAATGGGCTTTGACAGGTGTGTCTCATGGGCTTCTGGACCGATGACAAGGGAAGGCCCGTTAGCGGCCATTGGGCGCGGTGTTGTGCTTTAGGTAACAACACGACGAGTCTTTCAGATCATCTTGTTTGTTTAAATGTGGGTCTTGAACCCCCCACCATTCGCGGTCTTCATGTTTTGTGGCGTTTGCAACTTAAAAATGAAGAAAAATGGTGCGGTCGGCTGAGCCTGCGTGGGTCCAGGAGAGCGTGAACGGCCATTGGCCGCCAGGGAGCTGATTTTGCTTTTTATTGTACAGTGTTGTTGGGTGGATATTGTCACCGGGGATTGTTTAAATCTTGGCCTTGGCCATTTTCGTGAAGTATCTTAGTGACAGAATTTCTGTGAGTTTCGATCTGAAAGAAAGGAAAGTAAGGCCCCGAGGGGCATGTGTGTGATCAGGACAGCCGATGCCTGCCGTTGAGCGCAGTTTTGTCTTTAATTTAACAACATGACTGCTTGTTTAATATCATTTGGTTAAAATTTGGAATGGCCTTCTTCATATGTTGCCTAAAAGGGGCGGGGGGGGGGGGATCCTGATAATTCTAACGTGAAAATGAGTCAATAGCCGCTTGAGCGGCTCGGGGATCGTTTCACTGACCACTGGGAATTTTCATCGTTGAACGCTGCATTTTTATGTGATGTATCTGTGTATTTAATATCATTGTATTCAACCAAAAGTGGTCCGGAAGCTTTTCGTGTGTTTTCCATTAAAAAAAAAAAGTGTTATTTACAGTTTTCGAATAAGAGAAATAGCGGTTTGGTTGGCAAGACCTTGTTGCTTCAAGTCCCTGATGGGAATCATGCCCGCGGGGGTCCTATTTCTTGTTTTATTTTATAATATAACGGCGCTGGGGTTCTTTTTTTCCCCTATGATATCGCAACATTGCCGTATTGGAGTTTGTTTAATTTTTATTTCGGCTGTGTTTCACGACTCTTCTCCAAATGAAAGTATTCTCAGTGTGCGCTTTTGGGAATAAATTGTCCGGCCGGACACTTGGAAGTTTTACACTCTGAATATCCCTTAGCCGCTCTTGCTAGCCAAGACTGGGCACTGTTTTGGCATTTGATTTTACATGTTTATCTTAATACATTCGATTCCGTTTTGATCCTGGCGCTCCTTACATATTTCCTTTAAATGGTTTGGTGTAAACTTCAATTTACAGGGGAGTAATTTAACGTCTCAGTTAATTGAGTGCCTTAAGTTTAGAATATAATTGCATGTTTAGCCTAATTTATTTTGTTAAATTCTGGTCTTGTTCCCTATTGATAAATTTTCTGAAAAGTAAACGTTTTGAGGGGCGCCTGGCGGGCTCAGTGGGCGGAGCCTGTGACTCTTGATTTCCGGGTTAGGTGTACAGATTGCTTAAAAATAAAATCTTAAATAATAATAGTAATAAAGGTTTTGAGGCACTTTCGAGTTACAATGCAGTAATTGTAATCAGTTGGCTAAGTCCTTGACGTTTTATGACAGCGAATGCTTTTAACTCTCCAACGCCAGCCGTTAACAGAGTGTGGGATTTTGTTTTACAGAAGAATTGTGTCCGGTATCGCTTTATTCTATTAAATGTTGGGTCCAGGCTTTTTCATAAGCTTTGTGTTAAACATTTTCACGTTATTTTCAATTTACAAATGAGGAAACGATGGTTCTAATGATCTTTATGCTCCTTGCTTTACGACAGTTACTGGCTTCCGGCGGTCCGGTAGCCCAACTTTTCTTTATTTTACTATTAAAACGTTTCTATGTGTAAAAAAGAACGAGTCCTGTGTCTTTTATTTCATAGTTCTACTTAAAATAAAGAAAAAGTTTTGTTTTCAATGTAAAAAATAACAGATATTGCCCATCTGACTGAGCGGTTGTTATTTGACGACAGTGAATTCCCGGAAGTGCCTGTCACCGGCCATCCCCGGAAGTCGTTTAGATCCTTCTGGGATTTTATTTCTCGCAATAATTACATGTTGATTATCAACTTCCTTTAGTTCAGTTCTGTTCTTAGCCTTTAGTGCGTTTCCTTTGAAAATCGTGGAGCATTTTCAATTTACTTAGAAGGAAATTCACCCCCAGAATGGGTGTTCTCTGTTCCCTAGAAGTGAATGGCCCTTGCTGGTCGTCCTGCATACATTTGAATATTATTCTAGAACTGTAATTGTGCATGTGACATATTGTTATTTCTTTAAATGTTGGCTTACGTGCTCCTTCCCAGGTGTTCTCCCATAGAAAAAATTACTTGTGTAGTTTCTATTTACAAACAAGGGGGATATGCCAGTTTATGTCCTGAGCAGTCTGGTCCAGGACAACTCCAATCTTTCTTGTTTGAGGTCCTGGGCTAGACTGGACTTGGTGCTCTCCCTCCACCCCACCCCGCCCCGCCCCGCCCCGCCCCAGTAACAGAGGATGTTGTCCCTGCCTCTTTAGCTACAAGAGCTGACTGTGCCTTACTGCCTCAGTGCTAGCATATTGGCGTACTAGTCAGTGCCTGCCTATTTACACTCATGCCTCCGTGTGTGACATCTAATAGTGTATTCAAGGGGAGAATTAACTGAAAGGAAAGTTGGTGTTTTGCTCAAAACCCCGAGGACCCTAATCACTGAGAGGAACCTGATACTTGGTCTTAAGTAAAACAGTTCCTTCCTTTTGATAATGGTGATAGTTGAGTTTGCCTTATTAGCCTTTTTGCTAATAAGTCAGTTCTTGGTATTGACTTGAATTATATATATTAACTCACGTAGAAATAATTTAATGGCTCATATTGGTGGAACACTGAAGATCTCTAAAGGTGCCTTGATTACATTTAGACATGTGAAAGATTCATTGCTGGTATTTGGGTTTTACTTTATCTGTCATTGGTACTGACAGGAAAGCAGATTTCAGGAACTGGGACACTTAACTAGTCTCACCAATCCTGACTTTTGAGACAAGAGTCCTAGATCTTGAACAACATCTAAGTGGGGAATGAAGGTGCTTTTATTACATGCCCATTGTCCCTAAAATCCCAGGGGCATACTTGCAAATTAGGAGCAGCTTCCCCAATCTATATATTACCAGATGTCCAGTTTTTTTCCAGTATTTCCTCCTCAAAGACCTATGTTCAATGTCAGATGGCAGTGACATTATGTAATGTATGAAATTCTTTGTGAAATTGTTCTGAATTAAAGCAGCTCATTTTTAGTTTTAGCGGTTTTTGATCTTACTGTGTTACCAGTTACTAAGACTAATATAACAACAAGGTTGTATAATGTGCATTTCATGGTCTATTAAGTAGGACACAAAACCCATTTGAATGATTTGTTACCCATAATCTTGCATGCTATATAATTGTCAGGAATTGGTAACAAAGTGAGAACGCCACAACCCATTCCAAGGGTCTGTTACCCACAATTTTGTATGAGTCAATTGCCTTATTACTGAAGAGGAAAAAATGGAGTTCTGAGACCTCCCCCCCTTCTAGGAAATAACTGGTGATAACTCTCAACATACTATTTGATAATTCCCCTATGATGTTTGATTAAAACAGGATGAACTATGGTTCCTCTTGAGGGGACAATCGGCCTCTAGAGCAGCAATCTTATCTTGTGGTTTGACTCATGCAGTCCCTGGCTTACATTATCTTTCACTCTTTTGGCCTACCTCACACAGGCTGCATGATTGGGTGCTCTGGCCCCACCAACCACTTTCAGAAATTCCTCTGGATAAGGGAAAGAGGACGTTTGCCCCCATCCACTCATCTTATGAGTTTCCAAGTTACCTAATTTTCCTGCAGTGGTGCTAAGCTGACCTCTCACAGGTAAGTCTCTTTGTAGATTTGTATAATCACTCTAACTCCTTCAGGATCTGTGATGGAGAAATCCAGTCCTGGTCAGCTTATAGGCCTGTAGTGAGAGGAGAGGACCTAGACCCAGGAGTCAAGACCAGCCATAAGGTAAGTGCAACCTTATGCTGTGTGAGGCCACAGGTGTTGGGTGGGGAATAGCACCTGCCTCCTGTCCGTTGTATCATTATTTAAGATGTTGTTGGAATGCCTTCCCTGAGTCTCTTAAGGTTGGAACTTCCCGCAATGGCAGGGTCACTCCCTGGGTGCTACTTATTAACTCTGTGGTAGAGACTCTGTGTCTCTGATCAGTTTTTTTAATTGGTCCGTGGCATCTTTTCCAATCCTTATTTGTGTTCCTCTGTTTACTGTTGGGTGCCACTCTTAGGGACATGTGGACTTTATCAGAATGTCAGATTTCAAACAAACCTGATCTCGATGCTCTCACATCACAGTTTTGATCTTTTTAGCCTTTTGGAAAACTTGTAATACAATGCAGAAGGAGGAGGGACTGGATGGGATTGTCAGAAACAAACTTCAGGAATCCAGAGATTGTGGGAGCACTGCTCAGGTGTTTTGTTTTGTTTTGTTTTGTTTCGTTTCGTTTTCAGGTACAAATGTAATTTTTTATCATGGATCTGAATGCAGTTAAATCCAGCTCTATCTAGGAAAGGGGAAAAGATGAGTCCTGTACCCCAAGTGGGTGCTAGAGATTTACAATCTGCCAGTCTACCCCTACTATGGGTGGGTGGGCGGGCAGGCATTTATTTGGCAGCGGTCCTGGAAGCATAGGTTAACAATTCGAGGAATATGTAGGTCAATACTTCCTTACATATTTGTTAGCTAATTTTTTTTTTTTTTTTGGCCTTGTAGATGTTCCTCATTTGCTTTGCAGATGTTGCCGAGACCACCCATTGTGGTTCATTCACAATGAATCTCTAGTATCTGAGTCTGAAAGACCCTTGGCTCTTTCTTACTCTCATCTTTGAGCCTCAGCCTCTCCATCTGCACAGTGGGAATCCCACCTTGGTACCAGGGATGTTGTGAAAATCAGGTGTGATAATCTTTAGTAAGTGCTCGGCACATAGGAGGTGCTGAAGGATTTAGGCCACCATTTCCAGAAGCCATATATTGGAGCAGAACATGATGGCTTGGTTTAGCCCCTCTCCCTACCTGTCCAGACCCCACTCCCACTTCATTTCTTTATAGACTTTTGCCATAATTTCAGCTTAGTGTTTGCTTCCTTTCACAGGGCCAGCAATACCCTCGGAGAGTATTGGGCATCTCTCTGGAAATCAACGTCTTTAATTCTGCTATGATGCCAGGAGTTTGCCCCACAATGCAGACTTTGCCTTGCTCTGAGCTGCGGCCTTTTGTGACTCACTTGGACGTTTTACATTGAAGCTGACGTGGCTCAGCGTCGAGTTGGGGCTGCAGGGTGCTTGTTAACTGGCAGTGCCGAAAAGGTCTCCTCTCTTTCCTTCCCCGTATGCAGTTACTTCTTTTCTGGGCACTAGGTAATTGGTTGAAAATCAGGTGAAGGCTTTTGACAGTCGGGCGGGAGAGTGTTCAGTGTAACTATGACTTACGCTAGGGTGCATTCAAAGACCCTCCTGACCTTTAGGTTCACAGAGCCCTCTGATTCCTCGGTTGCTTTATTAGCACTGGTTCAATCCAGAAGGTGGCATCACAGAGCCTGATGTGTGCTCACCAAAGATCAAGAAACCCCCACATTTCTTTGTGATTAGCCACTAACGTATGTAGCCTTTATAGAACAGGTTGACATTTTAAGGACCTTTTATTTATCTCTGTGATTGGTCACATTAAAGCCGTGGAAGATAAAAACCCGAGGTCTGAGGTACTTAGCAAAACCTGTACCCAAACCCATGTTCCTTTACCAGGTGACGTGATGGGGACCAAGACTGGCTTATTTGCTTCTCAGAAGCCGTTGTACAATTGAACAACGGTGATGCCTCCTTCCCCCTCCACACACACTTGTGCCCCCTGGCCCTCAGAATCATCTTGGGTCATTTCACTGGGGGTGGGGGGGGCGGGCTGGGGAAGATCTAAATGAATGGTTTATGGGGAAATCTGCTGAGTACTGGTACTCAAAAGTAAGTCACTTAAAAATAATTCCGAAAGGGTGACTCTCTCTGGTGGCATTCTCGAAGCCAGGACTCTCAGGGAAAGAGCAGGTGACCCTCCTCAGAATTGAAGGTGGGATCCGGCTTGGTTCTTTCCCACGAGTCCATTCCTGGACCAGCCACATCACCTGCCTCAGGAGGCCTGTACTCGGCGCATGTCTCCCCGGCAGCGGGAATGTTAATGTGCTCTCAGTTCATGGTGTGAAGTGTCCCATGTCAAACTTGTGTCTGCCTTAAGTGTTTTTTCTCATTCCTCTGATTTCTGTGGGTGACGGAAAGAGGACGGCTATGGAGCCCTTTAAGGCAAGGCCTTTGGAATGGGGTGTATTCCTTACGATCCTGGTTCCCTGTTATATGTCAACTTTTTGATGGCTGAATCATAGTTCATTGTATATATAGACCACATTTTTGTTATCCATTTATCCCGTTGATGGACGCTTAGCTTGCTTCCATGTCTTAGCTATTGTGAGTAATGCTGCAGTGAACACTGGGGTGCAGATATCTCTTTGGGATAGCGGCTCCATTTCCTTTATATGAATATCGAGACGTGGGATGCCTGGAACATATAGTAGTTCTACTTCTAATTGTTGAGCAGCTACCAGGAGAGATGGAATGACTAGATGTGGTCCTTCCCTCAGGAGATGGGGATCGGGGAGGGGGTTCTCTGATCAGGAGAGAAGGAATGACTGACTAGATGTGGTCCTTCCTTCAGGAGATGGGGAGAGGGCTGGGGAAGAGTGGCCTTCCCTTTGCAGAGCTGCTCCCAGAGCGCGGGGGAAAAGCAGACAGGGGGATATGGTTCCCTGTACTGGACTTTGTGCGCTCAAAGTTTGTCTTCTGCCTACTTCCCCGTCGCTGGCACTGCTTAGGATCAGCATAGCTGGAGGACAAAAGACAACAATGCACTTTGCTGAATGTGAAAAGATGAGATTTTTGTGACGGGGTCTGTTCCTTATTTGTCCAGCTTCCCTGAGAATTTGGGACTTTGCTCCTGGGGAAGGCTTTGTCTCTCTCTGTGCGCTGCCTTAGCCTGTGAAAAGTGGCTCAAGGAATGGTGGCCCTTCACCCTTCTCTACTGTTTTCTAGAACGGTAATCCGAGGGAGTCTTCTTAGAGGCAGTTGCTGCTGTTTCTGGCGACTGATCGGACGTGCTTGAGTTGACTGCGCAGTCTTTCATACTGATAGTGACCTGTGTTCTCAAGGGGAGATTAATGAAAGTGAGCTGCTGTTGCTGGCATGTTCTTTCATACACTGGCCAGACACTTCTTCCCCCGACGTTCCCATGGCTCAAAGTGCCTTGTTAAATTCCTACAGAAAGTGCATACTGGCTGGCAATGGCAGCATCTGGGGCATGGGCAATAGTGGGTCCCAGGGAAGAAATGGGCCCTGGCCGGCTGTCAGGCTTCTGTGCTCTGACACAAACGTATTGAACAGAAGAATGTCCACTGTGCACAGCAGTGGCATGTTAGGGATCATCAGGAATCCAGATCTTGTGTCTGGGAATGTGGTTGGAATTCTGTCCAAGCCCCTTTCCATATTAACTTCCTACACTCTTCTGCTGAGTGTACTCTGCGCATTGGTGGGAAGACAAGCAGCTCATGGGCGCTGTCAATGAAACTTACGTGAGCCAGGGGACATTTCGATTCTCCTGGGCTTGTGCAGGTGAACCTGGATGTCCAGGAACCTCCGGGGTCAGGTCTCCAGGCTGGAGGATTGAGCCCTCCTATTTCTTTTGCTGAGGAGAGCTATACCCACAGGCTGCAGGCGTCCCTTCCCTTATGTATCTGCTAGAATGCGTTGCCCCTTGCTAGTCTGACCCCTCTGCCGTGTTGGTCCTCTCTTGGGAGGCGATGGCATAGCCTCAAGGGGATCTTGCCTGCACTCTCAAGGAGGAGGGCGTTGTACTGAAGCTACCAGAGGGGTGAGAGGGTAAGTGGGGGTTGCAATTTGAGGAGGGGAGGGGTGTTACGGTTTCCCCATTTCAGGTTCTTGATTTCTCTTGGTCAGGGACATCCGGGGTCCAGCAGGGTTATGAGTACACTCTGAGGGCGTAGGGAGCCTCGACAGTCGGGCGGACGAGGGACTCGGTGTGGAAGTGGTGCTGGGCCTTGTGGGCTCCGGGCTGCGCCTCCTGCCGCTCTCCATTCTCCCACACTACCTTTGGGGCAGCAGAGCTGGGGGGACCGAAGACATTGGACATTGGGGGATAGGATGTGAGAAACTATGACTGTCTCATCGAGTTGAGACATTCATTCGGACAAGAGAGGGTCATTTTCCATTTTACAAATGAATGGTTTTGCCTGTGCGCGCAGGTTATGCTGTCTCATTTTAACTCTGTGTTACCGTAGGCCTCTGAACAAAGGCCTCGGGCGGGAGTGAGCCCCTCACCCCGCTGTCTCGTTGCCCGTCAACAGCGACCTGAGGCCCTCCTGAGGAGGAACTGCTGTGGCTTATGCTCATTTTGTTCCCGGGAGACCTTCTCTGTTGGCTCCTGGGCGCTGTCCGTGGTGTTCGTGCCCCTCTCTGTTTTGCGGGAGGCTGTAGCCGAGCTTTCTGTTTCAACTGCTCAAGTTGCTCCCCCTTTACCTCGCTCTCAGGCCCTGCAGGGCCCTTGTGGACACATTCCTGGGTTGCACAATTGCCAGAGGCTTACCTAGCTTCTGAAAAAGATTTGCCTACTGTGCAAAGAGACCAAGAACTCACATTGAGAAGTTTTCTGAAGTCCGTGTTCTCAGAAAAGGGAAGGGGGGTGGGGGGAGTCCTTGGCCTCCTTTCAACAGGGATCATTTAACTTTTATTTCTTATTTTGTATGCCTTTGCGACAGGCTACCAGGAGATACCAGGTCTCCTTGGTAACTGCACCCTCGCCCGGCTGGTGAGTCCCGAGCACTGGCCAGAGTTAGTGAGGCCACGCAGAGAACTCCCTCAAGAGCCCTTGGTGCCAACAGCACCCAAGGGACGGTTCATAAGTATGAGCAACTGCTTCTCCTCTAGCCTGCTTGTGCAGGCTGTGTTCTCAGGGGGAGCCCTCTCTGATCCCACAGAGCCCACTCCAATGAGGATTGAAACCACAAACCTTGTTTAGGGACGGGTGTAAGTTGATATGCTGATGTCAGCTCTCCACTGGCAAGTTGAGCTGTACTGTTCCTCTCATACCCTCCCTTTCTCGAGTGCCCTGGAGGAGCAGAGGGGTGATCTGTCTGTCTTGCGATACACAGGACCTGATAAGAATACTTGGTCAGGGGGGAGGACTCGGATCCTCTGTGTGTTACAGAGCTCTAGGGTGGGGGCTTCTCAGAGTGGGTGGGAAGAACGTGCAAAATGTGTGCACTCTCGGATCATTGAAGTGATGCCCTCTAGCTCCCTCTGGGTTTGGGTTTACCCCCTCTGCCCATCCTGCTGACTCCAGGAGCGCAGCACGTGGATTAGACTGCTGCCAAGCAGGCTGCCCCGCAGTTGAGATTCGGGTTGGCCTTCTGAGCTTCCCGTGTCTTTTATTCACATGCAGACCTACTGTACTGCTTCTGATCAGCTTCAGAAAAGAATAGCAGTGGGCTGTGTTCAGTGACTCCTGAGGAGATTCACTGATTGCCTCAACCAGCCCCCCGCCCCCCCATTAGTCAGACACAGGCGCCTTACAGAACGCTGAAAGGCCCGTTGGAGACACCAGTCTTCTATCTGCTCGAAGACTATAGGTTGTGCCCTCGGGGTGCTGACCCACAGGATGAGGAACATGGTTAACGGCAGGAACCGGACACCAGGCTTCTCCTCCAGAGCTCAGAGGAGACGCATACGGAAACATTTGCTAAGAGGGTAGATCTTCTACCTTCTGTCATCTTCTTAGTCCAAAAAAGTAATACTAATTACTGAAGGTGGAGTGAAGCTTTGGAGGGGATGGCTATGTTTATGGCATGGGTTTTGGTGACGGTTCATGTGTGTATACCGATCTCTGAACTCATGAAGTTGCATACATTAAATATGTACGGCTTGTTGTATGCCAGTCACCTACCTTCATACCTCAATAAAGTGGTTTAAAAAAACAGTAAAGAAAGGGGCGCCTGGGTGGCTCAGCTGGTTATGCATCCAACTGTTGATCTTAGCTCACGTCTTGATCCCAGGGTTGTGAGTTCAAGCCCCGTGTTGGGCTCCCCGAGCCCGCTTAAAATAAAATAAAAGAAATTGAAAAAAAAAACCCTCCCATGATTACAGATGAGTGCTCCCCTCGAATGTTTTTGGACTGCAGACTGAAGGGGAAGGAAGGAAGTTTCTGTACAGGGAAATGGGAAATTACTGCTTCTGTATTATTGTTTTGTCTGTATTGTTCCATTTACATGTGGCATTTGCCCTGGCGACGTATGAGGATGACCTTTAGTCCGTAAGATTTTCCATTTCACTGAAACACAGCAGTTCCACAGAAGCCGTGAACTTCACCTGGAAGACTTGGACTCGAGGAGCAGCCCTGGGCCGTCCGCTGTTTGTCATGTGACCAGAAATTGACTTGGGGTTAATGTGACTTTGGGATCGGCCTGGATTTGGGGTTGTCTCCATGGTTTGCAATTGTGCTTTTGTGCCTACGCAAGAAATCTTTCAAAATATTTTGTATATGAGAACATGTCAAAATGTGTATGGGTACCGTATTTGCATTGTGTACTGTATTTGTATTGTGCAGGGTGGAGGGCACTAGTCTCGGGCCGCTGGATCTCCCCAGTAAGCACTTTCCTCGGCGCCTGGCCCCCACCCTTCTGTCTACTGTGTGGCCGAGTTCCCTGGCCATAGCTACTTGGTTTCATACTTTTCACCTTATCAGAGTTGAGCCAATGGTACTTTTGTTATATTTAGAGTTTGGGACTAGGCCCCAAGAATGAGTGGTATCTCATCCTTGGGGGCGCCTGGCTGGCTCGGTCGGTAGAGCATGTGACTCTTGATCTCAGGGTCATTATGGTCGAGCCCCACACTGGGTGTAGAGATTACTTAAAAATCTTTAAAAAAGAAGAGAGAGAGAGAGAATGGGTGATATCTTGAAAAGGCTCACTAATATTCTTTCACTGCAGAGAATGTAATCAGAAGGCATACTCTTGAGTTTCCCTGAGCTATCCTCATTTCTGTCTTTAAAATGTGTTTGTTGCTTAAGGTTCTTGCATTTTGTGAAATACTTGTGTCCTTCCAATAAAATGTATTTGCTTCAGAAAATCTCACTTGTAGATTTTTATTATTCACAATGGACGCCAGCATGAGCAAAGCTGTGACTCTGCTACGTGGGCCATCGCCTGAACCAGGGCAGGGCTCGGAGCTATAGAATTTGACACATTAACAACAGGATCTTGGTGGCAGGGGAGTGGGGTCTCGTCCTTTTTGTTAAGCTCTACCCTTTGATTACAAAAGTATTCCCCTAAAATTATTAGGTAATGTAATACCTTCCTATGAAAAGTGGTCCTTTCAGCACTTCCTGCGGGCCATAAGCACCTATCTGGGGATTGTGGAAGCGGTAGGGGAATTTCCTGATACTCCCAAGGGTAAGGCAGAGGTAGCATGACCAGCATGATTGTACAGGAGATCAGTCCCCCCGACCCAAACTGGAAGCAGCAAGCCCACAGTTAATTCCTGGTGAAGCCAGCAATAGAATCTTGGTCCCTTGCATCGGAGGCATCTTTCCTTACACCACACCACGAGGCCTTATAAAGGCTTTGTTAATAGCAGAATTAAATCAGTTAGGTGGGTAGAAGAGTTTTTTGGCAGTTTGTTTTTTAAACATACCAATACAGTGTTGCAGTTTTTGTACAAAGTTTCCAGTTAACTAGAACTGCATGTCTCCCCCGCAGCTTACCATGGTTTAAACATCTCAGCAGGGCTGCTTGGCTGGCTTAGTCTGTAGAGCCTGCGACTCTTGATCTCAGGGTTGAGTTAGAGCCCCACATTGGGTGTAGAGGTTACTGAAAAGTAAAATCTTCCCCCCCCCAAAAAAATCCCAACAAATAGCTTTATCCTTATGGTCCCAGGGAAAGGAGAGCAAGCCTGTGGCAGGCTGTTCTGTCTATAACTACAGAGGGTGGTGGGGCACAGGGCTCTCCCTGGGGTTCCATAAAGACTTCAGGCGCAGGTGTCAGCAGTGCTGTTCTTTTTTTTTTTTTCCTCAAAGATTTTATTTATTTATTTGACAGAGAGATAGCACAAGTAGGCAGAGTGGCAGGCAGAGAGAGAGGGAGAAGCAGGCTCTCCACTGAGCAGGGAGCCGGATGTGGGGCTCGATCGCGGGACCCCAGGATCATGACCTGAGCCAAAGGCAGATGCTTAACCAACTTGAGCCACCCAGGCGCCCCAGCAGTGCTGTTCTTGCCATCCAGTCTCGAGGGGCCCCAGCTGCAACGTCTCGTTCTCCTGCTGAGAGGGTCAGCGGTACCCAGAGTGCAGATCACTTCTTTTTCTCCAACTGCAGCTGGAACTTGGTGTCCCTTTGGGTCCCTTTGATTATCCTCTCTTGTGTTACAGAACATGAGGCTGTGACCCATTCCCCACTGGGCCTATTTTAGGTCGGTGGGTCTGATTTTACCTGAGGCATTCGCTTTTAGTCCTTGCCAAACACCACGAAGTCGCCTTACTACCCATCGGGGCCATTCCTAGGCCTCTGCCGCAGTGCATTCCGCGGGGGCGGGACCAGGGCGGGGGCGGGACCAGGGCAGGGGCAGGCGGGGTCATGGGCGGCACCCGACGGCGGCGCAGGCTCCGCCCACAAGGCCGCCAGTGCGCAGGCGCACCGCGAGCTGAGGCGCGCGAGGGCCCGAGGGGCAGGGGGCGGGGGGAGAGGCGGGCCTAACGTTAGAGAGAGGAGGAGGGGTGGGATTCGAGGAGCGAGGCCGAGGGTCCCCGGGCGGACGCCGGGCGAGGGGCGGGGCCAGGGGAGGAGCCCAGGGCCCGGCGTCGTCCGCGTTGAGGGCGGAGCCAGCTGCGGTCGGCGAGGGGAAGGTCCCCAAGTTTGGGAGCTCGGGCTCCGATGGTGCACACCTTCCCAGCCGGCCTCTCCCCCTTTGGAGTTCCTTAGCGGACTCTCGGCCTCTGGACGCCCCTTGCGCGAGGCTCTGTGGACACGTTTTCCTGCTTACTCATGCGTCTCTCAGCCAGAGGTTACCGGCGCCCGGGCTGCAGATGTTGCCTGCAACATTAATGGGAAAACCCCAAATATTAGCCATCATAATGTGGAGCAGCATTTTCAGAGTGATGCACCACGATGAGGGAATATAATGAGGATTAGATGTTAAGAAATCGCTGAACTTGCTGTATTAAGAGACCAAATCATGCGGTCATCTCCACAGATGTTGAAAAGGTAAAAACGAGGGATTTATATATGATTTTGCGAGAGGCATTTGCTTTAGTCTATTACCAACCCCACAACGCTGAATTACCACTCTGATGATGACATCACCTTCTCGAACATCATAGTCACATGTATGCACATAACTCATCATTTAGTTAGGGCTATGACACTCCAGTGTCTTTTGTAAATCACGTGTGTTTAGGAAATTATGCTGCAGGTCGCCCGCCCTCCCGCATGCCCACGACAGCTTGGCCCAAACATGATGTGGCTCCTGATGTTCCAGTTTAAAATATGTAATCAAGTAATGGGTTTGGAGTTGGAATTTTAAGTAGAGCTCTTACTAAGTTTATGTATTGCTTATATATTGGAACATTTAAGGGAAACTTAGTTTCACTGATTTTATTGGTTTACTTTTTGAACTCAGTGGAATTATTTAGTATTCATGAAGGTTTTAGTCAAGCCTTTGTTTTTTTCCCCCTCCTAAACCTGCTCCTCCCCTGTCTTCCCCTCCTTAGTAAAGGGTAATTCTTTCCTTTCTATTGCTCAAGACAAACGCCTTGGTGTCTTCCTTGACTCCTCTGTTTCTTTCAGGCCCCACATTAACTTCATCGGCAAATCCTCGGCTCTGCCTTCAACCTACAGCCAGACTCGGACGGCTTCATTGCGTCCCCACTGTTAACTACCCTTGTCCAGACTCCCTTTACCACTCTCCTGGATTATTCTAACAGCCTCCTAACTAGTCTCTCTGCTTCTTCCCTGTGGCTCTACAATGTCAGTTCTCGCGCACAGCTTTTCCTGAGCAGCTGTACGTATTTCTGTTAAGTCTCGAGAACTCGGAGTTACAATGGCTAGGTCGCAGGGGAGGCCTGTGTGTAGCTTTGGTAGATAGCGCCAAAGAGTTCCCCGTGTGTTGGGCCAATTAACACCCTCAACAGCAGTTTTACTTCACAGTAAAGGCAAGGACGGGAATTGTTGGAGAAAGAAAACACGGCCACAATCCCACCTTGTCGATGCATCCAGTGTATTCATTTTTTCCTCAGTCGTTTTCATTTGGGACGTGCTCTCTTTGTGCCATCGGGATGACACGTGGCATCTAGAAGATGTGTATGTAGCCGTTGGTGGTAGAGCATGAGGCTTCAGTGGGATATGACCCCGAGCATGAGCCCCCAGAACAGAGCCGACCGGGTCCTGTGGGCCACGATGGGTAGGGCTGCCTCTCCTGGGATGGGAGGGTCAAGGCCGAGTTTCAGGCAGGGCAGAGCCTGGGCTCACCCCCATGCCTACTCTTTCCTTCCTCTCAGCCCTGCCTACTCACGCATGCGTTTATAAAATGGAGTTCTGGTGAGAGTAAACCTGCAGGACAGCTTTGACAGAGAGCAAGAATCCAGAAAATGGCAATAGGCTGGCTGGAGGACGTAATGGAGAGAGCCCGGCCCCAGCTCTGCAGCTCGCCACCCTGAGGAGGGCTTGTGGACTGCTTACATGAAGCTGGGGCTTGGGGTCTTCTCTCTGCCCTCCTGGAAAACTCTGAGTCACTGCCCAGCTGCCAGCAATATGGGGCCCTGCAGAGCACAGGGCCAAGAGTCTTTGCTCCTTTGTGTCAGATCCAGATAACCGGTCAGGATTTTCCAGGGTAGCTTTCGACCGGGGCTCGGGGGTGAACATGCCTAGCCTGGCCTCCTGCTCAGTAGCTCCGGTTACAGTGTGGCTCGGGAGTCTCTGTATTTCACAGCTCCCAGGAGATTTAGGCTCCCAGGCTTCTTGACATGGAGGTCTCAGGGCTCCAGGAGAACAAGAATGGAAGCTTCACAGTCTCCTTGATGAGGCCCTGAAATCCCACAGTGTCCCTTCCACCGCCTTCTGTAGGTCAAGCAAGTCACAGGCCAGCCCAGGTTCAAGAGGGTAGAGAAATAGACTCCACTTCCTGATGGAAGGAGTGGCCAAATCCCAGAACAAAGGGCTGGGAGGAATTGCTGTGGCCTTTGCAATCAATCCAACACAGTCTGTGTGTGGAAATATGAACCAATATTAAAGCAGAGTCTCAAAAACAGAACATAGACTCATAAAAGGACTTTAGCTAATATATAAGAACAATGTCTATGTGTGGGAGATGAGCTTACTCAAGGTGTGTGAATCCCTTCTAATCTAATAATGGTGAACATTGAATCAAACACTGGGTGTAAAGGAACCATCTGTGAGTTTGTAAGGAGTTGGAATTTCAACTCAGCCTTCCCTCTTTGTACCCGAAGAGGAAGAAAAAATAAGGGGAATCTCCTGTCTACCTTTAGGAGAGTAGAAGAGAAAATAAATACCTAGCCCACAACTTGGGTGTTGTGCAAAGTCCAGATGCAGGAATAGGGTTTTAGACCACTGTCTGGGATCAGTAAACCTTTTTGCTTTGTGTTGATAAATAAGGCATGGCTTGGCTCCATCTAGGTTAGAAGTGAGAATGTGATATGGACTAGCATTTTGAGCAGGCTCAGAATATTGTTTCCTGTTGGTCATCATAGTAATACTTTGTTCTCTGGCAGTATCTCTCATCAGAGGCAATCAGAACACTTTGAAAATACACCCCTGTGGGGTCAGTTTATGCTGTCTTCTCATAGGAAATTCCCTAACACCATGACCATTGGCTCATCAAGAGAAAGTAGTTCACTAAGAATCTTAAGGTGTAGACCCAGAGTGTCTTGGATACCTCCTAGTACTGTAACCTGACTTGTGTCTCCCCCGCAATTTCATATGTGGAAGCCCTACCCCCAACATGATTGTCTTTGGAGATAAGGCTTTTAGAAGGGAATTAAGGTTAAATGAAGTCATGAGGGTGGAGTTCTCATCCCATAGGATTGGTGTTCTTAATGAGAAGAGGAAGAGAGATCTCTCTCTCTCTGCCCACACACATTGAGGAAAAGCCATGGAAGACATAGTAGGAAGACAGTCATCTACCAGCCAGGAAGAGAGTTCTCACCAGGAACTGATTTGGCCAGCACCTTGATCTTGGACTTCCAGCCTCCAGAACCGCGAGAAGTACATTTCTGTTGTTTAAGCCCCCCAGTTGATGGTATTTTTTTTTTTTTTTTTGGCAGCCCAAGGTGACCAATCTAGGGTTTTCCTGACCGTGATCTGAGAAATGCTGGTGTGTCTGAACTACTAGTAGTTGTTGGCTCTGTGGTCAAACACCTGTGAGAAAGCTGAATGCTATTAACACCTATTGGAAATCCACAATGTACATTCGAATATTAGAGGTTTCCAGAGCCCAGAAGTGAGAGAAACCTGGTTAGATTGTTAGAGAAGCACTTACCACCACCTACATCACAGATCTCTAACATGGGAGTACTTTGGAAACACCTGTGGAATGGTTTTTTTTTTTAAGATTTTATTTATTTATTTGAGAGAGAGAGAGAGAGAGAGAGAGCACAAGCAGGGGCAGAGGGAGAGGGAGAAGCAGACTCCCCTGCTGAGTAGGGAACCCAATGTGGGGGCTTGATCCCAGGACCCTGGGCTCATGACCTGAGCCGAAGGCAGATGCTTAACTGACTGAACCACCCAGGCGCCCCTGTTTTTTGTTTTTGTTTTACACATGTGTCCAGGCCCTGACTCTGCTCCATGCTCAGTGAGCCAGAATATTTAGGGGTAAAGCATGGGCACATATATAATGTCAAAGATCATAGACAATTCTGACGAGCAACCGTAATCACGAACCCCTAAAGGCATAGGCACTTTGTGGAGATGACTTTGGGAACCACTGATCTAGGACCACCTCCTTATTTTACAGGCGAGGAAATTTAGGTCCTAATAGGAAAAGGACTTGCCTAAGTGGGAGCACAGCGAACTACGTTTGAATCGTCTTCCCTCTGATACAAATGACCTCTAGATGGCAGTCTATTTCTTGGTTTAGGCTGTGTTTGCGCAGGCTGAAAAGTTGGAACTGGATGAATTTGTGTGGATATACAACAGTTTAGTCAAATGAGTGTCTGTCGTGCTCCGTTGCCTTGGACCACGGAGCTCCTGGGCTGTTTCTGGTTATGCCTCACAGGTCAGGTTTCCAGCCTGGAGGAGAGCTGAGGGAAAATGATATCTAGTCAGGGAAGGGAGAGGTGAGGGGGCAGTAGTCCCTTACCGATGGAGCCTCTTTGGTAGCGAAGCCCACTACTCTGCCCACAGCGCCCTCTCCCCGAGTCCTGACTGACAGGCACAGAGATGTGTCAAGCCGAGACAACTGCCTTTCCTAAGCCACCTGCCAGTCAATATATTCTTTGAGAAGGAATACTTTGAAAAATATATCTCATGAAGAACCATTTGGAGAGATGCCTTTTGAAATCCGGTCATTTAAAGAACCTTTTCTCTCATTCCTACTGGTCTTCATTAGAATCCTAGAATATCTGCAGAGTTTCAGACTCTCCCAGGCCAATACCAGGGTTCTAGTCTTCTATCAGCTACTAACTTCCAAAGTGACCTTGAGCAACTCACCTCCCTTCCCTCAGCCTCAGTTTCACCATCTGATTTATTTTCACTGAATTCCTTCAATAAATCAGTGACAGTTTGAAGGATGGCGTTGACTTCAGCGACTCAAATAATTTATGTTGGGCAAGATATAGCCTCTCACACACTGACACCCGAAGCACGTGTGCATTTCAAACACCTGTTACGCACTTAGCAAGAGCTTCCCTTTTTTTTAGTGACATCGGGGAAGAAGTCCAGAAGTATGGCAGGCTCCAGGCACAGAGCTCCAGCTCGAGTTCTTTGTGATTCCCTCAGATCTGTCACCCTCCAGGACGGGGCTTCATTATTGTCCGGCTCTTGGCAAGATGGCTACAGCAGTCCCCAGGGGTCATAACCACACCGAACAATGTCCACGGGGGAGAAAAGGACCACGCCTCTGTGTACTGACTTCTTAGGAGAGAGACCTTTCTTGGAGGCACCCTAGTGTACTTTTCACATTTCACTAGTCCTGATTGGATCAGTGGGTGGTTTTTTTTTCCATTTGCTGACAAAAGGAATGGTAGAATCATGATCAGCTTGCACTAATCATTGTGGGAGGCAATAAATATTGAAGTCAACTGCTTGTAACCCTCCTTCCTCCGCAAGTAGAGAAGAAAATATGCTTATACTGTGAAGATGGGATTGTTCCAAATCCATCGAGGAGTCAATGGTCATTTAATTCATGGTGTGAGCCAGTAATTGCTGTTTATTCTGTGTTTGTGTGCAAAGGGGAAGGAGTCACCTCATGGAGGATATAATATCCACCATCCAAAGATCCTGTCATCCTTTTAAGTTGGCTTAAGGCATGTTATCCAGGGGTCAGAAGTGAGATGCAGGGTTGATCAAGGGAGTGAGTTAAATGCAGAATGACTGGTAGACGTTCATGAATTTTATTCACTGGTGCTGGGCTCAAGTAGCAGGCCGTGATTCTATTTCCTGGGTTGTCTAATGCAAACCTGGACCACATGCTACCCTGTGATATATGGCACTGAGGGGCTAGAACCCACTGGCATAAGGTAGGGGAAGAGATTCAAAACTTCTGAACGTGAGAATACTGTGTTGGATCCCATGAGCATCTACTCACTCACTCCCTAACTTTGCCCTCCAACGAAATTTAAGTGTTTGTCCTGTAACCTTTGCCTCAAGAAACTAGTGGATGAATGAAGCATCAGATGCTTTCAAAAGCACTTTGGCTAGCTGTTCTGTCCAGACGAGGGTGCCGGTGAAAAGTAGGTGCCATTAAATTGGGCTGTCTGGTTTGTAGCGTGTTGGACGGAGCCAAGAATAGAGTCTAGGTGGTGGCAGTTAACATCAGCAGCAAAGTGGGTATTGTTACCGTAACAGACATCTGGGAGTGTTCCACCATGCTGTTATGCACTGAATTGTGTGTCCCCCCCCCAACCTCTTAAATTCATATGTTGAAGCCCTAACTACCAAAGTGACTATATTTGGAGATAGGAACTTCAAGGAGGTAATTAAGGTTAAGTGAGGTCGTAAGGTTGCGGCCCTAATCCTGTAGGACTGGTGTCCTTATAAGAAGAGGAAGAGACACCAGAGATCTCTCTCTACACACACATTAAAAAAAAAAAAAAGTCACATAAGGACACAGCGAGAAGGCAGCCATCCACAAGACAGTGTTGGGGAGGAAGAATTTTCCTCTCCTTCAAGGGTCCTTCTAGATGGATTAAGAATCAAATTAATAAGAGACAGATTGACAGGAGAAAAATCAAATTTAATAACATACATACAGGGAATCCCCATAGATATGGAAATGCCAAAGACAGTCAGGCAAAATGAGGTCTATGTGTCATCCTGAACTAAGCAGAAGAGGGTAGGGGTCTGGGACTTCAGAGGAAAGGAATGTACCTCATGGGGTGATAAGAAGAGCAGATATTGGTAATTAGATGTTTGGCCTGCCATCCAGATGGGTCACTCAGATAAAATGTATCTCTGGTACTAACCCTTATTCTGGGAAAGACCCCCAACTTAGATTCTATGTAGTTAAAGGAGGGCAAAAATTTCTCTTATTAATAGTTTCTCCCACTGAGGGCATGCATAAATTCCTCCTCCCTTATGGCCTCCTGACCCTTTTTTTTAAAGATCTTATTTATTTATTTGACAGAGAGAGATACATCGAGAGAGGGAACACAAACAGGGGCAGAGGGAGAGGGAGAAGCAGGCTTCCCGCCGAGCAGGGAGCCCGATGCAGGGCTCGATCCCAGGATCCCTGGGATCGTGACCTGAGCCGAAGGCAGTCCCTTAACCACCTGAGCCACCCAGGCGCCCCTATTTATTTATTTATTTATTTATTTATTTATTTATTTATTTAAGTGAGCTTGAACTCACAACCTTGATATCAAGAGTCATATGCCCTACCGACTGAGCCAGCCAGGTGCCGCTGGGTGCCCTTTGAAACCCACCAGACCAAGTCCCCAATCCCCTGTCCATCCAGGTGGTCCTTAGCTGGCTGGTAGCTGCCAGGACTACCCTGAGGTTCTGTTGGTTCCTCTAAGATGTGTGCTGCAACACATGGTGTCCGAGAAAGCACTGAAGTTATCTTCTGCACTGTCTGAGGGTTGCCGAGAGGCATGGAGTGGGAGGCTGCCCCCACTCTTTTCTTCCTACTCACCCTGCGGGTACAGGCTGCCCCAGCGAGCCTCCTGACCTCAGAAATCTGCAGCTGACCAGCATCTGCCTCCTATATACTGCCACATTGGCTCCCTGGCTCCTGGAGAAGGGGGGATAGGGTAAGAAGGGGCAAATGGAACCAATTAGGGCTCCCTCCCCTTATCAACAGAGGAAGTAAAACGTGATAACAAATCCTTATGGGAACTGCAGAGATTTTTTGCCACCATCCAAGACTTGAAAAATGGAGATGTTAGCCCTACCGCACACAGGCTAATGTGGACCCACAGCTAAAACAGGCTCCCCAGCTGGGGTCGGCTCCCATGCTAGGAAGTTTGCACCTTGGCCTTTATCATCTGGCAGATGCAACGGTGCCTCAAATGTTTGGGGTAAATCAGGATGCTTATATGGAGCCTGTGGTGAGCCCTGATAGGAGAATCATGGCAGAGACTGCTAAGATGTAATGAGTAATATGAACAGCAACCAATATATAGTGCTGTTTCTCCCACTGCCAAGATTTGCAAGTCTGGGAACAAGGGGTGGGAATAAAGGAAGTGCTTCTCATCATTGCACCTGACCCATCTGTAACAGTTTTACTTCTCGTTCCTGCTAATCTGCTGGTTAGAGGTTTTAGTTCCCTACAATAAACACATCCAGTATGGTCTAAAACCATGGTTCCACCGAATTTGAAGCCACTCTTAGCTCCTGGAGTCACTCAAGACAGGCGATCACGGTGTTCATGCTATGGAATGAGGACAAGCAGGAATATGGACGAGACGCAGGAGATCCCCTAAGGTGCCTTCTTCACTACAAGCTCGGGGGGCACATGACAGAGTATTGCAACCCTACAAAGGACCATCAAGGGCTCAGAGCTCTTCAGGAATAAAGACCTGAACGTCCCCAGTAAGGAAGGCAAAAAGAACGTGGGGTTGTTAGAGAAATCGTAAATGACAGAACCACCTCACTGCTTTTGCAGAAATCAGGACTGTACCCTCTACCTGTGTTTCCCTGCTGATTATTTGTTGGCTTTTTCAATTCTCTCACCTCTTCTTTAGTACTGTAAAGGGGATAGTGTGGTATGATGAATTCACCATTTAGGTCACGGTATTGCAGAATATCAATATCAAGTTGGGCTAATGGCAGAGCTAGCAAAATAAGGGTCATCAGCAGGAGAACTTGAACTATGAACAGAGGCCCCAACACCTCACCCCTAACCAGGATAGCTAGGAATGTTTGTATGCATAGTTCTTGGTTGTATGTCAAGTAATTAAGTTATGCCAGGAGGGAGCATTTTTAGAATCCTATGAATGGAAGAATGGTGTTTGTACATGCTAGGAATTTAAGGAGTACAAGGCTCTTGCTCCCTACATTTCTTTTCTATCTACTTAACATCCCCACCTTTGGGGAACTACCGAAAATCACCAGGATTCCCTACTCCAGGCCACAGCAGTATCTGGGGTAGAAATACAGGTGATGGAAAGACATTAGCATCCAGTAAAGCCCCGGAATATTGGATAGCCTTGCTTGTCCTGGAGCTTCCACCTTTGAAGACTTTGGTTGCCTTGCCCAGCATCATTCAGATTCTTTGGTTCAACAAAATTTGGCTTATGAACCTGACCTCCAGGTTCTCAAGCCGTTTTCAGGAAGGATTTGAAGTGAAGCTCTCAGATTTGCAGTAAAAACACCCAAAGGGGGACTTCTGGTTAAGTCATGTCTTGAAAGACAATGTTTACAAGTCTCCCACCACCTCCACCCCTGCCCTGGGGACAAGGATTCTAGAGAATCTCTTTGAGTTGCTGGAGAAAGGTGTCAATGCCGGTAGTCATTCAGGTGACCAGAACCAGTCTGAGTCTGAAGGCAGTCACGGAACCGTGTCCAAGGAAGGGAGTCAGGGGTCACAACAGAAGGCCCAGGCGTAGGAAGTCCCGGGTCTGGAATCTGCATTTGCGTCTGTAACGTCAAGACGTTTGGTGGTATCAGGACAGGCCCTGGAAGGGGGAAATGATAGAGTCAAGGTAGAAAATATTTAGCATGGACTAGAGGAGCTCCTTCCCGAGGATTGCATAGAAGAGTGAGAGTTAAAGGACGTCTTCTATTGCTCTAGGGTAGTGTTAGTCGTGCTCAAGAGAACTGTATCTAACTACAATAAGTCAATGTAAAAGTTGCCAGAGATACTCAGCTCTTGAAGGTCAGATGAGCATGGAAGAGAACAGGTTAATCAGTCTGAGGATGCTGTAGTTACACTGGCTGTCTTTTGTGTTTTTGGTTTTTTGTTTTGTTTTGTTTTTTGGGTTTTTTTTTTGTTTTGTTTTGTTTTTTGTTTTTGGCTGTGGGGTGAGAGAAATTATCCCTGCAGTGAATTAGGGGAAATGATTTGAAAAGTGAAACACAAAACCAAAAGCCTTGTGCTCTTTGCATGTTAAAACTTTTAAACTGTAACTGTTTAGAAATGTGTGTATTTGATCTTTGTTCATGGGCAAGAAGATGTGTTTTCTGAGAAGAAAGTGGTGTTTAATTAGTTACAGTTTCCACATTAAAACCAATTTGCTTTGATTTGAGTGCTTGCTATAAAGAATGCTTTTAATATTTCATTAAAATGAGTTTCCTTGGTTAGAATTCAAATCCTCTGTAAGTGGCTGAGCTCCATCTGACCTTCTGTTGTGTGACCCCAGTAACGCTAGATGGGGCTTCCAAGAATCGAGGGCCTAGCTCAGCTTTCCCCAAATTCCAGCATCTGTGGCACCCACTGGATAGTGAATCTTACACCAAAAATGTAAAGGTCTCACAATTTAAGTAATAAAAACACGATTAAAAACTAATCATCACAATGAATGCCTCATATTAGTAAGAATGATATTGTTTGAAGTATTTCATCAGTCTGCCACTATACTCCTCTGTGCTTGTCTCCTGTCCTGAAAACTGTGGGTAATAACAGCCCCTATCTCTGGGTTGTTGCCAGGATTAAATGAGATGATGTATATAAAGTGCTTAGAACATCCCATGGCTTATCCTAAGGGTGCAGTAATATTTCCAAGTATTCTTTTTTTTTTTTAAAGATTCCATTTATTTATTTGAGAGAGACAGAGAGGGAGAGAGAGCACAAGGAGGGAGCAGAGGGAGGGGAGAACAGGCTCCCCACGGAGCAGGGAGCCCGATGCGGGGCTCGATCCCAGGACCTCGGGATCATGACCTGAGCCGAAGGCAGACGCCAAACCAACGGAGCCATCCAGGTGCCCTGTTTCCAAGTATCCTCATACCCTATCACTAAGTAGAGTGTACAAATGTATATACATGTATATATCTGTGTGTGGGGGGGGGTCCCTCTGGCTCAATTACAAGCCACTTCCCATCTATTAGAATCATTCCACTTTGATAGAATAGAATTCCTTATTTTTAATGGCTACACAGTACTCCATTATATAGTTATACTTTATTTTTATTAAACCAAGCTCCTACTGGCGCGCCTGGGTGGCTCAGTCGTTAAGCGTCTGCCTTCGGCTCAGGTCATGATCCCAGGGTCCTGGGATCGAGCCCCGCATCGGGCTCTCTGCTCCACGGGGAGCCTGCTTCTCCCTCTCCCACTCCCCCTGCTTGTGTTCCCTCTCTCGCTCTGTCTCTCTCTGTCAAATAAATAAATAAAATCTTTAAAAAATAATAATAAATAAATAAATAAACCAAGCTCCTACTGTTGGGGAGGAAGTTCCTCTGCCCTTCAAGGTCCTTCTTGCTGGAATAAGACTCAAACTGACATGAGATAGATTAACAGAAAATCAAATTTAATAGCGGACCTATGGGGTATCCACACAGACAGGAGATTGCAGAAACAGCGAGGCAACATGAGGCTTATAGGAGCTAAGGAGAGGGGTAGGGTCTGAAAATAAAAGGGGAGAAAGACCATGAGCAGGAAGGGGAGAGGAGATGTTTGGAAAATAAAGGTCACCTTGGTATGCAGATAAATTTTTTAGGTAAAGAGGACTCTCTGGGGCACCTGGGTGGCTCAGTCGGTGAAGGTGAAGCGTCTGCCTTCCGCTCAGGTCATGATCTCAGGGTCCTGGGATCGGAGCCCCGAGTAGGGGGGCTCCCTGCTCAGTGGGAAGCCTGCTTCTCCCTCTGCCTCTGCCCCTCCCCCGGCTTGTACTCTCTCTCATTCTCTCAAATTAATAAAATTTTAAAAAAAGGGGGGTCTGTTTCAAGCTCTCTTCCTGGTACAGACAGGCAGTTGAGCGGGAGGTAAAGAGCTTTCCTGGCATCTGCTGGGTTCTGACAGCTTTTGACTCAAAGTAACAGTCATGCCAAAGCAGCCATCTTGGGGCGGCCTGCCCTGCGCCCCTACACTAATGTGGAACATTTAATTTATTCCACCGGCTTGCTATTATGACCGATACTAAAGTGTAAGCACCTCGTCTAATCTTGAGGCACTCGTCAAAGTGTCCATCAACGTTCTGTCTGATCTCACTTACACGTGGAATGGAAAAAAGCCAAACCCACAGAAACAGTCGGATGGTTGTTACCAGGGGGCTGCGGGCAGTGAGGAGATATTGGTCCAAGAGTACAAACTCCCAGTTAGACAAATAAACTTTAGGGATTTAAGACACAGCATTGTGATCATAGTTAATATTCTATCATATACTTGAAAGTTGCTAAGAGAGGAATCTTCAATGTTTTCACCACAAAAAAAAAACAGTAATTATGTGACATGACCAAGAGGTCAGCTAAGGCTGGGGGCAATCACATCGTAGTGTAGAAGTATATCAAACCAACACACTGGGCAGCTTACATTTACACAAGGTTATGTGTCACTTATGCCTTGATAAACCTGGAGAACAGTTTTGAAAAATTGCAAGTATTTTATGAAATAATCTTTTTTTTTTTTTTAACCTTAACTACATCGCTGTAGAAATTTGCTCATGCAGTTTCAGAGAGTGAGGAAGCTCTGGGCTACCTTAAGATGACTGGCCATTTTTATTTTTAAGCTTTTCCTTGGGGTCTAAGGTTTGTATGGAAAGCAAGGAAATCCTATTTCGTGGGATCATTCAGGAACATTTTAGGGTAAACATACACTGCTGCAGAAAGGAAGGTGCAATCTCCCTGGCCTTCTCTGCCCATCCCCGGCTCCCCCCCCCAAATGTCCTTCTAATTGCAGTCAATTCAGTTTTTACTAAGTTTTACTTTTTAATGAAAGCAATACATACATAGTTTTCAAAAAATCCAATAGTGAAAAAAAGGCATATAATGAAAAGTAAGTAAATCCCTGCCCATCCTGCTCAACTTAGGGAACTAAGCCAGAGGCAAAAACGTTTACACCTGTCTGTATAGTGGTTAGGTCCTTTCTTCCTTAAGAATATGCTTTTATTACTACTTTTTTGACTTGATAACATAAGGAATTTTGACTTCCCGCTGTCCCAGCAACCCCCTCCCCCCTCACTATGGCTGAATCACTATTTTTAAATCCCCCGGTGGCTACCTTGTTCGCTTTAATAATACGATCCCTAAACCTGCCTTATTCTTTCAACTAGAGACAGAATATGGACTTTCTGCTTCCCGAGAATAATGCCACCGCTCCATTTCCTCCTCTCTGCCTGCCCACTTGTTGCCCGGACTGCGCACTGTCCAAGGGGCTAACCTTCCCATCCGGTTCTAGCCCCGTCACGAATGAAGTCTTCCCTGCTTAGCTGACAGATTTGGTCTAAGAGCGGAAAACCGTAACTTCTTTTTCCATCGGAATGATTATTGAAATATGGTTCGCCGAAGAGCCGAGCTGCACGGGATGACTGGTCTCTCCGAGCGCTGCACGTGCCGATCGGTGTTCGAGCTGATCCCTTTCTCCCACTCCTGGCAGCTGTTCAAACCCGGCCCGGTCTGAGGCAGCTTCCTGTTCGAAGCCTGCTTTCCTTGTCCAGTTTGAAATGTTTGTTTCGCGCCGTAGTGTTTCTGTTCGCCACCGACTTGGCTTTGGGGATGAGGCCATGCATGCCTTCCAGATCCGGTTGGTAATTTCCCCCAGCTTCCAACGCAATCCAGCTAATGGCTTGGAATTCAGTCCATATTCTGTTGGAAGTCTGTTCGCATCTTACTCTAACTTGGAAGATTTCCTTGCCCAGTTGGACCGTCGTTGTGCAGTTAGTTTACGTCTGGGTCGTTAGTAACCTCTCCTCTGGTTTCCCCCCTTCGGGCATCCTGAGACCACCATCGGTTCCCCCCGTTCTGTTGTGTGTTTTACGGCTGCAAGAAAGTCTCAAGTATTTCTGAGGATCTTCGGAGTTTAAAGTTCTTTCCGGCTCCTTGAACTATCTATTTCCTAGGGAATCACCCTTTCACTCTATCTTCGGCTTTTCTGGTTATACTGTAGGCTTTCCGCAAATGAGGATTTCTAGCCGCCCATGTACATGGAAAGAGAAGGCCGTGGAAAGGCAGCCCGGCGAGTCTGCGCGTGCGAGTCTACTGGCCGCTGTGCTCTAGAGCGGGGGAGCCGCGGGGTGGAAGCCAGCCATCCTTCGGGGATCCCCGAACGCCACAAAGTTAGTTGCTCTAAATATGTACCTGCAGGCGGACGTTGAGGATCACCGAGGCCACCACGTAGAAGTAGGGGAAGTTCGTGCGCAGCCGCCAGGCCAGGTCGAAGAAGGTGATCAGCGTGCGCGTGAGCCCCTTGCAGAAGGCGCCGTACGAGCCGCGGGCCGCCGCCGAGCGCGACAGCCGCACCCCCAGGGCCGACAGGGCCGCCGCTGCCGCCGCCGCCGCCGCCGCCGCCATCGGTCTGATGTCGCCTCCCACACGGTGCCGGGAGGTCAAGGCTTCCAGCCGGCCGCGCCAACCCACCGATCGACGGACCGAGAGATGCGCGCAGAGGGCAATCGGCGCGGGGGCTCACTGGGCGGCCGCCGATGCCAGCCGCGCTGCCGCGCGAACGCCCTCCTTCCCGGCCGCGGCGACCTACGATCGCTGGTGCTCCGTTGGGGCTGCCAGACTGAGCTGCCTCGTGGTGGGCGGGGCGCCGGAGATGGCGAGCCCCTGGACCGGGAAGGGAGGGGGACGGGGGGGCGGGGACCCGAGGCGGGAGGCAGGGGAGGGGGAGGGGCACGTGGCTTTCCCGGGAGACCCAGCTTCCTCCTCCCGGTGGTCCTTCTTCTTCTTTTTTAATGTTTTAAATTTTAACGGAAGCAAAACGAAACTTGCACAAAACGTAGGAAGAGTTCCTTCGTAAACATGATCTTGAATAGCTTAGAAGTGTGAACCCGTTTCCTGTTGCCTCAAATCCCTTTAGGAATTTTTCCAGTCCTCAACTGTGAGCTAGTACGAACACACAAAACCTATTCATTTGCTCAACCGTAAAATGTGTGCCTTCTGCTTTAATGATTCAAGCGGCTTTGGAAATTTGGTTTTACATCTTTAGTATTCTTCTAATGGGAAAAGTTATACAGACAAGTTGTTAGACATTTTCAACAGCACAAACAGAACAATGGGAAGCAGATACCCTGCTTAGTTTCACATTCTTCACCCCGCCCCCGCCACGAACTACCATTCTGTTTTCTGTGTATACTTTCAGACTTGATATGTTCATATAGTGCTCTTACCGTGTCAATAATATATAACTACCTCACTCTCTTGGACGACTGATCACTACCTAACATGTATGTTGATGTTCAATCATATATTTAAATCAGTCCTCTATTGATGAACATTCTGAATGTTTCCAGTTTTTCTTATGTCAAACATTATTGCAGAGAACATCGCTGTACGCATGAATTTTCAAGTGGCAGAAAAGAATGAGGAATATAATCCCATTTTTATTTATAAAAAAAGTCATATGAACATATTTAGTGTTTGAGGTCAAAAAAGTTTTACTTTTTAATACATGTGGTTGATCAAAAAGTTTTGAGACTAGGGCTGTGTACAACATTGAGTGTTAATCTTGGAATTTTTTTCACCAATATGAAGGGCAATAATTACGGCTCATTACTCCTCTAATTTGCATTCATTTTAATTATCAGTGAAGCTGAGCAACTTTTCTAAATTTCTTAATATTTCAATATTATTTTGAAAAACTATTAACAGATTGGTATATGTTTTTATCAATTATTTACATATATTATAAGCAAGGCATATATACATATATCACACACAAGTCACAAAACAAAAAATGGAATCAGACATACTGCCTTGACAATTGCTTTTCTTTTTAGATTTTATTTTATTTTATTTTTATTTTTCCATTTTTAAATTTAAATTCAATTAACACAAAACGTATTATTGGTTGGATTTTATTTATTTTAGAGAGAGTGAGTGAGTGAGCAGGGGGAGGAGCAGAGGGAGAGAGACAAGCAGAACCCCACACGGGGCTTGATCCCATGACCCCGAGATCATGACCCCAGCTGAAACCCAGAATTGGCCACTTAACCGACTGAGCCAACCAGGGGCCCCTGACAATTGCTCTTTTTTTTTTTTTTTAAGATTTTATTTATTTATTCGAGAGAGAGAGAGAGAGAGCACAGGGGGAGAGTGAGAGGGAGAAGCAGACTGCCCGCTGAGCAGGGAGCCCGACTCTACTTGGGGCTCCATCCCAGGACCCCGGGATCATGACCTGAGCCAAAGGCAGACGTTTAACTGACTGAGCCACCCAGGCGCGCCCCTGCTTTTTTATTAAAGATTTTTATTTATTTATTTGACAGAGAGAGCGCGCACAAGCAGGGGGAGCTGCAGGCAGAGGGAGAGGGAGAAGCAGACTCTTCACTGAGCAGGGAGCCTGATGGGGCCAGCCCAGTCCCAGACCTGGGATCATGACCTGAGCCAAAGGCAGACGCTTAACCGACTGAGCCACTCAGGCGCCCTGACCGCTGCTTTTAAACATAATATATCTTGCATATCTTTCCATGTTGATACCTTATGGGCTGCGTATTATTCCTTATGGGCTGTGTATTATTCCTTATGAATGGCCAATAATTAACTGATGGATATTTGGATGGTTTCAAATTTTTCACAAGCATAAACAATGTAGAGGTTTTTTTTAAAGATTTTATTTATTTTTCAACAGAGAGAGACACAGCGAGAGAGGGAACACAAGCAAGGGGGAGTGGGAGAGGGAGAAGCAGGCTTCCTGTGGAGCAGGGAGCCCGATGCGGGGCTCGATCCCAGGACCCTGGGATCATGACCTGAGCCGAAGGCAGACGCTTAATGACTGAACCACCCAGGCGCCCCAATGTAGAGATTAATATCTTTGCGTGCATATCTTTGTAGGCTTCTCTGATATTTCCCTGGGATACATCCTGAGAGGTGGAATTCTGGAATCAAAAGGCTTTCATCTGGGGCGCTTGGCTCACTCCGTCGGTAGACCACACAACTCTTGATCTCGGGGTTGTGAGTTTGAGCCCCACATTGAGTGTAGAGATTATTTAAAAATAAAATCTTAAACTAAAAAGGATTTCATCTGTTTATGGATTTTGATACATGTTAGAACTGCCTTCCACACAGCTTGTACTAATGTATCCATGAACACTTTCAACTTTCCTAATAACGGGCATTGATCTTCTTTTAAATCCTTGACATTCTGATAGCTGAAAAGATAGCCCACTGTTTTAATTTGCATATTGTGATTACTAGCAAGGTTAGACACTATATATGCATATATATTTGCACGTTTGTATGAAGGGAGTTACTGTCTCAAAGTTTTGCAGTCTTAATTTTTTTTTAAAACAAACTCTATGCCCAGTGGGGAGCCCAGCGCGGGGCTTTGAACTCACCACCCTGAGATCAAGACCTGAGCCGAAATCAAGAGTGGGGCGCTTAACCAACTGAGCCACTCAGGCACCCCTGCTGTCTTAATTTTAATCAGTATTTCCAATTCCCCAGTAAAAAGGGTGTACCAATGAACACACAGGCTAATGGGTCCTAGAGCCCCCAGGGGCAGTGGTGACAGCGAGGAAGGAGATAGTTAGGCAGGTTTCTCCTCTCCTCCCCTGTCTCCCTGCCCCTCAGGCTGCCCAGGTCCTGGCCCTTTTGCTTATTTTTTATATTCCAATTTTTGCCTGAGGCAGGCAGAACAGCATAAGCAGCCTGAAAATGATAAAATCTCAACCATGGCCTTGGGAGAAACCAAAGTAGACAAAATAGCCTACAGTGACGTATTAAGCAAAGGAAATGCCTCCTCCCTCACATCATACACTGACTATAAACAGCAATAGGCCAAAATTATTGTCTTTAGGAAATTGTACAAGTCTCCTGGCTCTTCTTTCCCATGATAGAGTGCATATACCTTAATTCTTCTATCTGCTATCACCCACTCTTAATACATATGGGAGGAATACATTTTTTAAACTGCTATTTTGGTCTAGAGATAATAGATTTAAATTTAATCAGAGGCTTTTGTAGTAGAAGACACTGGATAGAACACAGGTGTTTACCTTTCCAAATCAAATAGAAACAATTAGAAGTGCAGAGTAAATTCATTCATAAAATTAGTGGAAGGGGTGAGGATAAAGGATCAAGAGTTTGAGAAATTCACTGAGTGAATGCAGATGGGCTCCTTCTGAAAATCAATTGGGGCCAGCAAATCTCGGGCAAAGCCTGGGTGGGGCAGGAGCAAAAGCCGGTGTTGTGGAGGAAGCACCCCGACTCTCCAGGTATGGAGAGTGGAAGTGGGAAGATGGCATCAAAGGAGCTGGTTATTTAAAATCTACTTGAGGGGCACCTGGGTGACTCAGTCGGTTAAGCGTTGGTCTCAGCTCAGGCCATGATCCCAGGGTCATGAGGTCGAGCCCCACATCGGGCTCCGCACTGAGCATGGAGTCTGCTTGTCCTTCTTCCTCTGCTCCTCCACGCCCCCCGCCACGCACTCTCTCTCTAATAGATAAAATCTTTAAAAAGATAAAATAAAATCTGTTTGACAAATGGCTCAATAAAGTGCATTTCCACCATCACCCCCCAAACCCCACCTAGTTATCTCCCGGATGAAAATGGACAGTGTTTCTCTAAAGAAATTGGGTGATGTGCTTGGAAAGGGAGAGGGCTCTAGAAGCGGGGGGCGGGGGGGGGAATGGAATTGGTGCCCGTGGTAGAGTGACATTTGTAGTGACAAATATTTCCCCCCCCTGAATCCCGAACTTTGCATGGACTTTGCAGATCCTCTCATGAAGAGGTGGTCTGTTTCTTTTCTCTTGAATCTGCCGTATTATGACTTGCTTTGGTCAATAGGACATTGGCAAAAATAGTGCAGCCGCGAGCAGGGAAGGTGCTTATGCATTGGGGCCTGTACTCTTGCTAGTCTTGGAAGCCCGCTGCCCCCATGTGAACAAAGCGGATGAGACTTATGCCTCAATCATCCCTGTAGCCCCAACTGATGGCCAGCCCACTCCTAGAGGCCCTGTCACCAGATCACCAGCAGCAGTTGACCACAGACACGTGAGAGTCCAGCTGACACAAGCAGGATGGCCCAGCCCAAGCTGCCAAAGGCCGACCACGGTTAATTAAATAAATGGCTGTTGTTTTAAGCCTCTGAGCTTCAAGGGGTTTGTTTCACAGCAAAAGCTAGCTGATAACCATGCCCCAGAATAGAGCTACCGGGGAGAGTGGGGCAATCAAAGCGGGTTGGTCAACAGTGATCTTTGGTGGTGATTATTAGATCACGGGGGCCCTAGGAATGAAATAGAAGCATGACCCATTTCATGAAAATAATTTTGGCAAACAGGGACCGCCTGGGTGGCTCAGTGGGTTAAGTGTCTGACTCTTGATTTTGGCTCAAGTCTTGATCTCAGGGTCCTGGGATCAAGCCTTGAGTGGTCAGGCTCCCTGCTCAGTGGAGAGTCTGCTTGGGTTTCTCTCTCTCCCTCTGCCCCCCCCCCCCCGCCTCCAGCTCACACACGCTCTCTCTCAAATAAATTAATAAAATCTTTTAAAAAAAGAAAAGAATTCTGGCAAACAGAAAGTTGAGTCACCATGATAGTGTCAGCCTCTCAGCTCATATCCCCAGAGTCTCCAGGATGAAGTGGAGAGCAAGGGCCATGAAGAAGGCTGCTATGGTAACACGGTAACTATGTCCTGTCAACCTTCCTAGCCATTCCCCGAAAGGACCTGCAGTGATTTCCCAAGGTAACTGTTCAGAGGAGAAATAAAAATCCACACTGTCCAGGGACTTTTGGACAATGGCTCTGGGCTGACACTAAGCCTGGGGGGCTCAGAGCAACACTGTTGCCCAAAGTCAGAACAAGGGCTAGGGAAGGTCAAATGAGAGATGGAGTTTGGGCCCAGTGGGTATACAAACTCACTCTGTAGTAATTTCCCTAGTTCCTGGGTTTTCAGTTGTAATAGATAGAACCAGCAACGGGCCAAACACCCCAAATGGCTCCCTGGCCTGTGGAGTGAGATTTTTTTCTGTTAGGAAGGGCCAGATGGAAGACTGGAACTTTCTTCCCCTTCCAATGGCAGCAGGAACAGCAAACATATACAGCGCTTATTTTCTCTTAGATACTCTTCCAAGCACTTTGCATACATTAACACGTGATGCCTCAAAACAATACAGAAAAAACCCAACAGCACTGCAAAGTAGACACTATCATTGTACATCTTTTACAGAAAAGGAAATTAAGGCACTGGACGTTTAAGCAACTTGCCCAAGGTCATTAGTAATTGGTGGAACCAGAATGGAAACCACAAACTAGCTCCAGAGTCCATGCTCTTAAAAGCTATGCTCTCCGCTCAGAAGAGCAAACCAAAACCAGTACTACAGGCATGGAGGGCTCCCAGAAATTAGGGCCACCATCAAGACGAAAACTTTCAGGGTAGTAAGCCCTATCACCTCCCTGTTTGACGTACCTGTTTGGCTAGTGAAGAGTACAGGGGGATCTTGAAATAGATGTGATATGTACAACTTGGCCTTCAGCAGGTTATGGAGGGACAGGTAAGGTCCATGAGCAGCGGTTCACTCTCCTGGGGTGACTTTGTCTGCCACACTGCCTTCCCTTTCTCCACCCACAGTTGTGGTTTCCTGGGGATTGGAATGGACTGACTTGTGTCCCTGCTATTCATATGTTGAAGTCCCAATGTCAAGTATCACAGAATGTGACTGTATTTGGAGATAAGGCCTTTAAGCAGGTACTTAAGGTGAATTGAGGTCATTGAGGTAAACCCTAATCCAACAGGACTGGTGTTCTTATAAGAAGAGGAGATTAGGACACAGATAGGCCCAGAGAGAAGATTGTGTGAAGATACACAGAGAAGCTGGCCAAGTAAAGAGGCCTTTGGAAGAAACCGACTCTGCTGATATGTTATGTCTGATTTCTCAGCTTCCCGAACTATGAGAAAATAAATTTCTGCTTTTTAAACCACCTTGTCTGTGATACGTAGTTATGGCAGCCCTCGCAGACTAATCCAGGGACCTCTTCATAACCAGTTGTCTTAGGGTTCTCCCGTGAAATAGAACCAATAGGATACGTGTAGATATATATAAGAGGATATTTATTATAGGGATCGTCTCACACACAAGGTTACAGAGGCCAGGAAGTTCCACAATCTACTGTCTGGAAGCTGGAGAACCAGGAAAGTTGGTGGTTGAATTTAGTCCGAGTCCAAAGGCCTGAGAACCAGGAACTTTATCCAGTGTTTGAGGGCAGGAGAAGACGGACACCTGAGCTCAAGAAGGGTGAATTTTCCCTCTCTCCACCTTACTGTTCCATTCAGGCCCTCAAAGGATTGGCAGCTGCTAGCCTCCATCGGTGAGGGGCAATCCCTTAGTCACAAATCAAATGCTAATCCCTTCCAAAAACACCCTCATAGACAAACCCAGAATGATGTTTTACTAGCTGTTTGGCCTCCCTCAGCCCGGTCAAGTTGACACAGAAAATTAACTATCACACCAGTTGTTTGAAGAGATGATTCAAAGCTATGTAAGTCCAGGGGTGCCTGGGTGGCTCAGTCGTTAAGCGTCTGCCTTCAGCTCAGGTCATGGTCCCAGGGTCCTGGGATCAAGCCCCGCTTTGGGCTCCCTGCTCAGCGGGGAGCCTGCTTCTCCCTTTCCCTCTGCCTGCCTCTCTGCCTATTTGTGCTCTCTCTCTATCTCTCTGTCAAATAAATAAATAAAATCTTTAAAAAAAATAAAAAAATAAAAACAACAACAACAACAACAACAAAACAAAGCTATATAAGTCCAGCTCGCATGACAGAAAGGCCCTAGCCAGAAGCGTACTGCTGTGGCATCACAGCCCCGCACAGGCAGCCCAAAATCTTCCCTGGGAACATAGTTTCTTTTTTTTTTTTTAAGATTTTATTTATTTATTTAAGACAGAGAGAGAGAGAGAATGAGCAGGGGGGAGGGGCAGAAGCGGGCCCCCCTACTGATCGGGGAGCCCGATGTCGATGCCGATGCCGATGCCAATGCCGGGCTCCATCCCAGGACCTTGGGACCATTCCCCCATCATCCTTCCCTGAGAACATCATTTCAAGTGATATATCTGGTTGTTCACTTTGCTTGGAAGGAGAAATGGCCTAAGGTATGGCTCTACACTGTTTGATGTTCAGGGTCTTAGAAAGAACAAAATTTACGGTATTGGCGACAAGAAGGTTTGGGAAAAGTAATATGTGGTTGGCCCTCTAGGGATGGCCACGGAGTATAAACACATTTGTGTTCCATATAAATGCCCAACAGAGTTCATCAACTGGGATGAAGACTCAATAATCATGTGAACAAGATGACTTGCATAAGAATGTCAGCCTTTTCCCCCAACCATTCTGAAGCTTGCTCGGGGTCCCATGTACAAAGTGGCCGTGGTTGCAGGGACGGAGGCTCGGCATGGGCTCAGTCACAGGGACTTCCCCTCACCGAAGCTGACCTATAGCCATCAGAACAGTTGAATGTCCAGTTCCAACCTGCCGATAGCAGAGGCCAATGCCACACCCCCAATATCTATCATTTTCTTGTGGTGGGAGGAGGCTCCAACTAGCCATCTGGGGGCAGGGTGATGACATCAGGCCCCTTCCATTGTGGAGGGGACTGCAGTGTGGATTCGCCTTCCCTGCCTGCAGCACCTCAGCTGATACCACTTTCATGGGCATGCTCATGATCATGATATCCCATTCAACGCTGCTTCTCACCACGGAACTCATTTTACAGCAAAAGAAGGCAAGAAAGAGCTCAACAGAATTCACATAGGTCATACCTTACCCTGGTCATATCTTATTTTTTATCATCTGGAACAGTGGGTTGCCTATTCAACATCCATTTGCAAGTAGTTTCTTCCTATCGCCTTGATTTTAGCCTTTGCAGACTTAGAGGTCTGAGCATTAGTCTACCAGGAGAAACGACCATGACTCCATGGAACTGAACGGATGTTGAGACTACAGTTGAGCTATTTAGTATCTAAGCTCCACAGGTCACTGGACCAACAGGAAAAATGGGAGTTTGATTGGTGTGATTGATCCTGATCATCAAGGGATGTTTGGTTGCTCTTCATGCAGGCAGGGAGGATTAAGCCTGAGACTCGGAGCCCCCTCCTAATCCTGCGGTGTTCAGTGGTCAAAGTTAATGAAAGATTACAGCAACATCATCCAGGCGGCACTACAAAGGGCTCACATCTCTCAGAAATGGAGCTTTACCTTGGTCCACCAGGCAAAGAGAACTTGGTAGCTGAGAAACTGGCTGAGGGCAAGAGAAAACAGAAGGCGTAGTAGAAGAAAAGTTATAAATGCCAACTAAGGCCTTGTAACTAGTTTCAGAAACAAAATGGAAGTAGCTACTCATATTTTCTTTTTTCCTTATTTTGGGGTGTGTGTGTGTGTGTGTGTGTGTGTGTGTGTGTGTGTGTGTGTGTTGTGGGTATGTCAACATATTCTCTTCGCCCTGTCCCTTATATAAGGGTATGTTGATGGTAGTTGAACTTCACAATTTAGTGCACAAATTACAGAATATCAGTACATGATTGTGACAAACTTAAAGGAAAATGAACATTGAGCCACAATCTTTTTTAAATTTTCTTTTTTTAGGTAAGCTCCATGCCCAACGTGGGGCTTGAACACTGGACCCCCAAGATCAGGAATCCCATGCTCTACTGACTGAGCCAGCCAGGCGCCCCTCAACAATCTTGAATTTAGAGCTGGATGTGATAATTCACGAGACATTGGGCATCCCCTATTGGGAAGAAGTTGGGAGTGATTTGTTTTGTACAAGGCATAGTTGTACTATGTTAAGTGGGAGCATGATATTATGGGAGAGGAAAAGTTTTCCCTTCTTCCCTTCTAGATTCGTCGCCTAATCTAATAATTAAATTGACATAAGACAGATTAACAGGAGAAAAACAAATTTAATTTCATACATACAGGAGTTCCTAAAAACACAAGACTCAAGGAAGTGACCAAAGCAGGCAGCTTTTATACCTTTAAACAAAGAAACAATAAATTTGTGAGGAATTGAGACAAAGAAGTTTGGGCTTAGGGTAATAAATTGGCGAAGTGACAGGGTTTGTTTATAAAGCCTTCTTGGCTCTGAATTCCCTACTTCTGGTGATAAGGATGCCTTCTATCTTCCTGGTACAGGGAGGGTACCTTCCACATGGGAGATTGATTTCCTGTTTTCAGAGGAGGGTCAGAGTGTCCTTGCACTGGCTGTTTCTTAAGTAACTTTATTCTTTCCCTCCCTCTGCCTCCCCCCTCTTAAGTAACTTTAGTTCAAAATAATCAATATGCCAAAGTGGCATATTTTGGGGCAGACTGCCCTGAACCCCATCTTTTTTTTTTTAAAGTCATCCTTACACCCAGCATGGGGCTTGAACCTACAACCCCAAGGTCAAGGGTTGCACACTCTAGCAGCTGAGCCAGCCAGGCGCCCCTGAGCCCCATCATTATTATTGCTGTTATTGTTGTTATTTAGAATTTTAAGCGTGGAAAAAGATTGTATATGCGCTCATCATTATTTGAGTCTAAACTATTACTGAAAACATGTTGGAGGCCACATTTTTGGACAGCAGAACTCTATCTTTTCTTAATTTAAATGGGAAAAATAATAATGCTTACCATCTCATCCAAACCAATTTTCTCGAATGTCACAAAAACACCAAAGGTTCCGGCATATTATAAAGTACTTATAACCCAACCATCTAGTTATTTAATATTTCATGAACTCACTGGTTTATAGGTATGCAGTATGATGCATTATGACAATATCATACAGTATGGAATATGAATTATACTCTCCTTCTATGCTGCAGGAAACACAGTCTGTAACGGAAATAGGATCAAGTCTTATGTTTGTATTTTATCTGTTTTATTTTGTAAATTATCATACTATAATGTAACAGTGTGGTATTGAAGAAGAGATAAACACACATATCAATGGAACAAAATACAGTCCAGAAGTTGACCTACACACATATGGCTAACCAATATGTTACAAAGATGAAGAAGCAATTTGATGGAGAAAGGATAGCCTTTTAGCAAACATGTTGAAATAATTGAACGTCAATAGGCAAAAAAAGAAAAAGAAAAATTACACCTTGACCTAAAAATGACACCTTATTCAAAAATTCATCCAAACTGGATTATAAATCTAAATGTAAGACATAAAACTGTAAAAATTCTTTTTTAAAGATTTTATTTATTTATTTATTTTTACTTTTTTTTTTGTTAGTTTCAGAGGTAGAGTTCAGTGATTCATTAGTTGCATGTAACACCCAGTGCTCATTTCATCAAGTGCCCTCCTTGATGCCTATGACCCAGTCACCCCATCCCCCCACCCCCTCCCCTCCAGCAACCCTCAGTTTGTTTCCTAGAGTTAAGAGTCTCTTATGGTTTGTCTCTCTCTCTGATTTTGTCTTATTTTATTTTTCCTTCCCCTATGATCCTCTGTTTTGTTTCTTAAATTCCACGTATGAGTGGGATCATATAATTGTCTTTCTCTGATTGACTTACTTCGCTCAGCATAATACCCTCTAGTTCCATCCACGTCGTTGCAAATGGTTAAGATTTCATTTTTGATGGCTGAGTAATATTCCTGTGTGTGTATACCTCTTCTTTATCCATTCATCTGTCAATGGACATATGGGCTCTTTCCATAGTTTGGCTGTTGTGGACATTGCTGCTATAAATTATTTAGTTTTTTAAATATTTTATTTATGTGTTTTTTTGAGAAAAAGTGAGGGCAGGGGAGGAGCAGAGGGAGAGGAACAAGCAGTCTTTGTACCGAGTGCGGAGGCCAATGTGGGGCTCCATCTCACGACCCTGAGATCATGACCTGAGCCAAAACCAAGAGTCAGACGCTCAACTGACTGAGCCACCCAGGTGCCCCAAAACTGTAAAAATTCTTAGAGGCAAGCACAGGAAAAGCTGTGTGTGACCTGGTATTGGGCAAAGAATTTTTATCTGTGACATAAAAGTACAATCCACAAAAGAAACAACTGATAGATTGGACTTTATCAAAATTAAAAACTTGTGCTCTTTAGAAGTCACTGGTAAGGAATTGAAAAGACTAGGTATTGTCAGGAATTGTACAGAATCTGAGATTTTACCCTACTTATCAGCTAAAAGTTTAACTTGTTACTGCTTCGTGGATATTGGCAAAAGACACGAGATTCCCGAGTGTGAGAAAATGACCTTATTACTCCTGGCAAAGCAACAGCCAGAGGATCTGAGGAGTGCTCATGCTGGTTCCCCGTGCTCCCTAAGTCCCACGGAGGTGATGCAGTGGACCTATCATGGGTGTTGGCACGTGCAGTGGGCTACATTATAGGAGAGGAACAGCAAGCTTGGGGAATTCACTGGTTTTATAGCAAGTGGAAACAAGCCCTCTCTGTGTAGGGGAAGACATCACCTCATCCCGCAAGGCCGTGATGCAAAAACAATCCTGAGAAATGGCCAGGCAAAGAGCAGTCAGGGTCTTCCAGTCTTGGCATGCCCGGCAAAAAATGTGCGAAAGCACTCACGGCCCACGGTGGATTGCCTCTCCCAACACGGCACCCTTTCGCCCATCACATTCTTAGCCAAATTTGAAGTTTTATATCAGCATGCCACCCTGATTAATCAGACCAACAGAGTCTGGGATCGAATCTGCTTAATTTGTCTCATAAAGGATTTTCGACAGAACTCCAAGCTGCAGGATGAGACTGCTTGGCAGGAGTGACCTCCTCCTTGCCTCCCAGAGTCCTGGTCTCACCCAACTCTAGAAAAGTCCCGGGGGACTGCTAGCTCTTCTTTTAGACTGTAAGGGTATAGTCTAAGGCCAGACTAGTACCCATCACACATAAGGGAGCTTAGTTATCCTGATGATCTTCAGTGTCTTTGTCAATAATTACAAGGGACAAGAGATGGGCCAAAAAGCAACCCCTATCCCCAGTGGAGAGATAATCCATGGCCCACTCTCCCCCACATACAAACATAGAGCCCAAAGAGGCACAGTTCAGGATTTGTTGTCATCAATCCATGGGTTTGGTTCACCAAGTATTTGCAGCTTTAATCCATACATGGCAAAACCCAAGGCCCCTCGAGTGTCAGAAAAGCCTATGACTTGACATAAGATGGAAACAACACTGCACCGCCTCATGTTCATTTTCAGGAGCTGCCAGTCATGGCATCAGGAATGATAAAATAATCTCAGACCAGCATGTCATTGGTGACAGTGTTTTCATTCACGAGGAAGGGCACTACGAACTCGGCAGCCGCTGTGTGACTCGGGTGGCAATGCCGGATCTCGGGGACAAAAGCAGTGTTCGTTGCCCCCCTATCCTTGCACCTTTGGAGGTCTAAAGGAATTCTCTCCCACGGTACTGGAGTTGGCACTTTTCACATAATCGGCCACATAATCGGTATGTCCCATCCCAGTACCCATAACTTCGCCTTGTCTTCAATCACCCCCTGCTGCTTTCACCCTAATCATTGCCAAGAGATCCCTTGCTGGGGACAGCTGCATTCAGTGATCAAATTGCCCACTAAGGTGTGTGGACCCAGAGGATGTGGAATCAGACATCGTCCCGGTGCTCATCAACATCAGATACTAGTGCAGTGTGGAATGTGCATCAAATACTTTCGACTATTGGCCCATTACTGGGTGATGCTTGAGGAAAAAAACGTGCACCATTGGGGCGCCTGGGTGGCTCAGTTGGTTAAGCCACTGCCTTCGGCTCAGGTCATGATCCTGGAGTCCCGGGATCGAGTCCCACATTGGGCTTCCTGCTCAGCAGGGAGTCTGCTTCTCCCTCTGACCCTCTTCCCTTTTGTGCTCTCTATCTCTCATTCTCTCTCTCAAATAAATAAATAAAATCTTAAAAAAAAAAAGGTGCACCATTGGTCAGGCTGCAAGTGGGTTGGAGAGCTGGGAGTCAGCTGATCAGACTGCAACAGCAACACGTGACCTGAAAACGTATCAAAAGTGATGAGACCTTGGGATGCCTGGGTGGCTCAGTCGGTTAGGCGTCTGCCTTCGGCTCAGGTCATGATTCCAGGGTCCTGGGATGAAGCCCTGCATTGGGCTCCCTGCTCAGCGGGGAGCCTGCTTCTCCCTCTGCCACTCCCCCAGCTTGTGCTCACGCTCTACTCTCTCTGACAAATAAATAAATAAATAAAATCTTAGAAAAAAAGTGATGAGACCATCCATAGCCCTGGGAGGTACAGTCCAAGGTCTGATGTAGTCAACCTGTCAGGAGTGAGCAGGGTCAATGGCCCGTGCAATGTGGCCTCCTTTGTTGCAAGAGTCACAAGTCTGGTTTTTGCATCAGAAACATAGGGTCCTGTGCTTTGTGCCCAGTCCCTGATGGCAGATGTGTTGCCACGTCCGATGGCAATCTCAGTAGTGAAGGCTTAATCAGCAGCTTGATTTTGGTTGGTCTCATTGGAGAACGGACCTCTACTGTGGGCATCTCTGTGAGTGACCCCGACAGTCCTATAAGCGTCCATAGTTGGTTTGCAGTTTGTGACCCCAAAGAGAGGTGTCTTTTGGGGTTTTTTTAGTAATCTCTACACCCAACATGGGGCTCAAACTCATGACCCCAAGATCCAGAGTCACATGCTCTTCCAACTGAGCCAGGCAGGTGCCCCAAGAGAGGGTGTCTTTAATCTACCAGCCTGTACTCTTTCGAGTGGCAGATCAAATGGCTAGGCCATCGGCAACAGCCCCGGAGTCAGTGAAAATATGACAAGTTTCATCAAGGGGCGGGTTGGGCAGACTTCTGAGAGCAGCTGAGTTCTGCTGGTTCGTAGTAGTTCTGAGGAGCAGGGAGCCCAATGCGGGGCTCGATCCCAGGACCCCGGGATCATGACCTGAGCTGAAGGCAGACGCTCAACCGACTGAGCCGCCCAGGCGCCCAGCAGACCTTATCCATTGGATTCAGGCTCTTTGTGTTCCCTATGGGAATATGGACCAAGGAGTGAACAGCAGCTCTGGGCCTTTCTGGCTGGGAGGGGGGCAGGGGGAGGGGACCGGACTGGAGGAGGCCGGCTTGAGGGAAAGGGCTGGAGGCTTTTTCTCCTTCATCTCCTAGCCCCAGGAGGTACCTGCCCATCTGCCTCCTCCCCATGTGCCTCCTCACAGGCCACCGCTCTAGCCGGGACACCTCAAGCCCTGGGCGGTCTCTGTGACCAGCGCCCTCTGCTGCCAGACGACCAGGTGGGATGGTGACTTGGATGTTGGTTGCCAACAATCCTAAGAGTTTGAGTCCCTCTCCCTGCAAGTTCCCCCCACATACTCCTTTTTAAAGTGGCTGAAATCCTGGTGGAGGAGGAGGCAGTCATCTGGGGGTGTGGAAGGCAGGGAGAGGTCTGTACCAGTAAGCAAAGCCATTCATCACTTTCAATTCTGAGTGGCTGCCCACCTGGGCTCAACAGATGAACTTCTGACGGTTTTCGTTACCTAAAGCTGTGTGCCCTCGTTCTGACACTGTGTATTTCAGCTTTGGTGACCCCTTGAACCAGCCACCATCGTCCTATTCCCTTCCAACTTGGGCTCCATGGCTTGCTGTCCCACTGTCATGATAACATCCCTTCCTCTGCCCACCCAGAGGAGAGGGATCAAGAACTAAGGTCCCCAACTTAGCGAAAAAGAGATCACACTTGTAGTTACCAGAAGCAGGGCTGGTGGCAGGGGAGGTTGGAGGAAGGTGGTCAAAAGAGACAAATTTCCAGTTACAAGACAAATAAGTACTAGGGATGTAATATACAATATGAGGACTACAGCTAACACTGCTGTGTGACTCATAGGGAGGCTGTTACGAGAGTAAATCCTAACGTTACTGACCGATATATCAGAGCCACTAACTGGAAAAATGAACAGGTGAGCCCTGGTGTGCATGCTGTGGGGCCAACTGCTCTGGACTGGGGAATCCCGACGGGGCTGGACACGTCGAGAGCACAGCTCCTGGCTGAGTTCACCAACATTGTTGCCCAACAAACTCAGATAAATTCATCACAGGAGAAGCCAATAACTCAAGAGATGAGGGTTTGGGAAAGAGAAAGGGAGAAATTTATTTCAGGTGCTGGCATCCGGGGGTCGGTACGTGTTCAACCCATGATCATGGGCACGGAAGGGGGCCTGTTGGGTGTGGTCTTCTAGGCATCCCATTACTATCAGGGCTTTTCTGGTGTGGAAGTTGGAATGTTCTGGTCATTGTCAATGCCTCAAGAAAATGCAACAAGAAATAAGCACAATGGGTTTTAGTTTGAGCATGAGTTAAGTGCTCTTGACTATTTCTGATTGTAACTGTTGGGGTCTATAGTTGAGCAAGAGGGCTCGCTAACACGAAGAGTTCTCTCATCACAAGGAAAACATTTTTTCCCCGTTTCTTTTTATTGTATCTACGTGAGATGACAGATGTTAACTAAACTTATTGTGGTCATCGTTTCCCAATATACGTAAGTCAAACCTTTATGCTATCCACCTGAAACTCATACAGTGATGTATATCAGTTGTATTCCAATAAAAATGCAGTGATAACTGAAAATGCCCTGGAGAATGGTGACTTCTGAAATGGATACTACGTCCCAAGAAAAGTAGGTGGCAGGGGGCGGGGCGCCGGGGTGGCTCAGTCGGTGAAGCATCTGCCTTCCGCTCAGGTCATGATCCCAGGGTCTAGGGATCAAGCCCCGAGTAGGGCTCCGGGCTCAGCGGGGACTCTGCTTGTCCCTCTCCCTCTGCTGCTCCCCCTGCTTGTGCCCTCTCTCTGTCTCTGTGTCAAATGAATAAATAAAATCTTAAAAAAAAAAGTAGGTGGTAGAGGGGCACGACTGCCTACAAGGTACGTAGCCTGCATGTGTGGATAACCTTCTTTTGGGATGGTAGCTACTAGGAAAAAAAGAGAGGACAAGAACTCAGGTGTCAACAGGTGGCTTCTTTCAGTCCCAGCCCTTGGCCTCTAACGGTCATTAACAGGAAGGACGGTGGGGCACCCTTACTCCTCACTTGCCCACCATTTGGGCAAGAGTGTTCCCTCCTGGATCCCAGGAAGGTTTCTCACATGCCCTAACCTGGCTTGTGGGGACCCTCAGCCTCTTGTCTAGAAATCCCTACCTCCATCAGCTTCTCATCCTTATCGCCAGAACTATCAAGCACTGTGCAGGATCTGAGATTTTATCCTACCTACACACTAGCAGCTTAGCCTGTTCTTGTTCCATGGATGCTGGCAGAAGACACAGGCTGCAGAATCCGAGACAAGGCGCTTCATTATTCACTGCAAAAGTAGTAGCCAGAGTGTCTGTATGATGCTTGGGCCAGTCCCTACACGCCCAGGGCCCACAGGGGCGATGCAAAGGGCCCGTCATGGGTGCCTATACAGACCATGGACTGTGTTACAGGGGAAGACACTGAGCTCGGGGGATTCGCTGCTTTTATAACAACTAGAAGTGGGCCTGCTTTTTGTCGGGGGTATGACAGCGTGCCCCTCAGCGTGAGAAATGGTCAGGGTAAATGGTGGTTAGGGCCTCACCCAGCAAGACTATGCAGGGACACACATGGCCCGTGGTGAATTGCCTGTCCCAACAGACACAAACCAGGAGAAAATACTGCAAATCCCCTACCTGACAAAGGCCTTTTATCCAGAATACATATAAAGTACTCTCAGAACAACAGTCAATGAATAACTCAATTGCTCTGTCTTGTGGGCTTGGGATCAGTGTTACACCCCACTGAAGCCACATGGTCTGCTAACAGAGGTTTCCCCCTTGACCAAATTCTAGCCAGGCTCTTCTGAGCCCTCTTCTCGCTTAGGCCTCAACCTTGGTCTATAAAGAAGTGAATGTGGAGGCTGCTTTTAGGCAACAGGCTTGAGCAATGGAATGCAGAAAGGCCCACAGCCACCCCCTGGCTGAATCCAGGCAGGCCCATCAGGTGACCCACCTGGAAGTATCCATAGGCCCTCACTGACCAATGGGCTACTTATAACCAGGCACAGTTACCAAAAAAGGGAGCATTCCATTGGTCGCCATACCCCCTTATCCTCCCCGCTTTAAAAATGGCCCCCACCCACTGCCTCATGGCAGGCAGCCTCTCTTCTGCTGTCCTGCCCACAGCTCCCTTGTAGGGGAGCCAGAGCTGTGTAGGGAGCTCCTTTGCTCTGCGGCTCTCCTTTTACTGCCTGCACCACCAGCTTCCACTCGATCGTCACCCCACACCTGGGGGCCCCCATCCGATCAAGAGAGACACCCCATTTAGGCACTACAGTGAACAAACACCAACATAGTTCCTAACAGCTCAAGGCCTCATCCCTAAGATGAACCTAGTCTCCCTTAAAGTGCCTGCACGAGAAAACTCAAGGCTTCGAAAAGCATTTACTGTCTGTTCCAGTCAGCGCTTAAAGATAGGGCCCCTGTCTCCCAGTCTCTGTGAGAGAGTAGGGCCTAACCTTGATAGGGGCCAGTTAATAAATCCAGATGGGTTTCATATGGACCAACACTCCTTCCCCCACTTCCCATTTTTTTAAATTATTATTTTTCAGAGAGGGGGTACTGAGGGGCGGGGAGAGGGCAGAGGGAGAGAATCTTCAGGCAGACTCCCCGCTGAGTGCAGAGCCCAGCTAGGAAGCTCTATCCCATGACCCTGAGATCATAACCTGAGCCGAAACCAAGAGTCGGCCGCTTAACGGCTGAGCCACCCAGGCACCCAGTGAGTAATGAGTCCCCCCTTACTGCCATCCTACTTATCATACTTCCTTTAAAATGCCTGGTCAGGTCACCTCCATACAAATGGAAGCTGAGTTCAGTTCACACTCACCTCCTTTGCCTGTTGCAATAGTATCTTACTGATTAAGATCTGTCTCTACCATTCTAATGTCTGGCTCTGTCTCTCTTTGACACTACTGCCAATAGCTACAGGTACTCAAGCCTTCTAGAAGCTACTTTTCATTCACATCGCATGAAGAAGGCATGCCCCAAAAGAAAAGATCAGGGAAAATGAACCCACTTGACACATTAATAGGGTGGGATCGTGGCCCTGTTCTCATTCTTCATACAACGACTTCCCTTGCTGTTGCTATGAAGTTGTTTTGTAGCAAATTAAAAAAAAAATTATAGGTGTGAAAAAAAAACAAAACAAAAAAACAAACCAAACCAAAACAAAAATTATAGGTGTGAAAAAGCTTGTCCTCCTCAAGCAATACTTCCAGACCCAATGCCAGTTTAGGATGAAGGAGTCAGTTCTAAACATAGCAAATGTTGAAGGCACTGTCTAGGTGGGGCTACCCTCCAGAGCTCACCATGTCTCCTGACTACTCAGGAATTCAGGGAAAAGGCAATGACAGGGGAGGCTTGTGGGAGAGGTATTTTGGAGGCAGAAAGCTTCCTCACACATTACAAGTTTTCCACAATTAGAGTGTGCACTGCCATTATAATCGCAAATGTCCAGGCTTGAAGTGTCCGGCCTATGAGTCTGTGTAAGGATGAAGGGAGAGCCCAGAGCTTCTGCTCAGGGCCTTGGGGTGGTCATTTCCTTCTGACCATCCCATGTCACAAGCAGTGGCATACCTCAGGGTGTGGGTGTGCGTGTGCACGCGTGTGTGTTGGAGGGGGTGTGTACTTCTACTGGGCCTGCCAAGCTGCTATCTGCTTTTGTGGTGAGACAGGGAACAGGCCTCCTACTGGTACAAGGCCACCTCAGCATTTCATTGTCGCCAGCCCAGAGAGGATGGTGGAGGAGTGGAGTGGGCTCTTCACAAGACGTAGGACATCGTTATGATGACTGCAAGCTTCTTGTCAGCTTCCCTTTACCCCCACCCCCCACCACACCCCAGTTCACAAAGGAAGAAGCAGGGTAGCTGCAGAGCGTAAGGGGAGGCACCGTTTAACCTCATCAGTAGTGAGGGGAAGCAAGTTTTGCCACCCCAAAATATGACCCTTTGGCATATTTATTATGAGTTGATTATTTTTGAAAGTTTGCAGACACAGAAGTTCTGAAAAACCAGTAGAAGTTACCCTTTTGTAGGGGCATTTACATTTATAAGGTAAATCTCCATTTTAAGAGTGTCTCCCTGGCTGTACCGGGAAGAGGTGGGGGATGGCTCTAAATCTCCAGAAACTTGTTTATTTTTTTAAAAACCTTTTATTTATTTATTTGACAGAGAGAGAGCGCTCAAGAGCCGGGCGGAGGGGCAGAGGGGGAGGGAGAAGCAGACTTCTCACTGAGCAGGGAGCCCGATATGGGGCTTGATCCGGAAACCCTGTGATCATGACCTGAGCAGAAGGCAAATGCTTAAGACGCTACACTGACTGAGCCACCCCGGCGCCCTGAAACTGTTTATCAATGAGGAAGGTAATGAGTTAAATCTGCATAACAACCTTACCCTTGGTTACTGTGCTTTTCCCGGTAGCCTCCCAAAACTGACTCCGCATCCCAACATCTTCTTTTTTTTTAAGTTTACTTTTTTTTTTTTTTTAAGTAATCTCCACACCCAACGTGGGGCTCGAACTCATGTCTCCGAGATCAAGAGTCACATACTCTCACGACTGAGTCAGCCAGCCAGGCACCCCACCCCCGACATCTTCTTTTGTCTTTAGCTGAAGGTGATAGTTAAGGTGATGGCTTCAGCCATTTTGGAGAGTTACTCCAGTTTCCTGGGTCTCTGCCACATACACAGAGATACACATTGTTAAATAACAAAAATTCAACCGAGTCCATTTTAAAGATTTAATTGGCTTTATTAAATGATTCACGAATTGGGCAGCATCCCATCTAGAGGGCAAAGTGGAAGGTTTTAATAGGAGGGTGGGGCAAGAAGTCACTAGAAAAAAAAAAAAGATTGTTCCAGGCCAGGAGGCTTTCCCTGAGGTTGGGCAAAGCAGGGGGTCTTACCAGGCAGATTACCTCATCTTTCTTTGGGGAATGGAGGACCCAGGAGGCCAACTCCTTGGCGCTGACTGCAAAAGTCCTGACTGACCAGTTAGAACTACATTTCTGGGGAAGGCTGAAACTGCAGTTAGATCAGGTATTAAGCCCCAGGTTGGGAACTCGGTCTAAGTGACACCATTTCGGGCCTGTGGTTTTCTTTTTAAGAACATGTTATTAAACTTCTGTTTTTCTCCTGTTTAAACCTGCCTCAACCGAGAGAGAATCCCCTGAAAATATAAGTAGATGGGCATTTATTTGGACAATTAAAATTGCAGTTTGGGAGCCACTGATTCCGGTTGAAACCAGATTCATGTTCCGAGGAAGACAAAGAGGGGGCAGAGTTAGAAAGGCGAAAAGTGACAAGTGTAGCTCTCATTTAGTTCCTTCATGCAAAACAGGGATTGAAACTAGGTTAACTAGGATTGGTTGGTTTTATTTGCAAACAAGGGACTGAAATTTGTTAAAGTGCATTGGCTTTCGAAGTGAAGAATGCAGATAATCTAGTTGCCCTGGTGAGGAGGTGAGGACTGCACCTGGCTGAAAAGGTTTTACAAGTTAATAGTTTCTCCCACTGAGGGCATGCATAAATTCCTCCTCCCTTATGGCCTCCTGACCCTTTTTTTAAAAAAGATTTTATTTATTTATTTGACAGAGAGAGACACAGCGAGAGAGGGAACACAAGCAGGGGGAGTGGGAGAGGGAGAAGCAGGCTTCCCGCAGAGCAGGGAGCCCGATGCGGGGCTCCATCCCAGGACTCTGGGATCATGACCTGTGCCGAAGGCAGACGCTTCACTTCTGAGCCACCCAGGCGCCCCTCCTGACCCTATTTTGAGAGGGATTCTCTTAGTTAGGCTTGCTTGCTCTGTTTAGAAGTCTAGTTTTACATCTGTCTTACATCAGTTGAATTATTAGAGCAGCCAAAGAACCTAGAAGGTGAAAAGAATTTTTTTCTTCCCAACAGTAGCCAAAGAACACGCCCCTTACACTCTATTACACGCTGCCCTGTTGATTTCCTCTCTAACCCACGACTTCCGGTTTATTGGTTGACTTTGGTTGAGACATGCCCCATCTCCCTAGAACCTGAGACTGGGAGAGTGGAACAATACCTGTCTTATTCCCTGCTGGGTTCCCAGGGTACAGAGCATGAGACCGAATCAATGCTCAATAAATATTTCGTTTACATTTGATTGTTGAAGAGGTACAATTTAAAAAAAAAACGATGACATAATATGTCGCCTGTCACACTGGCAGATATTTCAAAAGGTAATGTTACAAAGAAAACCACAGAGCCATAACGGAGCCGCTTAAACTCAGGCCCCAAGTCAGTAAACCAAGACTTAATACCTAACGTGACTGCAGTTTCAACCATCCTAGGAATGTAACCTTTAGCCAGCCAACATAGGAATTTCCTGGTCAGCACTAGGAAATTCACTGATAGACCCTTTCCGCTCCCTTCAGGAGGGTGACCTTGCCTAAAACAATGGGTGCTTTGCTAATAATTTCCTCTTTTCCTCTCCCTCTTTGCCTTTAAAAGACCTTTCCCTTTCTGTAGTCTTCTGGAGCTCCTTTCTGGTTGCTAGATGGGATGCTGCCCGATTCATAAATCATGTGATAAAGCCAACTAGATCTTTAAAATTTACCTGGTTCAATTTTGTTTTTTAACAATAGGAACCGTGTTGTAAAGGACAGGGCCCAAACAGCATTCTCTCACACTTCTGGGAAGATTGTTTGTCACCCTCTTGGTGGAAAGCAACTTGGCCAATGCGTGTCCCAAACCTAAAAGGATCACATCGCCTTTGAGCTAGCAATTCCTCTTCTAGTCACTGATAACCTAAAATGAAGGGCTTATCAATGCTTTGGGGGGAGCAGAGTTTGCTACCCCCTGATACGCCTCTTTGGCATATTTCTTTGGGGCTGCTTATTTTTGAGAGGCTACAGACACTGGAGACGTTCGGGAAAAACCCAGGAGAAGTTATCCTTTTGTAAGAGATGTTTATGTTTATTTATTTATTTTCAAGTTTATTTATCCGTTCAAGTAATCTCTACGCCCAACATAGGGCTCCCACTCACAACCCCGAGGTCAAGAGCTGCACACTCTTCCGACTGAGCCAGCCCGGCGCCCAGAGACATTCACATGCATAACGGAAATCTCCATTTGTAAGGGTTTCTCCTCAGCTGTACCAGGAAGAAGGAAGGGGATGTCTCTGAATCTCCAGAAACTCTTAAAAAAGGAAAAGACAGCAACTTAAATCTGCATAACTAACCTTGCCCTTGTTTACTGTGCTTTTCCTGAGAGCCTCCTGTCACTGGCAGCCCCCGACCCCCAACATCTTTTGTCTTTAGCTGGAGAAGGTATTTAATGTGGTAGCTTGGGCCACTTGAGGGAAATGACTGTTTTCCTGGGCCTTTGCCATGTACACAGGAGATATACATCTTATTAAACGTGTTTGTTTTTCTTCTGTTAATCTGTCTTTTATTATGGGGAGGGGGGCATCTCAATTAAGAATCTAGAAAGTTAGAAGGAAAATTATTTTTCCTCCCCTTCTGTATGCACAGAGATTTAACCACAATGAAGAATGATTTTTTTGGTAATAATTAAGCAATAGCAAATAATGCCATAGAAGGATAAATCACACCTAGGAAAGATTTTTATAAGATTTTGTTACATAGTGGAAACAAGATAGTATGTAGAGAAATACTACATTTAAAATATTTTATTTACATTTAGGTAAAGGGGGAAAAATAACATGAGCAAAATGCCATGATATTCTGAGTTGAGGTCATCTGAGGTACGGGACAATCAGGTGACTTTTATTTTTTTATTTTTTATTTTTAAAAAAGATTTTATTTATTTATTTGACAGAGAGAGACAGAGTGAGAGAGGGAACACAAGCAGGGGGAGTGGGAGAGGGAGCAGCAGGCTTCCCGCGGAGCAGGGAGCCCACTGGAGCCCTATGTGGGGCTCGATCCCAGGACCCCGGGATCATGACCTGAGCCGAAGGCACACGCTTAACGACTGAGCCACCCAGGCGCCCCCAGGTGACTTTTATTTTCTACTCTTGGTTTATTTATATTTTCCATTGTGTAAGTCATAGTGAGCTAGTTTGATTCATCATGGAACGGTGCACACTTTTGTCATAAGAGACGATTGTTATTTACTAAACTAAAGCAGTTTTGCCCCCTGGTGGCTCGTTCGGTAATTGTCTGTCTTTAGTCTGAGGGAGGAACGTCATCCACCCAAAAGCAGAGGAAACCTCAGGCTTTAATCCCAAAGCAGAACTTTCAAGATTCACACGTCGTCCTTTGTTGGCACGAGTGGCTGTGTCCTAAACGAGTGGTTTTGTGGAAGTCTAACTGTTACCTTTGACTATATGACGACAACAGGCTCTCAGCTGCCGTCGGGCATAGAGAAACACCAACAGCAGGAAGAGAAAAAGAGGTTCCAGAATCAGCTGGGCCCTGGTGGCAGGGCGGCTGCAATCCCAGGGCTCACCCTGTAATCCAGGTGACTGGAATTGGGGCTGGTGACTCGGGGTGGGAGAAGAGGGGACCCACTGAAGTGAGAACCAGGCAGAACGGATTTGGTGACTCTCTATGAGGGACCAGTCCGAGCGCGGGCGTGGGGAGCACTCGGGATGAGTGGGGGGACGATGGGGTAACCAGCAGGAGGACCAAAAGGGGCAAAGGGAAGATAAGGAGCTTAGTTCTGGACCAGCAGCTTCTGAATCCAAGCCTTTTCATAGACATGTCCTACTTCATCATGATATCAGGGGCTACCTTCCTCTCGTCCAGGTTCTTAAGGGTCCATGGTTTCCTCTTGAAGGGCCCGGAGAGACCCTCCCATTTTCCATAAATAGTGATTTCCCAGCTGACCTCTCTCCTTATCCACTGAGCATAACAGGGAATGGGTAGCGCTGGGGCTGGGGCTGGGCCTGGGCCTGCCCCTACCTTAGGACTGTTGGGCTTGCCCAGGGGAAGCCATGGAAGGGTGGAAAGGAGAGAACTCACTGACACAGGAGCACTCTCCCATGGTTCACGTTTTATGTGCTGGCAATGACCTGTGGAGCCAGTACTAATACTGTTGGGCTAGCTGCTTGAAGCTGAAGAACAGGGGAGTGGGGAGGGCCAGCAATGGCTGTAATCGATGAAGTGGACATGCTAGAACAGATTAGATATTGGGGAATGAGTCAGAAAGTTCAAGGTGTCAGGGATGTGGCAATATTATAATGATATTATACTGTGAGCCCAGATAATCTGCCACCTGGCTAGGTTCCCTGGGAAGGCCCAGAAGACAGTCTTCCACAAGAATGCACTGGTAAAGCAGGGGCACCGGTTTCGCTGAGAAGGTCAACGGTAGTTGTCTTCTGTAGACCAGGATTGACAGTAGGCGATGCTGTGGTAGTACTGGGCCCCTTTGTATCGGTGAAGATTCTGGAATAGCAGAAGCCAATGATGGTATTTAACCGACCTAGGCAAGATGGAAAATAATTATCGTAATAGGCCTTGTCATGGGCCGAACTGTGAGGACCTTTGGGGAAGCACTCCACAGTGCCACGGAAAGTACGTTAAAAAAAGTATGGGGCGCCCGGGTGGCTCAGTGGGTTCAGCGACTGCCTTCGGCTCAGGTCATGATCCTGGAGTCCCGGGATCGAGTCCCGCATCGGGCTCCCTGCTCGGCGGGGAGTCTGCTTCTCCCTCTGACCCTTCCCCCCTTCATGTGCTTTCTCTCTCTCTCATTCTCTCTCTCTCAAATAAATAAATAAAATCTTTAAAAAAAAAAAGTATGTATAATAAATGCTTCCCCAAAGGTCCCAGTGTCCATTTACCTTCAGTTACACTGGGAAGGAGGTTGAAGCAAGTAGTATGTTGCTAGGGACTGAGTATTTGTGTCCTCCCGCACCCCACCAAATTTACATGTTGAAGCCCTAACTGTCCCTGTGATGGTATTTGAAGCAGGGACCTTTGGGAGGTAACTGGGGCGAGATGAAGTCATGAGCCTGGAGCCTCCATGATGGGATTGGTGCCCTTATAAAAAGAGGAAGAGATATGAGATCTTTCTCTCTCTGTCTCTCTGTTTCTCTGTCTGTCTCCTGTCTTTCTCTGGGTGCATGGACCAAGAAAAGGCTATGTGAGGACATGACCAGGAAGAGAGCCCTCACCAAGAGTCTGGTCATGCCGGCTCCCTGATCTGGGACTTCCAGCCTCCAGAACCGTGAGAAATAAATGTTTGGTGTTTAAGCCCCCAGTCTGTGGTATGTTACAGCAGCCTGGACTAAGACTTTGATGTCAAGGTCAGATAAGTCATCAGCGGTGAATATCCAGGAGCCAGACACCAAGGTGAAGCAGTATGTCAAAGCCAGTTAATACCCAGGAGAGTAGAAGCAGACGTCATTCCGGTCAATTTTGTGATCCCATTGTTTAAGCTCAATGCGTGATAAGTTTAAAAAATATCTGTATGAATTCCTGGGGCCAGGTAGAGTAGGAGAGGAGTCTAAAGCTGCCTGAGGACAGGCCTGGCTTTTGACACCTAATTCCAAAGGAGGACACATCCTTTTCTATCATTGGTCTCTTGGTTCCCATCGATGGCCGAGTTCCGGCCTGGACAAACTTGCATGCTGACCTCATTTGCATTCCGTTTTTACACTTTGGGGGATGATGCCGTATTCCACGGTGACTCAACTACCTAGAAAGTACCATCATTCAATAAAACCATCTTGTTAATTTAAAATGCTGGAGAAGGGGCGCCTGGGTGGCTCAGTCGGTGAAGCGTCTGCCTTCGGCTCAGGTCATGATCCCAGGGTCCTGGGATCGAGCCCCGCATCGGGCTCCCTGCTCAGCGGGGAGTCTGCTTCTCCTTCTCCCTCCTCCTGCCGCTCCGCCTGCTCATGCTCTCTTTCCGTCAAATAAATAAGTAAAATCTTTTAAAAAAATAAAAAAATAAAATGCTGGAGAAAACAGACCCATAGCATTAAGAGGATTTGGACTGACCAATATTTTCATCAAAGAAAAGAAGACTATAAATAGCAGCTGTAGCATTTTTGCCCATTCGTATTAACTTCACAAAGTTTTTGTTGCATTTCCTGGCACCCACCTTTCAACACAGAACATTCTCAGGCCTAGTGAATCCCGATGAGACAATCTTAGCATTGCTTTGGCAGCACCTGCAAAACTGGATTGGATTAAAGGATGGTGTTGCTCCTAGTTGAAAATCTTCATAAATGCATGCTGAGTGTTTGTTGCTATTCACTACGTGCATGTTCTGAAGAAAGGAATTTTAATATTGACATTAATGGAATTCCTGTAAGTACTTTAATAAGTCCTAACCCATGCAGCAGGTACTTAGCAAGGAGATTAGGGGTGGAGTTTTTTGTTTGTTTTTTTTGTTTTCCCTTCTAAGCCTACAGTAACCATCTTTTTTTTTTTTTTTTTTAAGATTTTATTTTTGGGTGCCCGGGTGGCTCAGTTGGTTAAGCGACTGCCTTCGGCTCAGGTCATGGTCCTGGAGTCCCGGGATCGAGTCCCGCATCGGGCTCCCTGCTCAGCAGGGAGTCTGCTTCTCCCTCTGACCTTCTTCCCTCTCATGCTCTCTCTCTACCATTCTCTCTCTCTCTCTCAATAAATAAATAAAAATTTTTAAAAAATAAAAAAATAAAAAAAATAAGAAGATTTTATTTTTAAGTAATCTCTGCACCCAACATGGGGCTTGATCTTACAACCTCAAGATCAAGAGTTGCCAGCCAGGTGCTCCTATAGTGACCATCTTTTAAAGATCATGGTTTTCTATCATGGAAGAGAGTTCTGTTCTGTAGAGAAAATGAATAGCTCATGTGTTTTTGTTAACCTATCGACTCACACTGAGTTATGCCCTCATATGGAAGGGAAAGCATTTATGTCAGATCTGAGAGCAAGGGGCGGATACAGCTCTGGAGTCCTAAGCAAGGAGGCAGCTTTAGGTTTGGGTGTGTGGTCAGAGTGAGTGGAGGAATCCTAACTCGAAGTGACAAGAAGTGTATCGACAGAATCTTTGAGCAGGGAATGAATCAGAACCTCCACAGACTTATTCTGAAGGGCCAGGCCCCTTGTAGCCAAAGGGGGAGGAAGGTCACCAAGTGGGAAGTCTACCAAGACCTAACGAACGCCTGTACTGGACACCTTTGAGTCTCCCCTGGAATCTCACTGCTAATCCACGGTGTCTTCCCCGCCCCACCCCCTTGACACATACATGGAAGGAAGCCAGACGTGGTGGAAGGAACACAGGACCCAGGACCCTGGGATCGTGACCTGAGCCGAAGGCAGATGCTTAACCGACTGAACCACCGAGGCGCCCAAGCCACATATATCTTACCTACTCCTCAAGAATCAGGACATCGAGGGGTCTCTCCTTGGCCTCCTCTCTGCTGGCCAACCCCCGCCCCCAGGCCTCTACTGCTCCTGAAGTTCCTTCCTCTCGGCCCCCAGCAGCTTCCAGGACAGTGTGACTGCATTCGCTTCCCAGGTTTCAGAGAAACCCCATCTTAGGAAGATGCTGGGTGGCTTCCAAGCCTAATTTTTTTTTTTAAAGATTTTATTTATTTATTTGAGAGAGAGAGAATGAGAGATAGAGAGCACGAGAGGGAAGAGGGTCAGAGGGAGAAGCAGACTCCCCGCTGAGCAGGGAGCCCGATGTGGGACTCGATCCCGGGACTCCAGGTTCATGACCTGAGCCGAAGGCAGTCGCTTAACCAACTGAGCCACCCAGGCGCCCCCAAGCCTAATTTTTATGAGTGGTTCTCTTAGTGTCTCCTTTCTCTGCTTGAGGGAGGAAAATATTGTGGAGCCCCAAACCAGCCCTCTTATATCTACTGGGCAGTGGGTCCAAAAGCTGGTTTTTCCCCAGCAAGATCTGTGGGCTGGTGGCTGGCCCTAATACTTGCTGATCCTCTGAACTCAGAGTTTGGGGTAATGAGTGTCTTTTGCTCTAAGTTTTGGGCCCTGAGCTATGGTCCCTAAAGTATAGGGACAGGTATCAGACCAGTGGTCACGAGGGGCTCTGGGTGGGGTTAGAGGGTTGACTGTGAAGGGGTATGCAAGAACTTTTGGAGGTGATGGAACATTCCACATCTTATTCTGGTGGTGATTCAATGATAAAATTCACGGGACTGTGCACCTAAAAAGGGTGAATCTTACTGAATCTAAATTATACCCTAACCAGAGGCACCTGGGTGGCTCAGTTGGTTAAGTGTCTGACTTTGGCTCAGGTCATGATCCCGCAGTCCCAGGATCAAGCCCCGCATGGGGCTCCCTGCTCAGCAGGGAGTCTGCTTCTCCTTCTGCCCCTCACCCCTCTCAAGCTCGCTCTCTCTCAAATGAATTTTTTTATTTTTATTTTTAAAGATTTTATTTTATTTTAAAGATTTTATTTATTTATTTGACAGAGAGAGACACAGCGAGAGAGGGAACACAAGCAGGGGGAGTGGGAGAGGGAGATGCAGGCTTCCCGCGGAGCAGGGAGCCCGATGCGGGGCTCGATCCCAGGACCCTGGGACCATGACCTGAGCCAAAGGCAGATGCTCAACGACTGAGCCACCCAGGTGCCCCTCTCAAGTGAATTTTTAAAATGTTTAAACTATACCTAATCAGAGGGGGGAAAAAAAAAACCTCCAGGGGCCAGGGAAAACAACCTCTCTGGGTACCTACCAGTATCCTCTCACAAGAGACGGGGCCAGTGCCTGGAACACAGCATTCACTAACTGGGAGCTGCCGTTCCTGGCGTGGGCCAGCTCTGCTGGCCAGTGCCGTGTACTCACAAAACCACCTGCCTAGTCACCCCATGGCTACCTTGCCCGGGCTGTCCTGTGACCTGTGACCCCTGGAGTGGCACCTCTTGTGCCCATACTGGTGAGGTTCCTGTTTCTGTGGGTGTCCGGCAGAGGGAGGGCCCCCTGTCCGTGTGCCTGCAGTGCGTCCCCGTAGGCTTAGAGCTGGTGGAGCTGGAGAATCCCTCTGGAGAGGACTGAGTCACTCCTGGGAACCCGACGGCCCGCGACCTCCCAGGAGCCTGGCCAGCCTGGTACTCTGGGCTCCGCGGTCCGCATTGCCTTTCCCGACGTCCCTGCAGAGAGAAGCCGGACCTCCCCCTGAGCCAGGCTCACTCTCATTCACAGAAGCCCGGTACTCGGCACGGAGGACACAGGGAGGTAAAGCCAGAGAAAGAGGCTTGGTTTTGTTTTGTTGTTGTTGTTGACTCCCAACTCGGGAGAGCGCCCAGTGAGGCCTCACTTATGGAGAAGGCCTCCCTGTTTTCATCAGAAACTTTAAAATATTTTATTTCAATATTTCAAGCTCTTGAGGCTTGACACTTTGGAAAAGGAGGTCTTGCCCAAGGCTTTCGAATAGCAGTTGTAGAGGAAAGAGGGACCATCTGGGGCGGGCAAGGGGTCTGTAAAAGTCAGATGTCAACTGGGATCACCCTGTCACTTGAGATTCCCATATAATTGGCTTAAACCCCTGTCCCACATCCATAGGAACCCCAGCATGGGTCTGGGCATTCTGAGGAGAACCTGCTTTTCTCCTAATTATGCGCTCCTGGCTCCAAGTTCTTGCATGGGCTGAGTTAGCTCAGGAAACAGATGTTCTCACATCTCACCCGCACGACGCTTCCCCACCCTGGAGACTGGGGAGTGTAAAATTAAGAGCTCTGCCCACACATTTGTGTCACCTGAGGAGCTTTGAAAGCTCCCCACGCCAAGACTGTAACCCAGGCCTCTTCTCTCAGAATCTCTCGGGTGGAACCCAGGCATCAGGATTTTGTAACGCTCCCCAGGTGCCTGTGTTGGGCAGCCAGAGTTGAAAAATGGTGCTTTTGAAGTTCAGATAGATCTGGGTTCATCTGTTTTTTTTCCTTTTTGAGATTTATTTATTTATTTGAGAGAGAGAGAAAGGAGTGGGGGGGCAGAGGAAGAGGGAGAGAGAATCTCAAGCAGACTCCACGCTGAGTGTGGAACCTGACACGGGGTTCGATTTCACAACCCTGAGATCATGACCTGAACCAAAATCAAGAGTCTGGAAGCTTAACCGACTGAGCCACCCAGGCGCCCCCTGGGTTCATTTCTTTTTTTTTTTTTTTAAAGATTTTATTTATTTGTTTGACAGTTAGAGACACAGCGAGAGAGGGAACACAAGCAGGGGGAGTGGGAGAGGGAGAAGCAGGCTTCCCGCCGAGCCGGGAGCCCGATGCGGGGCTCGATCCCAGGACCTTGGGATCACGACCTGAGCCGAAGGCAGATGCTTAACGCCTGAGCCACCCAGGCGCCCCCCCCAGCTTCATTTCTTTTTACTTTCTTTCTTTTTTTCTTAAAGTAGGCTCCATGCGCAATGTGGGACTTGAACTCATGACCCTGAGATCAAGAGCCGCATACTCTATGGACTGAGTCAGCCAGGCTCACAGACCTAGGTTCATTTCTTACAACTTCGTATGAATCTACAATTAAGTCAAAGTGGAAGTTTTCCTAAAAAGCAAATTTCACAAAGAATTAAGTGTAATATGACTCACTTTGTATTCGTGCCCTCAAAAGAATAAATACATATATATGCTTCTCTATGAATAAAAAATTTCTAGAAGTCCATACAAGGTACAGTTAGAAGTTAGAAGTAGTTTTATAAGCCTGTGGTAAGAAGGCGACCCTATGTTTTACTGTATATCCTTTCATACTCTCAATTATTTTAATAATGTATATATTTTCTTTTTTAGTTTTTTAAAGTTGATTTTTTTAAGTAATCTCAACACACACCCAATGTGGGGCTCAAACTCATGACTCTGAGATCAAGAGTCTCACCCTCCTCTGACTGAGCCAGCCAAGTACCCCTCCTTTTTAATGTAATGTAATGTAAAATTTATTTTTTTTAAATATTTTTATTTATTTATTCATGAGAGACAGAGAGAGAGAGAGAGGCAGAGGGAGAAGCAGGCTCCCAAGGAGCAGGGAGCCCGATGTGGGACTCGATCCCAGGACTCTGGGATCATGACCTGAGCCGAAGGCAGACGCTTAACCATCTGAGCCACCCAGGCGCCCTGTAATGTAAAATTAAAAAAAAAAAAAAATTTATTTATTTATTTATTTATTTATTTCAGAAAGAGAGCACAGGGGAGGGGCAGAGGGAGAGGGAGAAGCAGGCTCCCCACTGAGCAAGGAGCCCGATGCGGGACTCGATCCCAGGACCCTGGGATCATGACCTGAGCTGAAGGCAGCCACTTAACCGACTGAGCCACCCAGGTGCCCCCCTCCTTTTCAATTTTAAAGAAAAATTAGTTGCAGAAAATAAACTGTTGTCACTGGAATCAGATGTGCCACTTTATCATCAGAGTACCGGCATCTGATTTCCTTCTGCTTTGCTGCACTCTGAGGAGTAACTTGCATCTTTGCATTGTTGGATGAGACTGACAGCCTGCTGAGGCTACCAGGAGCTGAGACCCATCTCTGATGGGCAATTTTACTGCAACTGATGCCCTTTATGGTTAAAAGCAGTAATTCTCCTCTTGTTTACGTGGACAAAAAAAATTGGGTGGATCTATAAAGGGTGTTATAAAAAAAGATCTATATATATAAAATATTTTTATATATGAAAAATTTTATATGTGTATATATATATTCATCAAGTTTTGCTAAGTGGTGACCTTACACAAATAGTTTTCATCCAAGCTCCGGAGCCTAGTAGGAGAGAGGGCTCTGAGTGGATGGGGCTCTAGGCCCACTCAACCCTGCTAGAGTTGAAGCATTTTCACTATTATCTGTTATTTATATTGGGCTTTGGTGGCTGTATTAGTCCAGGTTCTCTAGGGGGAGAGAGAGAGAGAGAATTGGAAAAACCTACTCTTCTTGTGTGTCTTTCCTTACTGTCACACAGAACACTCACAGCACTTTCTGACACCAGATATGGTGGGGGTTTCCCTTACCAAGCAACTCTCTGTGACACCAGCTGGGTGTCCTACAATTTAACTCAATTCTGACACTATCTACCTGGAGATGACATTATATCTCACAGGTGAAGGGCTTATTCCTATAGTGATAAGGAAAAATCTGGGTCCTAAGACCGAGCCAGTGGGAGAGTCCCAGCCCCTGCCCCGGGGCTCTTCTGGGTTCTTCTCCCTGCTCTGCTTCCCGCGCGCACCAATCTGGGTTCCTCTCCCTGCCCCGCTTCACGCACGCACCAAGAGTGCCCAGTATGCAGAAGTAGAAGTGTATAAATTGCCCCCTTTGTTTGTGCTCAGGGCTCAGACCTTTGGCGACCACTCTCCTCTGAGCCCGCCGGCGTTAAATAAACCTCCCATCCTCCAAGGTCTCTGGTGCCGCTTGGGCTCTTCCGTGGGGCGATCCAGTCCAGGTTCCGTAACATTTGGTTCCCACACTGGGAAACCCACCCACGATGGCCCATTGTTGCCACAGATTTGGGGCAACAGTGGGGCCATGATGGAACGAGGGATCGTAAGGGAGAAGGCGCGCCCTGCCTAATTTTCGGCAGTCTCCTGCCGCGGCTGCCTCGGGTTGGCCCTGCTCCGCTGTTCCCGCCGGATTCGAGGAGACTTGGCAGGTGAGGACCTGGTCCCAACATCGGATTCCGGTAAGGCCTGGGCCCCAGGACCCAGACAGGCCTACCCTCATTGGGGTGGAAGGGGAGCCTGATCACCTCCCAGGTAGGGATTCTCAGGGAGGGAATATAATAACTTCTGGAGCGTGAATGTGTGAGTGAATGTGCAGTCCGACCTGGCTTGCTCAAGCGGACTGATTCTGTGACTCCACGGGTGGGCACCTTTAAGGTCCCCAGAAGCCTACAGAGTCTGAGTGGCCCCGTCTGCGATTCCATGGTGAACGGCATACGGTCTATGGCGGCATCGGAATAGTTTCCGATCGTTAAGTCACAGCGCTGAAACCACTACGGCTAAGCCTCACCTAAGCTCCTTCGGGACATGGCCAGATGGGCATCTGCTTGGTCTCCTCACCTCAGGAGGCACCCCCCCCTTTGTCTGTCTCTGCGCCACTGCACACGGGGACATCACCATGGGGTCAGGGCAGAGTAAACCTACGGTTCTAGAGACCATGATCAAAAATTTCAGGAAGGGGTTTTCGGGAGACTATGGAGTCAGGATGCACTCCGGCAAGTTGAGAACACTATGCGAATTGGAATGGCCAACCTTTGATGTCGGGTGGCCTTCAGAAGGGGCATTGGATGTCCCAATGATTCGTCGAGTATGGCGAGTCCTAACAGGAGAACCAGGACATCCTGACCAGTTTCGTACGTTGACTCCTGGCTAGGAATTGCTCAGACCCTTCCCTGCTGGGTGCGACTCGCTTGCCATAGGCAGGGACAGGCCAGGGAGTTAATCGCCTCATCCAAGTGACCTAAAGAAAATCAGCAAAAGCCCCAGTCTCCACAAATCCTAACTGAGATCCCGAGGATGAACCGACCCTGCCCCCACCGTATGTACCCCCAAGACTGTCTACACCTGGCCCTTCAGCTCCAGACACTCCGCTGCCATCGGTTTCACTGGTGGCCCCAAGCCCAAAAGATCCGCTTTCTCCAGGACCAGCAGCCAGGCTGCGCCCCAGGCCAGGCGCAAGCACCCTCCAAATGCCCGTATGAGAGACGCGGGAACCCAAGAGGCACCATAAAGATGGGACAGACCAACCCGGCCGTTCCATGATGTATGACCAGCCCTTCTCCACCACCAACCTCCTCAACTGGAAACATAACACCCCATCCTACTCGGAGAAACCACAGGCCATGGTAGACCTCATAGAATCCCTCTTCCAGACTCATCCGCCAGCCTGGGAAGAGTGCCAACAGTTACTCCGTACCCTGTTTAACACAGAGGAAAAGAGGAGACTAATGAAAGGTGCACAGCAGTACCTGGAAGAGCATGCACCAGCGGGAGTCATCAACCCCGCTGCATGGGCTAATATGGCCGCACCCGACGAGCGCCCAGCATGGGACTTCAACACAACTGAGGGACAGGCCCACATCTGCCGGTACCAGGAGGCCCTCCCTTGGGGAATCCGGGCAGGAGCTAAGAAACTCATGAACATGACTAAGGTATCCTTGATCACTCAATAACCAGGGGAGTCCCCCGGGGACTACTATGAAAGACTATGTGAAGCTTACAGATTATACACTCCATTTGACCCAGAGGCACAGGAAAGCCAACAGATGGTAAATACCTCCTTCGTGGCTCAGGCCACCCCAGGCATCAGAAAGAAACTTCAGAAACTAGAGGGTTTTCCTGGGACGAACATCACCCAACTAATAGATTGCCAATAAGGTCTACATGAACAGGGAGGTTGCAGCCGAATGGGAAGCCGACAAAAAGATGAGAAAGAAAGCCTCCTTGCCACCACCCTGAAAGAAAAGGGAAACACAAAGACGGGGAGACCCCAACCACCAAAAGGGGGGAACATAGAACCCCCTTGGCAAGGGATCAATGTGCCTACTGTAAGGAGAAAGGGCATTGGAAAAATGAATGTCCCAACTGGGGAAAGACCCAAGAGCCCAGCCACTACAAGGAAGAACCCCCGAGAGGAGGACCTCATAGGCCTTGTGGGAATGGACTCAGACTGAGGGGGACCAGGCTCTTTCTTCCTTGACCCCCATGAGCTCACGGTCAGAATGAAGGTGGGGGGCCAACCAGTGACTTTTATGGTTGATACTGGGGCCGAGCACTCTGTTGTCACCTCCCCAGTGGCCCCTTTCAGCAAAAGGACTGCGACCATCCTCAGGGCCACCGGGACACAGGCGATACAACGGCCAGGCTCGCCAGTGCGAACTCGGGGGCCACAAGGTCCAACATGAATTCCTTTATCTGCCTGATTGCCCCATCCCTCTCCTGGGCTGAGACATACTCTCCAAGCTTAGGGCTCAGATAACCTTCAAGCCCACTGGACACACCAGCCTCAGATTGAACCCAAGGTAAGAGAAGATGGGGTCTCTAATAATAGCAATTACCACACCAAGGGAAGAAGAAGAATGGAGGCTATTCTGCGCCCAGGCCCAACCGAGCAGCTGCCGGAGTTCAGACTCACCTTCCCTTCAGTATGGGCTGAAAACAACCCACCTGGACTAGCCCGGAATCGGGCCCCTCTCATTGTTGAATGATCCCAGGAGCCCAACCTCAGAGGCAAAGGCAATACCCCCTTCCACAAGAAGCTAATATCAGCATGCAAGAACATCTGACCAAACTCAAAGAAGCAGGTATTCTAGTCGAGTGCCAGTGGGCCTGGAATAGCCCACTCCTGCCAGTCAAGAAGCCAGGAGGGGAATACTGACCAGTTCAAGACCTGCAGGCCATCAAAAAGGTGACCATCTCTCTGCACCCAGTGGTCCCGAATGCATACACCCTCCTTGGCCAAATCCCAGGGTCGGCCAGATAGTTCACTTGCCTGGATTTGAAGGATGCCTTCTTTTGCCTCCGCTTAGCCCCAGAGCCAGCCAGTGTTTGCCTTTGAATGGACTGAACCTGATACAGGACGCCAGATGCACCTGACTTGCACGCGCCTCCCGCAGGGGTTTAAAAACTCACCAACCGTCTTTGGGGAAGCACTGGCCGTGGCCCTCGCCAGCTTCCCAAGAGAGGCCACACGATGCACCCTCCAGTATGTGGATGACCCCCTCCTCGCCAGTGACACACAAGAAGACTGCACAAAAGGCACCAAGGCCCTCCTACAGCTCTTGTCAGACTCGGGGTACCGAGCCTCATGGAAGATGGCACACATCTGCCAACAACAGGTCTGACACCTTGGTTTCCTCCTCACCCAAGGGAAGAGAGAACTAGGGCTGGAGCGGAAAAGGGTCATCACCTCCCTGCCACAGCCCCAGACAAAAAGGGGTCTACTAGAATTCCTGGGGGCTGCAGGATTCTGCCGCACCTGGATCCCTGGGTTCTCGGCAATAGCAAGACCCCTTTATGATCTCTTAGGGGGACCAGATCGAGAACCCCCTGCCTGGACTGAGGAAACAGAAGCCGCTTTCACAGAGATAAAGACTGCCCTGGGGCGGGCTCCAGCCCTGGGCCTACCAGATGTAGAGAAACCCTTCAATCTCTTTGTGCATGAAAAGGAAGAAATAGCGCTCAGGGTACTCCCCCAGACTGTTGGACCCTGGCAACGGCCAGTTGCCTACCTGTCAAAGAAGCTGGACCCCGTGGCAGAGGGATGGCCACCGTGCCTCAGGGCGCTGGCAGCAACAGTCCCACTCATCAAGGAGGCGGACACACTTACCCTGGGGCAAGAACTTAACGTCAAGGTCCCTCATGCAGTTGTGTCCCTCACGAACTCACAGGGACACCGCTTCCTTTCCAACTCTCGGCTAGCACAATACCAAGGGCTCCTCTGTGAAACCCTCGGGTCATCCTTGAAACAGTAAGGACATTAGATCCAGCAACATTTCTCCCATGGAAGAGGGGGAACCAGACCATGACTGCTCCGAGGTGACTGATTGAAGTCTACATGGGCGGTCCAGATCTATGGGATCAAGCCATAAAGAATCCAGAGCTCACGCTGTTCAGCGATGGCAGCAGTTACCTACAAGAGGGTGCCCGGAAAGCAGGTTATGCAGTCATCACAACCACTGAAGTCCTAGAAGCTAAGGCATTACCAGCTGCGTGGTCAGCTCAACGGGCTAATTATATGCCTTAGTCTGAGCCCTCACCCTCGGGGAAGGTAAGCGAGTCAACACCTGTACAGACTCTCGGTACGCCTTTGGAACTGTACATATACATGGGGCCATCTACAAGGAAAGGGGCCTCCTAACCGCCGCAGGAAAAATTATCAATAACAAGGAGGAGATACTGAGACTCCTCGAAGCCGTCTGGCTTCCAAAGGAAGTAGCAATCCTGCACTGTAAGGGACTCCAGAAAGAAGACGACCCCATAGCACAGGGAAATCGTCTGGCAGATGAGGCAGCCGAGGCCTCAGCCAGTGAGGACATGGACAGAACCCCTTCCCTCACCGTGGCCCTGACAGCCCTGGAAGAAGTCCCTCCGCCCAGTTACACTAAAAAGGAAAAGGAATGGGCCATGGCTGAGGGGGCCACCCTGACTGAAAAGGGATGGTGGATGATGCCAGATGGGCGCATCTTTGTTCCAACAGCAACTGGAGGGCATCTAGTCTAGGAACACCACCAACTCACTCATCTGGGGAAAACTGCATTAGAGGCCCTTCTCAAGAAGCACTACTACATCAGTCAGCTGCCGGCACTGTGCCGAGCAAGGAGTGAACGGTGCATAACGCGCTAAAAGTAATGCTCTGTCTGCACCACGGCCCCTGCCAGGTGTCCGGAGGATGGGAGCAACCCCCTTCGAAGATCTAGAGGTAGACTTCACAGATGTGCAGCCGAGCAGGGGGTTCAGGTATCTCCTAGTAATAGTATGCACAGACTCTGGGTGGTTCGAAGCCTTCCCGACTAGGACAGAGCAAAGCCGGGAAGTAGAGAAAGTCCTCTTGCAGGAGATCGTGCCCCGGTTCGGCCTGCCATTAACAATCCATAGTGACAATGGACGCGCATTTGTGGCAGACATTGTACAGGTCTTGACCAAATCTCTCAATGTCACCTGGAGACGCCACACTGCTTACCGGCCCCAAAGTTCAGGGAAAGTAGAGCGAATGAATCGCACCCTCAAGGGAACCTTAGCAAAGTTTTGTCAGGAGACTAACCTCCCATGGCCGGATCTGCTACCCCTAGCTCTCCTGCATGCTCGCTGCATGCCCGGGACATCAGGTTTCTCCCCATTCGAATTAATATATGGACAGCCTCCCCTGTGCTTGGGGAGCCTTCCAGGAAACTTGCATCAGGTTGGAGATAAAGGGATAAAGGAGCAGCTTCAGGCCCTGGGGGCCACCCTAAAAAAATGACAAAAGTACACGATCGAGAGGGCCCCAGTCTCCTTAGGGTCTCAGGTACAGTCCTTCCAGACAGGAGACTCAGTTTGGGTCAAAGATTGGAAGAAAGACCCCCTCAAACCGCAGCGGACAGGGCCCCACGCTGTTGTTCTAACTGCCCCTACTGCCCTCAAGGTCTCAGGCTTCACCCCGTGGGTCCATCACTCCAGAGTGAAGAAAGCTCATCATTTGGATGAGGAGGCGCACCAGTGGAGAGTCGAGCCAGACTTCACGAACCCGCTCCGGCTTCACCTTCGACGAGACCCCACCGACTGATGGACACCTGCTCACCGTGGTCCCTGGCTGTCATCAGCATGATTTCCCTCATCTGGGGAGTCGGACTCTACACTGTTGCCCCGCCTGACTGGACTTTCCCGCAGAGGCTTACTATTGTCATTGCTTATCGGGTGACCCTAGGGTGTATTACTGCACTCACTTGTCCACGGGTTTCATCTGCTGACGGGTTAGCCACGATGGCTCCCTCTTCCTAAGGTCATAGATCCCACTTTCACTGGCCCTCTGCTGTCTACTCCTGAGCGCATGTCACCATGGCTTTCCTGGCCCCAGTCGGTCCCGGTCTTCGGCTGCCTGGTGTGCTGTTCCTCCTCACTGCCTCTAGCTTGCCCGGCCCGGCAAGGGGGGCAAACTCTCATATCACCGTTCCTGGCAAATGGACTTTCCAGGTTATCCCCCTCAATCCCGCACCAGCGCCCCCACTGACTTCTTCCACCTGGGATGGGCACACACCAAAGGTTAACCTCCATTTTGATGGATGCCAGCTTCTGACGCCTCCTGGGAACCTCGTAGACGGTGTCCCTACCATGGTCCCCACTCAGGTTACCGGCTGGTAGATATCTACATCTGTGGGGACCCCCCATGCCTCAACAGCCAAACACCTGCCCTCAGTTCTGCTCGCGAGCCTGGGGATGTGAGTCATGGCCGGGAATGGAACGATGGTCCACCAGGTGGCGCCTCAAACAGCACAGTGACATCCGGATTTCCTTGTCACACAGAGCCACCCCATCCTCTTGCCCTAACGATCATTGTAGACTGCTCACCCTCTCAGTCTTAGAACCCAATGCCACATCTTAGGCTACAGGAATCATTCTCCAGTTGGGCCAATATCACCCTATGGGGACCAACCCCATGGCCAAATGTGTGATTAAGTCCCATGTTCACTCCAAGCCTTACAGTCAACCCCCAGAGTCAGACAGAAAATAACTCGCCCTGGCGCATCCCTGGGTCCCCCATCCACACGCAGCAACCATCTATAGCGCAACTGTTAGGTACGATTAACGCCTCCCACCAAGCGCTTAACTGCTCAAATCCACCCCTAGCGTCTGACTGCTGGATCTGTATAAAACCTGGTCCCGTCCAATACCTAGGTGTCATCCTCAACCAATCTACCGTGTCACCTCCCACCTCGGCACTGGGGACCTCAGATTATCCCTTTCTGGCTCCGGTACCACTCTCTGGCAACTCTTCCTCTCCCATCACGGGCCACAGTCGGGTCTGTGCTCCTAACAACACTTCTGGCTTGTGAGCAAGGTGTATACATCTGCATCACCCCGCGTGATCAATGATGCACGCTTGTCAGTCTCTTAACCCATCTTTCGGTCCTCCCCAGGAGCGATGCCCCACTCATATGGAGACCTCCTAGCCACCTTCGACGCTCCCCCGCGGCCATCCCTCTTATCGTGAGCCTGCCAGCTGCATCAGGTGTTGCCCTCGGTGCCACTGGCATCGGGATGTCTCAGGTTAAGTACCAGGGGTTAACTCAACAACTCACAGTGGATTTTTCTGCCCTTGCTCAGTCAGCCCTGGCCCTACAGCGCCAACTCGATTTGCTGGCCTCAGTGGTCCTCCAAAAGAGGTGCGGGCTTGACTTGCTTACGGCCGTGCAAGGGGGGCTCTGCCTCTTCTTACAGGAGGAATGTTGTTTCTATGCTAATGAGTTGGGGGTGGTCCAAGAAACTCTGACCCAATAACAGGAACGAGTACATTGCCAGTGGGAAACACTCCAGTGGACAACTTGGTGGGATACCCTCTCACAAGGGTTCCCCTGGTTCGCCCCCCTCATCGGCCCCCTCCTATTGCTTCTCCTCATAGTGGCATTTGGTCCTTGTATTCTTAATGCCCTCACTAGGTTTATCACTACTCAAATTGCTAAAATCAGACTCCAGTTACTCCTTACTCACTATCGCCCCCTAGAAGATGAAGATGATGCCCTTTAACCTAGGTGTTTCAAGGGGGCATCAAAGAAGGGAATGATAAGGGAAATCCGTGTCCTAAGATGGCCGGCCGAGCCAGCGGAAGAGTCCCAGCCCCTGCCCCGGGGCTCTTCCGGGTTCTTCTCCCTGCTCTGCTTCCCGTGCACACCAATCCGGGTCCTTCTCCCTGCCCTGCTTTGCACACGTGCCAAGAGTGCCCAGTATGTGGAAGTAGATGTGTATAAATTGCCCCCTTTGTTTGTGCTTGGGGCTCAGACCTTTGGAGACCACTCTCCTCTGAGCCCGCCACATGTGTTAAATAAACCTCCTATCCTCCTAGATCTCCGGGTGCTGCTTGGTTCTTCCGTCGGGCAATCCAGTCCAGGTTCCGTAACAATAGCACTGCTCCAATCCCACTTCAGATACTAATAGCAAGTCCAGCAAGTCACCTGTGCTTCTGACCAATGGCTTATAAATTGGGGATTCCAAAGACCGCCCCCCCCTTGGGTTTGATTAATGTGCCAGAGTGGCACATAGAGCATAGGGCCAGGTTTGGGAGAGTCCTGAGCACAGGGGCTTCCATCCCTGTGGAGCTGGGATGGGTCACCCTCACGGTATGTGGATGTGCTCACCAACTTGGAAGCTCCCCAAACCCCCTACTATTGGGATTTTATGGAGGCTTCCTCACGTAGGCAGGATCAATAATTAACTCCATTTCCAGCCCCTTTCTCCTGCCTCCTGCCTTTCATCCCCCTCTGGAGGACGTAGGGGTGTGGGACTGAAAATTCCAAGCTTCTAATCCTGGCTTGGTCTTTCTGGTGACCAGCCCCTATCCAGGAGCCCAACTAGAGTCACCCCATTAGTACAAAAGATACTAGTAGTGCTCAGGAGCTTCAGGAGCCCTGGGACGGGGGACAAAAACCCAATATGTACTTATTATAAGTCACATTATCAGAGAAAGAGAGAGAGAGAGATTTATCATAAGGAATTGGCTCACATGATTATGGAGGCATGTAAGTCCCAAGATCTGTGAGGTGGCAAGGTGGAGACCCAGAAGAGCTGATGGTTTAGTTCTAGTGCGTGTACAAAGGCCTGAGAAGCAGGAGAGCCAATGACAGCGTTCCAGTCCAAAGACCAGCAGGCTTGAGACACAGGAAGAACAGCCCTTTCAGTTTGAGTCCCACGGCAGGAAAAAACCTAATGGTTCAAAAGCCATTAGGTAGGAAGAATTCTCTCTTACCTGGAAAGGGCCAGCCCTTCTGTTCCATTCAGGCCATCAACTGATTGGGTGAGGCCCTCCCACACTAGAGAGGACAATCTGGTTTACTCAGTCTACCAGTTTAATATATGTGCTGCTGAGGCAAGTTTACCAATTTAAATGCTAAGCTCATCCAAAAACATCCCCACAGCCAGCATTACCTTGATCCCAAAACCCGACAAAGACCCCACCAAAAAGGAGAATCACAGACCAATATCCCTGATGAACATGGATGCAAAAATGCTCACCAAGATACTAGCCAGTAGGATCCAACAGTACATTAAAAGGATTATTCACATGACCAAGTGGGATTTATTCCTGGGCTGCAAAGGTGGTTCAACATCTGCAAATCAATCAACGTGATACATCACATTAATAAAAGAAAAGACAAGAACCATATGATCCTCTCAATAGATGCAGAAAAAGCATTTGACAAAATACAGCTTCCTTTCTTGATTAAAACTCTCCACAGTGTAGGGATAGAGGGAACATACCTCAATATCATAAAAGCCACATACAAAAAGCCCACAGCAAATATCAAATATCATTCTCAATGGGGAAAAACTGAGAGCTTTCCCTCTAAGGTCAGGAACACAGCAGGGATTCCACTATCACCACCGTTGTTCAACCTAGTGCTAGAAGTCCTAGCTTGCACAATAAGACAACAACAACAAAAAAATAAAAGGCATTCAAATTGACAAAGAAGTCAAACTCTCACTCTTTGCAGATGATATGATACTTTATGTGGAAATCCCAAAAGACTCCACCCCAAAATTGCTAGAACTCATACAGGAATTCAGCAATGTGGCCGGATATAAAATCAATGCACAGAAATCAGTTGTATTTCTATACACTAACAATGAGAGAGAAGAAAGAGAAATTAAGGAATCAATCCCATTTACAATTGCACCAAAACCCATAAGATACCTAGGAATAAATCTAACCAAATTGGTAAAGGATCAGTACTCTAAAAACTACAGAACATTTATGAAAGATATTGAGGAAGACACAAAGAAATGGAAAAATGTTTCATGCTCATAGAGTGGAAGAATAAATATTGTTAAAATGTCCATACTACCCCGAGCAATCTATACATTCAATGCAATCCCTATCAAAACACCATCGACATTTTTCACAGAGCTGGAACAAATAATCCTAAAATTTGTATGGAACCAGAAGAGATCCCGCATAGCCAGAGGAATGTTGAAAAAGAAAACCAAAGCTGGTGGCATCACAATTCCGGACTTCAAGCTCGATTACAAAGCTGTAATCATCAAGACAGCATGGTACTGCCTCAAAAACAGACCCATAGATCAATGGAACAGAATAGAGAACCCAGAAATGGACTCTCAACTCTACGGTCAACTAATTTTCGACAAAGCAGGAAAGAATGTCCAATGGAAAAAAGATAGTCTCTTCAACAAATGGTGTTGGGAAAATTGGACAGCACATGTAGAAGAATGAAACTGGACCATTTTCTTACACCACACACAAAAATAAACTCAAAATGGATGAAAGACCTAAACGTGAGACGGGAGTCCATCAAAATCGTTGAGGAGACCTTGGCCACAGCAACTTCTTGCTAGACACGTCTCCAAAAGCAAGGAAAACAAAGGCAAAAATGATCTATTGGGACATCGTCAAGATAAAAAGCTTTTGCACAACAAAGGAAACAGTGGACAGGGGCGCCTGGGTGGCTCAGCCATTAAGCGTCTGCCTTCGGCTCGGGTCGTGGTCCTGGGGTCCTGGGATCAAGCCCTACGTCGGGCTCCTTGCTCCGTGGGAAGCCAGTTCTCCCTCTCCCACTCCCCCTGCTTGTGTTCCCTCTCTCGCTATGTCTCTCTCTGTCAAATAAATAAATAAAATCTTAAAAAAAAGAAAAAAAAGAAACAGTGGACAAAACCAAAAGATAACCGACAGAATGGGAGAAGATATTTGCAAATGTCTTGTCAGATAAGGGGCTAGTATCCAAGATCTATAAAGAACTTACCAAACTCAACACCCAAAAAACAAATAATCCAGTCAAGAAATGGGCAGAAGACAGTAACAGACATTTCTCCAAAGAAGACATACAAATGGCCAACAGACACATGAAAAAGAGCTCCATATCACTCGGCATCGGGGAAATACGAATCAAAACCACGATGAGATACCACCTCACACCAGTAAGAATGGCTAAAATTAACAAGTCAGGAAACAACAAATATTGGTGAGGATGCGGAGAAAGGGGAACCCTCCTACACTGTTGGTGGGAGTGCAAGCTGGTGCAGGCACTCTGGAAAACAGGATGGAGGTTCCTCAAAAAGTTGAAAGGAGAGCTACCCTATGACCCAGCAATTGCATTACTGGGTATTTACCCCCAAAATACAAATGTAGTGATCCAAAGGGGCACCTGCACCCCAGTGTTCATAGCAGCAATGTCCACAGTAGCCGAACTGTGGAAGGAGCCAAGATGTCCTTCAACAGATGAGTGGATAAAGAAGATGTGGTTCATATATACAATGAAATATTACTCAGCCATCAGAAAGGATGAATACTTACCATTTACATCAATGTGGATGGAACTGGAGGGTATTATGCTGAGTGAAATAAGTCAATCAGAGAAAGAAAATTATCATATGGTTTCACTCATATGTGGAGTATAAGAAACAGTGCAGGGCATCATAGGGTAAGGGAGGGAATACTGAATGGGAAGTCATCCGAGAGAGAGAGAGAGAGTGACACACCATGAGCGACTCTTAAGTATGGGAAACAAACTGAGGGTTGCTGGAGGGGTGCGGGGTGGGGGGAAGGGGTAACTGGGTGATGGGCATTAAGGACAGCACATGATGTGATGAGCACTGGGTGTTATACGCAACTGATGAATTACTGAACTCTACATCTGAAACTAATGATGTACTATATGTTGGCTAATTGAATTTAAATAAAAAAAAAAAATTCCTCACAGCAACACCCAGAATAATGTTCGACCAAATATCCGAGCACCCTGGGGCCCAGTCCAGTTGACGCATAAAATTAACCATGACAGTGACTAAAAAGGGTTTGAACATCACTGGCCTACTAAACATCCACCATTTGACTGATGAGAAATTTGAAGTCACCGATAGGAAGGATCTTGATCTTCTGATCTTCCTTACTGGATTTACCTTTGCTGATTCAATTTAGGTGGAGGGCTTCATTCCCTCGATTTTTCCGGCTTGTAGGGCCCACCACATTCCTCAGCTTGTGACCCTTTTCCTCTGTCTTCAAAGGTAGCAAGATGGGTTGGGAGTTTTCCTCACATCAAATCACTCCAATGCAGACTTTCCTGACTCCTTCTTTCACTTACAAGGACTCTGTGATTAACTTTGGGCCAACCTAGATAATCCGGGATAATCTCCCCATCTCAAAGTCAGCTAATCAGCAATGTTAATTCTGTCTACAATCTTAATTCCTCCTTGCCAAGCAACATAACATATCCACAGAGGCCGGGGATTAGGAAATGGACATCTTTGGGGGTACATTGTTCTACCTACCACAAGACAACTGCCAGAGGTCTCTGAAAGAACCTCTCTCTTCACATGCTGACCTGTTTCCAGAGGGACACTGGTTCCCTGGATCAAGGTGGAACCCTTCCAACTCTCTGGCATCCAGGTCCCTACTTAGCCAGCATTATTTCCTCGGAATTTCGTCTTTTAGTGATTGCCTGCCTGGAAAGTGGTTGTTTCTTTTGGGACCAAGATTATAGAACTCAAACTAACCAACCAACCTAAGGTCAGCTTCTCATTCTTAAATGGCACATCTAGGGGCACCTGGGTGGCTGAGTCTGTTAAGCGTCCGACCCTTGATTCTGGCTCAGGTCATGATCTCAGGGTCGTGAGATCAAGCCCCGTATCAGGCTCTGCGCTGGGTGTGGAGCCTGCTTGAGATTCTCTCTCCCTCCCTCTCCCTCTGCCCCTCCCCCCCCACTTGCTGTCTCTCCCTCTCTCTCTAAAAAAGCAAAATAAATGGCACATCTAATCAAAAACTTGGCACTGAGGCTCTCCATAATTTGGTCCCTGTCCACTTGTCATTTGATCATGAAATAAGCAGTTCATGAGCAGCCCCTCAATGCCAGATGCCTTTCTAGATTCTGGAGGCATAATAGTCAATGTGACAGAGAGCTCATATGACTAGCTCATAGGTCCTGAAATTGACAGGTCCAGGAAACCGAATGGATTGAGCAATGGAAGTGGGAGTGGAACAGCGGGACAGAAGGTGTAAGAAGCAGCATTTGTAACCAGAGACTACCCCAGTGACTGCTTTCTTAACAGAGTGGAAAATTTACCTTGGCAGGGGGGCCCAAGAATGAGTACTGGGACTCAGAGAGGGAGGCAGAATAGAGCCCGGGGTTCACTTTTGACCTCCACAGCAGCCCCAAAATTAAAGAAGAAAAGAAAGCCATGACCAGGGATAAACTGCACTAAGAATAAAGTTCACCTTGCATCGGCAATGGGGGTGTTGGGAGCATGACCTGAGCTGGCTTCTCTGCCCATTACCCAAAGGGAAGCCTGCTTACTGGGGGACCCGTTTACTGATACAGAGGCTGCAGTCAGGTGGTCCTTTCAAGGAAGATGATTTTGGGGTAAACAGTTCTATTCAAAGGCAAAGCTATATCTCCTATTCATCAAAGTCCTCCCGTCATAAATGGCCAACCAAAGAACACCAAGTATTTGAAAGAAACAGCAACATAAGAGAAGTCCAAGATGAACAAGGAAATACCCTGAAGGAAGTAGAACAAAGGCTCCAAAGGATCAAAAATGATCTTTAAAAAAGATCCTTTATTTAGCACTCCCAGAAAGATTAGAAAATATATCACATACATAAAACCAAAAAGAGCAATTAGGAAATGAGAAAGTTCTTAAGAAAAAAAAAGAATAAAATGAGAAAGTTCTTAGATAAATAAAGATATGATTAGAAAGTACAATTCAAGTAACAGGGCGCCTGGGTGGCTCAGTCGGTTAAGTGTCCGACTCTTGATTTTGGCTCAAGTCGTGATCTCACGGTCCTTGGTCGAGCCCTGCGTTGGGTTCCATGCTCGGCAGGGAGTCTGCTTGAGATTCTCTCTCTCTCCCTCGCCCTCTGCTCCTTCCACGCCACCCTTACACTCACGCTCTCTCTCTCTCAAAAAAACAAAACAAAACAAAACAAAACAAAAAAACCCAACAAAACGAATATGAAGGAAATAGCACAAGAGCCAGGTTATATTCTCAGGGAGACATAGAAGGTATGAGATAGATTTCACCTGTAACATCAAGCTCATAAAAGGGAAGAATATTTCCAAGCCACTGCCATAATTGTTCAGAAAATCCTCACTTCTGCACTCAGTGCTGACCGCCTCTTGCAGTTCATTTTTTAGGCCTACAACTTGTTCCCACATTTGGTGAAACAAACACGTTGCCGTGAAGACCAGGATCCCTTAAATCTGGAAGGTCTTTTTTTTTTTTTTAAGATTTTATTTATTTATTTGAGAGAGGGAACACAAGCAGGGGGAGTGGGAGAGGGAGAAGCAGACTCCCCACCGAGCAGGGAGCCCCACGCGGGGCTCGATCCCCGGGATCATGACCTGAGCCGAAGGCAGACGCTTCACTGACTAAGCCACCCGGGCGCCCCTAAATCTAGAAGGTCTTTTTGAAAGTTTTGCTCTTCATATCATAGGCAATATTTATCTATTTTTTTCATAGGCAATATTTAAAATTAGTAACTGACAAAATAAAAATTAGCCCTTCATAAAGAGTAGAATAATCCATATATTTAAGGGAATCCAGGAATATTTCAATTTATAGCATTAGAGCTGGACAGAGTCTTATCTCAATGTTAGGAAAAGAAAGCTGAGGACCACAGAGAGTAGGTGGGCTGCTCGAGGTTACCCAGAGCCTTAGTGCCTTCAAATTTCTAGCCCACTGCGGACTGGAAGTCAGTTTAAGGTCAGCTTAAAACTCTTCTCAGAGTTTCTAAAGTTACATGCTTTCCGAAACTTCGGGCATTGCTTCATTTGAACAGACTTTTAGTGATAGGAAAACAATAGCTACCTCACAAAATAACTTTTAAAAAGGACCCATACAAATAGTTTTAGAGAAACACAAACAATTCAGCTCAACTGCTGTCAGGGTAACGGAGAGGCAGTAGTCTAGACCAGGATTCAAAGGTGCCTGTTCCAAATGACATTCTAGGGCTTTTAGACACAAGTTCCCATAGAGATATGATGGCCTGTAAGAAATCGCTTGTCAGGGGGCGCCTGGGTGGCTTAGTCATTAAGCGTCTGCCTTCGGCTCAGGTCATGGTCCCAGGGTCCTGGGATCGAGCCCCACATCAGGCTCCCTGCTCGGCGGAGAGCCTGCTTCTCCCTCTCCCACTCCCCCTGCTCGTGTTCCCTCTCTCGCTGTGTCTCTCTCTGTCAAATAAATAAGTAAAATCTTAAAAAAAAGACTTTGGACAAATGACCTCTCTGAGCTATTAGACAGTCACGAAGTTATAGTTAGATTATTATGACTATTATTATAGACTCCCACTTAAAGAGGATAATTAAGGACCTACGTCCAAGGATCGTTCTGGTAATTAAATGAGATAATGCGCTTGGCTCTTTGGCAGGTAGGAATTGCTCAGTGAATGGTAGGCGCTCTTAGCCCAGTAGCAGTTACCGCTAATGTGAAAGTGGAGTTTCAAAGTCAGCCTGTCAGCTCAAAAACACATTAAAACTAGCGCTGTGAATTGTGTAAGACTGATGAATCCCAGACCTGTACCTCTGAAACAAATAATACATTATATGTTAAAAAAAAAAAAAGAAGATAGCAGGAAGGGAAAAATGAAGAGGGGGCAATCGGAGGGGGAGACGAACCATGAGAGACTGTGGACTCTGAGAAACAAACTGAGGGTTCTAGAGGGGAGGGGGTGGGGGGATGGGTTAGCCTGGTGATGGGTATTCAAGGGGGCACGTTCTGCATGGAGCACTGGGTGTTATGCACAAACAAGGAACCACGGAACACTACATCCAAAACTAATGATGTACTGTATGGTGATTAACATAACAAAATAAAATAAAATAAAATAAAATAACTGTTCCTGAAAAGTCCTGCAAATTTCCCATAGAGTGCACTATGCATGCTTTTCGGTCTCATGCTCATCGTGCGGCATACCCTTACTGGAGGGAAGGGCAAGTGAAATTGCTCTTTGTATGTCTTTTTTTTTCCGGCGAGGGGTGGGCACGGAGGGGGCGGCAGGCACACACAGTTTTGTGAGCATAAATTAAATGCGGTAGGACGAGACACCAGTGGTTTAGTACTATTAGGAAGCTGGCTCCCTCCAGTGTCATCTACTTGACAGCCCTACGCTTGGCTTCTTTCTTGTTCTCTTGAGACCAGTAATGGCTAACACTTCGCAAAGGCTAAGTTATCTCATTTAATTCTGACAATGCTCTTGATTTATTTATTGTTTCTTTTTTTAAAGTAAGCTCGATGCCCAACGTGGGGCTCAAACTCATGACCCGGAGATCAAGAGTCGCATGCTCTCCCGACTGAGCCAGCCAGGCACCCCAAATTCTTACAATACTCTTGAATGTGGTAGTTCCCATAATTATCTGCAATTTACACATGGAGAGCCTGAGACACCAGAGGTGTGTCCCGGCACTTGGAAAACTTGAACGTGTTCTGCAAATGTAGGGGATGATGATTGGGATGAAGACACTAGGGACAGAGATAGAAACGCGAACTTGGGCAAGTCTTATCCCCAAACTGGGCCTAGTCTTCTTATCGGTAGAATAGGAGGGTTAAACTCTTTCAAGGTCCATCGAAAACTTCAAGGGCCTAAATACAAAAGCTCAGAGTGAGGCCTACTACCTATATACCGTAAAGTAAATTATTCAAGACCAGATCGTAATAAGGTCACTGGTCCAAGTCTCTACAGCAGGTCTGTTCGGTTCACGTGTTGAAGCATCTCACGCATTGCCAAAGAGCCCCTTTCCTTTATGTTTAATTGACAAGCATGAATGCCTCGAAATGTTCTGCATGTTTTCTCCTTCGAGCATAATAAAAGGACCAAGGAACATTCCCAGTAAATCCTGCTTAGTGCCAGATGATACTTGAATAATACATCCTTGGCTCCTTTGGCGTGCCTTCCTGAAATACTTAATGTGTATTTTTCCATAAGACCAACAGGACGCATTTATTTTCCCGTGTTTTAATTACAAATGTAACATTAAGATTTTTCAGAGACAGAGACAGAAGGGAAGGAAGGAAGGAGGGCGAGGAGAGAGAGAGAGGAGAGAGAGAGACAGAGCCCCTCTGCTGTGACACATTTCCAATATTTTTCACTCCCAGATGCCTCCTTCAGTCCTTGTTCAGCTGCTTCAAGACTTTTCCAGCGTTCATTCAGTCCTTCCACAGGTATTTATGAGGCCGTATCATGTACCAGGCACTCACTGCTCTAGGAACTGAATATGCAGCAGTGAGTATGACAAAGTCCCAGCCCGGCAGCCCCGCATCCATGTGCCTTTGCTTCCCGCCACCTTTCCCGGGCCTTGGGGGGCGGGGCTGCACATTATATCGTACGCATTTTTTTCCATGGGTCTGCCTTCCAGTTCTTCCTTAAGGAGCTTTGATTTGGTTCCATTTCTCTGTTTCTGAGGAGGGTAGGGAGTGGAAAACCCCTTTGCATCATCTTTTGCTCAATTCCGTAACTGCTTCCAGGTCTGAAAGGAGATAGCAGTAGAGAGAGAGAGGCAGTCACATGCAAGTTAGAAGTGAAAGAAAATAGTAACTCTTCCTTTCTTTTTCTCTTTGCTTAACCTCAAACCTTGCCAGCGCCTCATTTTGGTTGGGAGAAACAAAGGAGAAAATAGCACAATCTCTTAGCAGTGGCACAAAACACGAATTGCTAAGATAGGGTAACTCGACTCTGTAGTCCAGGCATGCCCGAGACTCACAGCTGCACTGCATGTGCGTAAGTCCCAGTGGTTGAAAAGAGGCCAGGGTCACCTTGAACTCTGGAGATATCTCCGAGGTAATAACAGCAACAAAAACAAAATTCCAATAACAGGAATCCCTGGCCAGTCATGCAGCTCTTTCCAGCCTTCAACACCTGGACGGCACTTTCTCAAATACGAACAATGGGTGGATGCTTCCTATTGGGGAAAAAAAATTGCTTTTAGTATAATATTACTTAAATATATGCTAACATACAATGAGACATCCTCCTTATAATAGTTAAACAACTATAAAATCAGAATGGCTTTGCATATTACAGGCCAACAAAACCACAAAATCTACAAAATTCAAAATCACTAACATTAACTTGATGGATAATGTTGTTTTGCTGAAACTAAATCACCTTCCCCGAGTGAATATTGGTACGCACGTTATTAAAACACTGCCTCTGAATTAACTATGGTATTATCTGCCTTGGTTTGGAGCAAATACATCACTTACGCATTAGATTTCTGTTCTTTTCGCTTGGATCCAAAACAAAACAGTACTCTCTGGTTTTGGGGGGTTTTGGGTGTTTTTTTAAACGATTTTATTTATTTATTTGAGAGAGAGAGTGAGTCAGAGAGAGAGCACAAGCGGGGGGGGTGGGGGGAGGAGTAGAGGGAGAGGGAGAACCAGATTCCCCGCTGAGCAGGGAGCCCCACGCAGGGCTCGATCCCAGGACCCTGGGATCATGACCTGCGCTGAAGGCAGACGCTTAACCCACTGAGCCACCCAGGTGCCCCAAAACAGTACTCTTTGTATTGTAAATAGAAATGCAAAGTCTGAGGCTGAAATTGCATGACAGTACAGTTAGCCCTTGAACAACACAGGGCTTAGGGGCACCAATTCCTTGCACAATCAAAAAATCCACATATAGGGGCACCTGGGTGGCTCAGTCATTAAGCGTCTGCCTTCAGCTCAGGTCATGATCCCAGGGTCCTGGGATCGAGCCCCGCATCGGGCTCCCTGCTCCACAGGAAGCTTGCTTCTCCCTCCCCCCCTACTTGTGTTCCCTCTCTCACTGTGTCTCTCTCTGTCAAATAAATAAATAAAATCTTTTTAAAAAAATCCACATATAACTTTTGATGCTCCCAAATGTAACTGCTAATATCCTACTATTGACGGGAAGCCTTCCTGATAACAGGAACAGTCCGTTAACACATCTCTTGTATGCTGTATGTATTCTTACAATAAAGTAAGCTAGGGAAAAGAAAATGTCACGAAGAAAGTCCTAAGAAAGAGAAAATACATTTCCAGCACCGCACACCGCACAGCTGCGTATGAGGGGACCCCGCGTTGTTCAAGCCCGTGTTGTTCAAGGGTCCCCTGTACTTGGTTATAAGGTGACCACCCACTTAACACAATTCTGGCAGATGACTTGAGAACCACAGGTTTGGAAACAGTAGCGATTAGGAGCGTCAGATCCCCAGATCTGAGTTTGTATCCCGGCTCTGGCTTTGGTGCTTTCCAGTTGTTCCTTTCCAGGTGGACATGTTATTTAACCCCTCTGTTCCTCAGCACTCCTCCTCTATAAAATGCAGATGATAATAATAGTTCTTTAATTTCACCAGCGGAGACAGACGCCATGACCCACTTTCTAAGCATGCGGGATGTGGAAGCCTGGACCTGGAGAGACGCTCCGGAGCTCTCTTACTTATTTCAGAACTCCTCTGTAACCTGAGAACCACATGGAGTTGGGCAAGTTGAAAAAAAAAAGGTTCTCTGGCCTCCCCACCCCCCCCCCCCCCGGCCCATAACAGCATTTACTGTCCCAGGTTCCCGCTTACAGAGGGAGTGGAAGCTATGATTGGGCCTAAAAAGGGAAATAGCGGCAATGTCAGTGAACAGACAATTGAGAATCGGTTGAAGCCAGGCCACAGGACGGCTGTTTTTATCTGCAGCCCACCAATAAGGGCTTGCTTTTTGGCTTCCTGGCCTGGCATGAATCCCCTGATTCCTGAGGCCCCCAAGGTTGAAAATAGCCTAGCCACCTGCCAAGGGTCGGTATATTTTTAGGACCAGCAGGATTGGAAACAGGGCTCTGGATGCCTGGAACTTGAGCCAGGCCACTGGGTGGGTCCCTCACCTCCAGGGGGGTTGCTAGGTCCCGAGCTGTTGGATCAAATCCAGCAGCAGCCAGTCCCTGAGGAGGAGAGGGAGCTCTGAGAGGAGCAGATCGGAGGAGTGAAAACAGGTGAGGTTTGTTCATTTTAGGGGGGAGAATACAGGGAGAAGAGGGTGAGCGGGCACCCTTGCCCGGTGGGCATTTGGATAAAGGATGTAGGAAGGTTGTGTAAAGCGGAGGACCGCATAACAAGCAAAATTCACAACGCTAGACACTTCCTTTGTTTAAAAAAGGATAGTTAAAATTGATCTTACTGTCTTTCACTAATCTCTCAAACAAAAAGCCCAATACCTTTGAAATTATCCAAATTATAACAGACAGATCCAAAGATCTTGTTCTCCATTTCCTCTTATCTCCATCTCACTCAAAGGAAAAATGTTGTTGGGGCGCCTGGGTGGCTCAGTCGGTGAAGCGTCTGCCTTCGGCTCAGGTCATGATCCCAGGGTCCTGGGATCGAGCCCCGCATCGGGCTCCCGGCTCCGCGGGAAGCCTGCTTCTCCCTCTCCCTCTGTGCTCATGCTCTCACTCTCTCTCAAATAAATAAATAAATCTACGAAAATTAAAAAAAATAAAAAACAGGGACGCCTGGGTGGCTCAGTCGTTAAGCATCCACCTTCGGCTCAGGTCATGATCCCGGGGTCCTGGGATCGAGCCCCGCATCGGGCTCCCGGCTCCGCGGGAAGCCTGCTTCTCTCTCTCCCACTCCCCCTGCTTGTGCTCGCTCTCTCTGTCAAATAAATAAATACAATCTTTAAAAAAAGAGAGAGAGAAATGAATACTCCTTGTCTCACTGTGGGTCTCACTCTCTCCCTCCTTAGTGATTTAGCAAAGTCGTTCTTCCAAACCAACATATTCCTCCTAAGCAAACACACCCTTACAAAAAGAGAAGAGATGACTAAATGAGAGAGCGGACCAGGAGGACCTCACTTAATCTGGGAGCCCAAAAACACTTCCAAGAAAATAATACGATTAAAGTTAACTGTGCACGAACGTTCACCGCAGCTTTGTTTGCAATAGCTGCAAACTATAATCACCATCAACTGGTGAAGGGGTAAACAAGCTGTGGTATGTACATACAATGAAATATTACTCAGTAATAAAAGGGAATGAACTACTGATACACACAACACAGATGAATCTCAAAATAATTATGTTGTCAAAGAAGCCAGACCAAAACAAACACAGCATACCCTATGATCCCATGTCTGTAAAACTCCAAAAAAGGCAATCTATATATATTAAATACATACAGTACTTTGTATGACAGTTATACCTCAATAAAGTCATTTTTAAAAAGTTTAATTCCAGTATCGTGGAATTCCAGTACCCAGTGTTATATTAGTTTCAGGTGTATGCTATCAATAAAGTCATTTTTCTAAAATGCGAACTAATCTGTAGTGACAAAAGGCAGATCAGTGGTCGACTGAGAGTGGGGTAAGGGGGAGGCAGTGACTAAACAGGGTCATGAGGAAATTTGGGGGGGCGATTGATATATATGTCCACTATCTTGACTGTGGTGATGGTTTCATGAGTGGTACATATGGTTTCATATGTCCAAACTTACCAAACTGTACACTTTAAGTCCGGTTTGTTGCATATCCATATACTTCAATTAAACTATTTGAAGAATTTTTTTTAAAAGATTTTATTTATTTGAAAGAGTGAGAGAGCACAAGCAGGGGGAGCGGCAGGCAGAGGGAGAGGGAGAAGCAGGCTCCCCGCGGAGCAGGGAGCCTGATGTGGGACTCGATCCCAGGACCCCGGGATCACAACCTGAGCCGACACCAAGAGTCGGATGCTTAACCGACTGAGCCACCCAGGTGCCCTATTTGAATAATTTTTTTAAAGATGTTATTTATTTACTAGCGAGAGAAAGAAAGCAGGAGTGGGGTAGGGGGCAGAAGGAGAGGGAGAAAGACACTCCCCTCTGAGGGTGAAGCCTGACGTGGGGCTCAACTCGGGGCTCAACGTGGGGCTTGAGGGGAGACTCGATCCCAGGACCCTGAGATCATGACCGGACCCGAAGTTAACTACGTCCTTGACTGAGCCACTCAGGCACCCTGAAGAATATTTTTAAAATTGAATTTGATACCCGGAAGATGAATAGTGTGAAATCATGGTGCTGATGTGGGGCAGGGGGTGGCTCGGGGAGGAGAGCACTGCAGGTAGGGGGAAGGAGATGCGAAGTTTCTGAGTGGGGGGAAAGGGTATGACATGTTTGAGGAGTTCAGAAGAGTCCTATTTGGGGGCGCCTGGGTGGCTCAGTCGTTACGCGTCTGCCTTCGGCTCAGGTCATGATCCCAGGGTCCTGGGATCGAGCCCCACATCGGGCTCCCGGCTCCGTGGGACGCCTGCTTCTCTCTCTCCCACTCCCCCTGCTTGTGCTCGTTCTCTCTGTCAATTAAATAAATACAATCTTTAAAAAACAGCCCTATTTGGAAAGAGTTGAGAGATCCGAGGGGTAAGTGGCGGGAAATGAGGTAGAGAAAGCAGGGGAGATCAAATCATGTAGGGCCTCACGCACACCTATTCTTTGAGCAGATATTTGCTGAGTGCTTTCTATGTGCCAGGAGCTCTTCTGTTAGGGATTGTTTTAGTTTGCTAGGGCTGCCATAACGAAGTACCCCCCACTGGAGGGCTTAAACCACAGAAATTTAATTTCTCAGATTTCGGGAGGCTCAAAGTTGGAAGTCGGGGCGTCAGCAGGGCTGGTTTCTCCTGAGGCCTCTCTCCTTGGCTTGTAGAAAGCTGTCTTCTCCCCATGTCCTCACATTTCCCCAATTTCCTCTTCTTGTAAGTGTACAAGTCATACTGGATTAGGGCCCACACACGTGACCTCATTTTATAGTAATTGCCTCTTTTTTTTTTTTTTAAGATTTTATTTATTTGTCAGAGAGAGAGAGAAAGAGCACAAGCAGGGGGACCGGCAGGCAGAGGGAGAAGCAGACTCCCCACTGAGCAGGGAGCCTAATGTGGGGCTCGATCCCGGGTCCCCGAGATCATGACCTGAGCTGAAGGCAGAGACTTCACTGACTGAGCCACCCAGGCATCCCCATAATTGCTTCTTTGAAGGCCCTATCTCCAATACCATCATATTCTCGGATACTGGGGGATTAGGATTTCAACATATGAATCTTAGGCAGGGCACACTTCAGACCATAACAGGGATATAGCTGTGTACAAAACAAAGACACATGGCCTCATGGAGGGGTCTCATTCGAGAGGCGGGAGACGGAGAATAAACAATAGCGATAATAAAGTATACAGATGGTTGGAAAGTGGTAAGTACCATGGGGAAAAAAAAGTAGGGCGGGATGAGGGTTTGGGAATAGGAGCCGTGTGACAGCAGGTGGAGGCGGGGTGTGAAAGTAAAGAAGGAGAGTTACAAGTTTTGTTTTCCATCCTGGAGGAAAATGGAAAGCTATCGAAGGGTTTTCAACAGCGGCATGACATGAAATTTGTTTTTGAAAAAGATCACTCTGGGGGCGCCTGGGTGGCTCAGCCAGTTGAGCATCTGCCTTCGGCTCGGGTCATGGTCTTGGAGTCCCGGGATCGAGTCCCACGTCGGGCTCCCTGCTCAGCGGGGAGTCTGCTTCTCCCTCTGCTTCTCCTTCTGTGTGTGCTCGCTGTCTCTCAAATAAATAAATCTTAAAAAAGAAAATCACTCTGTTTATGGAAAATAGAATAAAGAGTAGGGGAGGCAGGTAGGAGGATATGGCAACAGTCCGGGGTCATACCACCCCGAACTAGGGCGGTAATAGGGGACAGGAAGAGGTGAACAGATTCAAGATACGTTAAGAAAATGCAATCAATGGGATTTGGTGACTGAATGTGGAGGGTGAGGAAAATGGACAAAACAAGGATGATTTCTAGGATTGTGTCTCACGTAACAAGCTGGATGATGGCATCATTCACTGGGATCAGGAGCACTAACAGAGGACCTGGTTTGGGAGAGAGGAATCATGACTTTGATTTTGGATGTGCTGAGTGAAATGCCTGTATGATACCCAAGCGGAGATACCCACTGGTCGGTGAGGTAGGTGGGCCTGGAGGTCAAGGCCCACATGGGCTGGAGGCACAGGTCTGGGAACCAGCAACATAGAAATGGTAAAGGCCATGGGAACGGATGAGATCGACCATGCCCAGCAAGCCGACTTTGTTTCTCTACTCCATTTGCTCTCCCACTCTCTGCAGTGACGTCACACTTCCTCCACCTTCTTCAAGACTTCTAGTACCCCTGCTCAACCAACACACAAACACACAACCCCCATCACCAGCTGGGTCCCAGATCCCAACCTCTTCTCCTGAATCTTGCCCACGATTTCCCTCTCTCTTCCGTATCTTCAGTCCATCCCTCTGGATTTTCTCCATTCCATCGTCGTTTATACACATTCACGCTTTTCACACGTTAATTTTTTAAAAGATTTTATTGATTTATTTGAGAGAGAGACAGAGCGCAAGCATGAGCAGGGGGAGGGACAGAGGGAGAAGACTGCTCCAGGACCCTGGGATCATGACCTGAGCCAAAGGCAGACGCTTAACCGACCGAGCCACCCAGGCGCCCCTATTCTATGTTTTTCCCTTCGTTTGTTAAACTTCTCCCAAGCGGGGTCTATTCTCACGGCCTCCCTTTTCTTTCCCACTCACTTCTCGACCTACTTGAACCTGTATTCCAACCCCCCATCCAATGAAATTTTTCAAGAAGGTTGGCAGGACCTCCGTGATCCTAAATCTAATGGGCATCTTTTCATTCTGATCTTCCTTGATATCTCAGGAGCATTTGTGACAGTTAACAGCAGTTGAGAGCAAGCATTGTTCTCTTAAAGTTCCAGGCTCACGTCAGTCATTTATGAACAAAGCATCTGACAAATACTCAAGTCTAAATGACCACAGCTTGTCTGTTGTTCTCTCAGGTGAAAGTGGAGTTCCATGAGAAAGCAGCTGGCTCAGTGTGTAACTCCACTGGGCAAGTTACTATTTTTTTTGAGACTACCATCATACTTTTTTTTTTTAAGATTTTATTTTTAAGTCATCTCTACACCCAACGTGGGGCCCAAACCAACAACCCCGAGATTGGGAGTCACACGCTCCCCCGATGGAGCCGGCCAGGCGCCTCTGATGTAGGAAATTGGTTAGGGTTCGGGGCCAAAGGCCAAGAAAGAATTCTTGAGACGTCTTTGGTGCAAAAAGGTGGCTTTACGGGGCGCCTGGGTGGCTCAGATGGTTAAGCGTCTGCCTTTGGCTCCGGTCATGATCCCGGGGTCCTGGGATCGAGCCCCGTGTCAGGCTCCCTGCTCAGTGGGGAGTCTGCTTCTCCCTCTCCCTCTGCCTGCCGCTCCCCCTGCTTGTGCTCTCTCACTCTTTCAAATAAATAAATAAAATCTTTATTTAAAAAAAAAAAAAAGGTGGCTGTATTAAAGCACGGGCACAGGACCCATGGGCAGAAAGAGCTGCTCTGGGGTCAGGAGGAGTGGCCCATTATATTCTTTCAAGTTGGGAGGGGTGAGGGACAGCGCAACCTTCCAAGGCATTTTGGAAACAAGGTTTCCAGGACCTTGAGGGGGTCAGCTATTGTTAGGAAAAGGTCGTTTATTACTTCTTAGTAACAACTCAGTCATCTCAGCCAGGAGACCCTTCAGATGTATTTCGGTGGGTCATATGCTTGGGGGATGATTGCCAACACATATTTGGGAGTGGGGGTAGAGATAAAGGAAGTTTCCAAAGGAATTTCTATATGTTTAAAGTAGACTCACAGGATCCTGGGGAGTCAGGCTAAGATTGCCTTTTGCCCTTAGCAAAGTGTCAACATGGAGGCAGCTGAGCTCCTAGAGGAAGGTCACTCTGCCTGTTTCAAGGACTTTCAATGGGCTGTGAATAGTAAGGAAATTTAATTTTTTCTTTCTTTTTCTTAAAGATTTTATTTATTTATTTGACAGAGAGATAGGGAGAGCCAGAGAGCACAAGTGGGGGTAATGGCAGAGGGAGAGCAGGACCCTGAGATCATGACCTGAGCCAAAGGCAGACGCTTAACGGCTTAACCGACTGAGCCACCCAGGCGCCTCTAATTTTTTCTTTTGCCTTTGTTCCCCACATCACCTCTACCATCATACTGCAGCAGGAGAGCGAGGTTCTTGTCTCACAGAGTCAAAGAACGAATCTGGCGGACAATGTAGAGTGAGCAAAGCGGTAGAATTTTATGAAGCAAGGATACAGAAAAAGCTCTCAGGAGTGAGAGGGGTTCCGACCGAGTTGCCAGTGTAAATCTCCACCAACAGTCTTTTATTTAAAACTGACCAGGGAGCTTGTGGCCTTAACATTCTTGTGACGTCTTGATTTGAGTAAGGACTGGTGATAACATCTTTAATGGCTTACTTCTTTGGGGTCTGGTCATTCTTTGTGGTTACAATGTGATTGCCATAAAAAGACCGCACCTCTGATGTCCAGGGCAAGGTGGTCTGGTTTGTTCCCTTATCTCTGGTTTTGTTCTGCCTCAGCATTTCTGGGATTTTTGGTGAGCTTCCTCACGTAGTCCCCTACCTTAGCTCTCCCTGCCTAGCCCCGCCTGTCCCTTACTCAATACTTTTTTACACAGAAGTGCTCTAGGCATACTTCCTGTTTCGTCACACAGAATATTAAAAAGACCTGTACTCAAGGGTTGAGATTTAATAAGATTAATACTTCTCACTGCTTTTTTTTTTTTAAAGATTTTTAATTTTTTTTTAAAAGTAATCTCTATACCCAACATGGGGCTCAAACTTACAACCCCCAAGATCAAGAGTCACGTGCTCAACTGACTGAGTCAGCCAGGCGGCCTGTCTCACTGCTTCTTCAGGTGTAAGTGAATTTGTCTTTTTTCTTCAAGTGTGTGGTGACAAAAAGTACAATGACTATTAGTACAGCCTAACTGCCTTGATTCATGGTTCACCCACCATTGCTTTTGCACCGTCAGTGAAAATGTCCACACAGGAACAAAAAAACCCCTATTATTATGGAAATAGTTTTGACCTTGGGGGGCCTTGGAAAATGACCTGGGGGGGGCGGACAACGATTTGAAAATCATCCTTTCAGATTTGTCAAGATTTACCCCTAACCTGATGAATCACATTCCCTGAGAGGTGGATAGTGGAAAAAAGCGGGGTTCTGTTAATATGGAAGAGGAACAGGATCATCTTGACAGTGTAAAAGAACAAAAATTCAACTGAGTAAATTCAAAGACGTAATTGGATTTCTTCAGTGATTCATGAAGGAGACAGCATCCCTTCTAGCAGAGAGAAGCATGCTGAGTAGTTATACAAAAATGAAAGGCTTTTATAGGCAGGAATGTGGTGGGACAAGGAAGTTAATAGCAAAAGAAAAAAAATTATTTTCAGGCACGGTCACCTTCCCCTAAAGGGAAGGGCAGGGGGGCTAATCGGTGCACATTACCTCACTAGGGCCGATCAGGAAATTCCAGACTCATTGGTTTAAAACTCCACTCCTTGGGAGAGGCTGAAACTAGGAGTTAAGTCTTGGTGGGGCTTAACATAAGTGACTCCAGTTTGGACCTTTGGGCTTTTGTTTCTATTTAACAATAGCCAGTCAAATGGGCGCCTGGGTGGCTCAGTTGGTTAAGCGACTGCCTTCGGCTCAGGTCATGATCCTGGAGTCCCGGGATCGGGTCCCGCATCGGGCTCCCTGCTCGGCAGGGAGTCTGCTTCTCCCTCTGACCCTCTTCCCTCTCGTGCTCTCTGTCTCTCATTCTCTCTCTCAAATAAATAAATAAATAAAATCTTTAAAAAAAAAAACAATAGCCAGTCAAATGTCTGTTTACTCACAAGACAAAACAGGTTTAGTGGGATAATTAAGGGGGGAAATGGCATAATGAAAGGTTTGAATTAAGATAAATTTTTGCTGATTACAGGGCTTATCTAGTGTATAACTGTTGGAGTGGGTGGCTGAGTGGAGGGGAGGGTCTTTGGAAACCGGGAGATCAAGGATAATGGGTGGGTTGACCATGTGGACTTCGAAGGCCCCCAGGATAAAGGCAGCAGAGCTTAGTAGAAAGGAAGACTAAGAACCAGTTGTTAAAGTCTCCAGTGGATAGAGAAGAGAGGCTAGAAGTTCAGTCAAAACAGGGACTAAGATGAAGAAGCATTAGCACAGCTGAACAGAATGGACTTCAAAGGAGGGAGTAATGGTTTGAAAGTGGTGTTCCCCAATGTGGAGGACACTAACCATCCGCCCCCAGCCTATGGAATGTGGGGTGTTGAGAGATGAAGTAAACACTATCTGAGAAGGCTGCAAAGGAAACGGTGTCCTCAGAGGAAAATCAGATTTCCATTAATATAAGGAGGTGGAAAAAATTGTTCAGAAAACATGTTGAGGATGAAAAGAAGTGTGATAGTTGTGTAGTGGCCATTCCAAAACAGGCACGATGGAAGTTTTTGGTTGCTGAGAGAAGAGTAGAACTTGGTGTAATGAGAAGAAACTGAGTATTATGGTAAGAAATATACTTGGGAGCTGGGGGAGCAGGAATGTATGACTAGAGGGACTTAGAGCTGGGAAAACACCTCTGAAAATAAGCCTGTAACTACCCTAGATTTAGCCCTGATAGTCTCTGGGAGGACCAGGCTATAAAAATTAATAAAGGGAAATAGAGCCTGGAGGTTGGACAGGGGGAGCTCTCACACCCTACCATTCCTCTCAGTTGCAAACCCAACAGGAAGAGAAGGACCTGGCACCCAGATACTATTTTACGGTCCCAGCAGGAGGAAGAAAGGCTTTCCTCTTCCCCCTGGCAACAGCCCAGCCAATGAGAGGCAGTCACAGCTCAGCCAATGAGAAGCCACTATACTTAGAACTCCCAGTTTCCTCCAATGAACTTCTTGTTTACGACTGTCTTCCCCCCCCAATAAAAGAGCCTTCCTCTGCTTTGTCCCCTGGACTTGCCGCAGTTTGCTTGTCCTAGATTGCAGTCCTCTGCAATTCCTGAATAAACACAGTTTTTGCTAAGTAGCTGCCAGTTTATTTATTTTTATTTTATTTTTAAAGATTTTTATTTATTTGAGAGAGAGAGAGAGCAGGAGCAGAGTGGGAGAGGGAGAAGCGGACTCCCAGCTGAGCAGGGAGCCTTCCGTGGAGCCGGATCCCAGGACCCTGGGATCGTGACCTGAGCCAAAGGCCGACGCTTGACCGACTGAGCCACCCAGGGGCCCTGGCAGTTTATTTTTTTTTAAGGTTAACAAGACAGACCTCCAGGATTCAGCCTAGATTTGGAAAAAAAAAGGCCAGGAGGTTATCAAGTTCTAAGGATACTGGGGCAGGATGGAGTGGGGTGGATGGGAACTGACCATCTTGTATTTTGTTAGACTAAAGGACACTTCACTTGGTTTGTTTGTTTGTTTGTTTGTTTTTCAGAACCAAGGAGTAAATGCCTCGAAGTATGCAAATCCATACCTCTTAAGAGATGGAAATGACTCCAGCTTTGAAATGAACTCCAGTTTCTAACAATCTCATTCGAGTTATTTAAAATTATAGGAGTGTTGGGGCGCCTGGGTGGCTCAGTTGGTTAAGTGACTGCTTTCGGCTCAGGTTATGATCCTGGAGTCCCGGGATCGAGTCCCACATCAGGCTCCCCACTCAGCAGAGAGTCTGCTTCTCCCTCTGACCCTCTTCCCTCTCAGGCTCTCTGTCTCTCATTCTCTCTCAAATAAATAAATAAAATCTTTAAAAAAAAAAAATTATAGGAGTGTCTACCACAGCACCTATTCACTTATAACAAACCGCCATTAAGTGCTATAAAATAATATTTTTTAAAAAGACTATGAAGTTATTATCAATGGGACCAAAAAGAGCCAGGATTGTTCCTGGTTTAAATATTTTAAGATACTACTCCAACGAAACCAAAAAATAGGATTTGTTACCTATACCTAAATAATCTCCACAGTTTTAACCTGAATAAAGTCACTTGGTATGTCACGATTTTTTTTAAAGACTTTTATTTATTTATTTGACAGAGCGAGAGAGAGGAGAGAGAGAGAGCACGGGAGGCGGGGGGCAGCCGGCAGAGGGAGAAGCAGGCTGCCCTCTGAGGAAAGAGCCTGATGCAGGACGCAATCCCAGGACCCTGGGAATCATGACCAAAGGCAGACACCCAACCGACTGAACCACCCAGGTGCCGCTGTCATGATGTTTTTAAGGTAACATGACTACAACTAATTACTTCCATCGTGGTCAATTTTACCTAAAATGCTGCTGCGCTGGTAAATGACTAAAGGCAAGGAAGTGGTTAGAGTTGCTGATGAGTAAATTACCATAGCGGTGTATTCTTGCCTATTTTCAGAGGCTTGCTAGTGTGGCCACAGATGAGTAGCACTGGACCAAAAACTCCTTGGTCCTTTACGATCACAAAGGGACAGGCAATCATGGGCTCTCCATCACTGCCAAGAATATACAGTTACACAAGCTTACGCAAGCTCAAATACCACTGGCCAAAGTGTCCTTTGATGACATAATCATTTGTAATTTAGTTTTTATAGGTTCAATACGGTTTTATTGGGAGGTTTTGCTTCAAAGACGAGGAGCTCATTTGGGTGTGTGTAACCAGATTAAACCAGAATTGGCTTCTTAAACATGGAGTTTAGGTATTTTGAATGTTGGAATTCATTTATTTATTTTTTATTTTATTTTTTAAAAGATTTTATTTATTTATTTGACAGAGCGAGACACAGCGAGAGAGGGAACACAAGCAGGGGGAGTGTGAGAGGGAGAAGCAGGCCTCCCGCGGAGCAGGGAGCCCGATGTGGGACTCTATCCCAGGACCCTGGGATCATGACCTGAGCCGAAGGCAGATGCCTAACGACTGAGCCACCCAGGTGCCCCAGATTTCATTTATTTAAGTAAAGTTACTGATCTCAATATATGTCTAACCTCTGATTTTACTCCAAATACCAACATTAAAAATGACTTTTGTAGCATTATATAAAGAACCTCAGCATTTATATAATCACTCCCATTTTACAGATAGGAAAACTGAGGTTATAAGAAGCAAACTTGCCCAAGGTCCCATACAGCTAGTAAGTGCCAAAGATCAGGTTTTAACCCAGATCTGAATGCTTCTCTTGTCAATGCTCTTAAGCCCCGCACTGCAGTAGGGTGTACCTGCCTTCTGCAGTGGACCTTTGGAAAAATATTTAAAACTGGATTACAGGGCGGGGCGCCTGGGTGGCTCAGCTGGTTGAGCGACTGCCTTTGGCTCAGGTCATGATCCCGGAGTCCTGGGATCGAGTCCCACATCAGGCTCCCTGCTCAGCGGGGAGTCTGCTTCCCCCTCTGACCCTCTTCCCTCTTGTGCTCTCTCTCTCTCTCATTCTCTCTCTCAAATAAATAAAAAAAAACTGGATTACAGGGCTGTCACTTCTGAAGTATGAAATCACATGGGCTGAAGTGAAGTCTAATTATATACAAGCTACATCTTAAGTAGTTGTTATTGCAAGATCTCCCTGCCATGGTTTTACTCATCCCAATCATTAAAATCATCTGTGCCTCTGTGATGAAATGTTCCCAGATGGGCTGTGGCGTGCATGCTTACCTTAACAACATTGTTTTCAGGTATATTAAGTTTGGTCTGCCTTCCAAGTTTGCCCATGAAGTGAGTAGATAAGTGGGTGAGTGTGACGAGATACACCCTGGACGCTTAATGAAATTTTAGTCCTGCCCTTTGGCACATTCCTTCAACAGCGTGTCCCCAAAGATTTTATTTATTTATTGACAGAGAGAGACACAGCTAGAGAGGGAACACAAGCAGGGGGAGTGGGAGAGGGAGAAGCAGGCTTCCCTCGGAGCAGGGAGCCCGATGCGGGGCTCGATCCCAGGACCCTGGGATCATGACCTGAGCCGAAGGCAGACGCTTAATGACTGAGCCACCCAGGCACCCAACAGAAGTATTTTTAAAAGTATTTCTTAAACTTAAATATTTAAGTTTAAAAAAATAGAAATACATTTTATGGAGCACCTACCAGATTCCCAGATAGAAAATCCCAGATTGGTGTGTGTCATTTATGAGAGAAGCCAAGGAGTGAAGCACGAAGGGTTGGGTCACGGGAAGTGCAGGCGTTGGAAAGGAACACAGACCAAGGATGAAGACAGGAGGATAGCAGGAAGCTACTTAGGGTACGATGTGGGATCTTCCTGACAACCGTTAAAATTTCCAGGCAAGGGGCGCCTGGGTGGCTCAGTCGTTAAGCGTCTGCCCTCGGCTCAGGTCATGATCCCAGCGTCCTGGGATCGAGCCCCACATCGGGCTCCCTGCTCAGCGGGAAGCCTGCTTCTACCCTCTCCCACTCCCCCTGCTTGTGTTCCCTCTCTCTCTGTCTCTCTCAATGTCAAAAAATAAATAAAATCTTAAAAAAGAATTTCCAGGAAAGTTATCAAATTTAGAAAATGCTGTGTGTCAGGATTTCTCGTGGGAACTGGTGAGACTCATCTGGGTTTAATGTGGGACAGAACCAAAATGGCACTCACAAATGTCAGAGAGCATAGAGCCGCTGATGTATGAGGACATAGACGCATGAAAATCCCCTGGAGAGCACTGTCATATAATCTGGGATCAGGGGTGACCCAAGCCAGTGTCTGGCCTACACCACCAATAGATAGTAGGGACTGCCCTTGAGTTTTTGTGATCAAGTTGACCAGTCTCAGTGGCCCATCGTCTTTTTTTCGTTCTTCATCAGTTCTCAGATTCTTCATAATAATCATTTTCTTGTCCCGAGTGCCTTCGATGTTGTAGTCTCTTTACAAGCATGGCATTATTTCTTCTCTTCAGGCCATCATCTGAAGGCAGGCTTGGCAAATGAAGGCTCTGAGCCCAGGGAAGTGAAGCAACTTACCCCAGTTTCCACAGCCCATGACTCCATGCTTCTTCCCATAAACCACACTGTCTCATACGCCCTGTTCCACAGTCATCTTCTATAGTCAAAAGGAATTCCTGACCTTTGCTTCTTCGCCCTGAACACTATGCCCAAGACCATGTCCCTGTCTTGGTCAACGTTGTCTAGTGTGGTGAATAGAGAGCCTTGTGTAAATGTGTTGTAACCCCACAGGTGCAAAGAGTACAGGTGTCCTGGTTGCCACAACAGAAGACAACAACCATCCTTAGCTCTGCCCACAGGCTCACTATGTCACAGTCTCCTCTTGGTGTCCCTGAGGCCACCTCAAGCTCCTGGAGCATGAAAAATGCTCCCACCATCTAAAGAATAAAACAAAACCATTCATACATAGTGTTGACATCTAGCAGGCAATTCAGTAAATGTTCTTGACTAATTGGTCATTTCGTAATTTTTATTTTTCTAATATGGGTCATTGGGTGAAGGGGACGAGAACTACAGAACCATGTTTCTGTGGTTGATTCTGTAAGTTTGGGTGAGGAATCATGGCAGGAGAAAGTCTATTTCCAGGACCTTGAATAGATATTTCTGGCCAGGCCTGCCACAGACTTGTCGTGGTCCAGCAACCTCATTGTACAGATGGGTGAATTTTGAGGCCTGGGATGAAGAAAGGATTTGCCCAAGGTCATACAGCTAATTGGTGGGACAGTGGAAATCAGTTCCTTCTTTTGCAAAAAGTACTCTAGGCAATTCAAACTGTCTCTCTTCTCTGCCACCAAATGCCTGCTATTATGATTCCTATTACTTACTTCCCCCGCCCCCCAAAATGAGCCATGGCAAGAATGAAGAGGACAGGAGCTCTGGGCAAAGGCTTCCAAAAGGAATAGCAAGGCAATTATGTCTGAACAGTCTAGAATTAAAGGCATGGCCTCCAATGCCTTTGTATGCCTGGATTTGCCATGTGTCTGGGTTGTCAGCCAAGGAGAATGCAGTTGAAGCCGTGTTGATGCTCCCCCCTGTTTTAGCTACATCTTCCAGTCCCAGCCCCTGTCTCAAGGTAACGGGAGAGCTGAGCAATATCCCCCACTCCTCTCAGAAGGCCCTTCTCAAACTGACCTGGGGATCCAAAGTTGCTCACCTTTATAAAGGCTATGAGCAATCAGTTCTCCCTGAGTCCTAATCCCAAGACTGTCCATGCTGATGCCTAGCAGACCACCTCTCTCCCGAAGTAGCTAACACGGGCTCTACCAGAAAGGGAGATCATTTGCTTTTCAATAAACAACTGCTGACCCACGACCCTGCACGGCGTGAAGCGAGGCCATGAGGATACAGAAAATTGACCCGTGCCTGCCCTCAATGAGCTCCCAGTCAAGTAGGGGAAGCAAACCTTCAACAACTTCACAGATCAGCCCACCATAAGCACTTGGCTATAACACATGAGGCACCAATGCTACATCCTGGGGCTGCAAGCATGGACAAGACCAAATCCAGCCCTCATCACCTCAGGGACAAACAGGAGAACAATGACAATAACAGTGTTTAACTGCCGCACAAGAGGTCCGCTTAGGAGTTGAGGAAACTCTGAAGAGAGGGATCCAAAGGGAGGGTTGGTCACGAAACGATTGTGCCGCGCCGCTGAGAAAATCCTGGGAAGACACCAGCTGGACTGAGGCAGCAAAGGCCTCAAAATGAAACGATGAACTCTTTGTCTTCGGCTGGTAAATCAGATTCCCTGTGAGCTAGATAGCCTCAGGCCAGTTTCTTAGAGCTTGGGGCCAGGACAAGGACCTTCAAGGGGAAGGTTTTGCCTGAAGGAGTTGCTGACACAATTGTGACGCAGACTGAGATTCCTCCTCCTGGAGCCTCCTCCAAAGTTCTGCTCCCTTGTGATCTCTGTGAAGGCCTTTCCCAGAAAGAATCCTAAACTACTTCATTCTGATAGTCACCTATCAGATACTCCCTGGTAATAGCAGTGTCTCCCAGACTTGCCTGAAGAGAAGCATCCAATTAGGAATGTGTACTGTTGACCTTGTTTTTCTCCTGGTCTGACACTGTGTTAGGATATGAAATGCCTATTTGGTTTTCCTCCCCGATTCTGGCACAGAGCTCCTAAAACCCTCGGAATTTCATAAGTGATGAGGGTGATACACGTGTCTTGATGCTTATAACAAACCCCCTTCAATCACACATGAGCTTCTGTTAATGAGGTAATTTTTGGAAAGCAGGAGGGTGGAGACTAGATGCAACCAACCACATGATTGGAAGGTTGAACCTGGCAGTCCCACCCCGCTGACCTCTCAGGTTGGGAGAGGGGCGGGAGGTTGAATCAATCACCAATGGCCAATGATTTAATCAACTATGCCTACGTAATGAAGGCTCCATAAAAACCCAAAAGGAGAGCATTCGGGGAATTTCCAGGTTGGTGAACCAGAACACTTCCATATGTCACCATGCTGGGCCCCCAGCTCCACGGGGACAGAAGCTCCTTTGTTTGGGACCTCTCCTTACATATCCTTTCACATCCTTTGTAAGAAACTGGTAATCGAGGGAGTAAACTGGTTTCCTGAGTCCTGTGAGCTGCTCCAGCAAATTAACTGAACCCTAGGCGGGGGGGGGGGTGGGGGGGTGGGGGGGTTGGGGGCATAGGCACCTTTGATTTATAGCCAGTTAGTAAGAGGTATAGGTAACAACCTGTACTCGCGATTGGTATCTGATGCAGAGGGCAGGCTTGTAGGACTGAGCCCTCACCCTGGGCGATCTGATGCTATCTCCAGGTAGATAGTGTTACCCTTAAAAAAATAAACCTACCCATTTTTTTACCAGCAAAAAGGGAGCTTATTCAAGAATAGCAGAGAATTGCAACCTGGGACAAGCAAGCTCTGGCAAAACCATAGGCAAGCCTAGAGAGGTGGAAGGACAGGAAGGCTCTTTTATCGAGGGAAGGGGGGCAGTTGTAAACAAGAAGCCCATTGGAGTAAACTGGGAGTTGGAAGTATAGTGGCTTCTCATTGGCTGGCCTGTTGCTGGGTGAGGAGGAAGCCTTCCTTCCTCCGGCTGGGCTAGTAAAGCAGTATCCACCTGCAAGGTCCTTCTCTTCACGTCGGTTCAGTAATCGACAACGGGGGTAGGGTGTGAGAGCTGCCCCTGCCAAACCCCCTGACTCCATTTTAGTGAGGTTTCCCTGTATTCATTTTCACAATAGTGTCAGAATTGAGAGGAAATGTAGGACGGTGTCAGAGAATTGTTTTGGTGGCATAGAAAAGCCTATACTTTAGAACTGTTGGAGCAGAATCTTACCTGGAAATTTCTATTCAGTAAGTCTGGGGAGGTTCTAAGAATGTTTCTAACAAGGACTCCAGGTGATTCTTCCCTTCAGGCCAATTGGGAAACCATGATGTAAAGCATTACCCCAGGAATTTGCAATGAAGGCTTTGATTCCAAATGAGGAATCTCAAACACACATACCTAAGTAGTAGAGTATAAAGGCTTTTAATAATAAAACAGACCTTACGTTTGAAGAGCATCCTATAGTTACATTATCACATATACTATAAATATCACCACATTAGAACCTCCTAAAAGCCTAGGAAACTGGGTAGGCCAAAGATTCTTGTCCCTATTTTAGGGACGAGGAAACCTGCCAGAGTGTAGCTTGTAATATAATTGGAGAAAAAAAAACAAATACACATTAAATGATGCAAGAACAACACAAAGCAAGATGCCTACTTTTGCAAAAGAATACTTTATAACACGATATACAGGGCCTGAAGGGATATGGAGCCCAAGGGTAGCCTGAAGCAAATAGGAGTCCAACGCCTCCTTTTTGGCTTTGGACGTATTTCTGCCTTCAGAGACTCAGTTGTTTTCTCTGTCACCATGAAATTTGTCTACATTGGATTCTCATGTGAACTGTACCAGTTACATTTTCCACAAGCACATATTATACCACAAACCAGTCTGACCTGCAAGGGAAGTACACGCTTTGGAAGTACACCTTTTGCAATCGCAATGCTCTGCTGTCTAACCAGTTTGTGTTTGCAAAATGACATGTGGCTGGGACAAAATGAAGAGGTCCTAGTGAAGCCTGGCCTGGGCTCCTTTCTGGGCCTACTTAGGGCTTCAGATACAGTGGAGTTGAAGGATTTCATTTCATCCAACTATACTGATGCCTTTTCTGGATTAGGCATTGTGCTGGCAGCTGTGGGTCACTTTGAGGAATTCATAGTTTAGGTAGGAGAGAAAGGAAGACATAATACACAACTAGTGATTACCTAAGTCAGGAAGAATTGCAAAGCAGTATAAGCAACGCTCTATGGCGATGGAGCTGGAGTTAATAGTCCTCATGGAAGATCCTAGAAGGTTTGTTGGAGGAAGTAGCATTTCCACTGGACCTTGAAAGACAGGTAGGTATTCCAAAGACAGAGAAGGGAATCGATGAGCAAAGGCATCGGAAGCCTGAGCCCAAGGGACGCCTGGCAGCCCATTGCTGGTGTGGGACAATCGAGGAGAATTCTTGGGGCCTTCTACTTGTAGGGAGGGAACATGAAGCAGGCTGCATCTTCCTCTGCCTTTCTGAACAGCATTAACATTTAATTCTGAGTATTCCATCTCTGATGATATTTTAAGGGGCCTATGACCATTACCGACAGTGCGGCTTCCTTTCAAGGGGGAGTATTTAGGGCAGGCAGCGTGCTCCCTGGCCCCACTGTCTTCCAGGGAGGCCTGGTTTATTGCGTTAGGGTATGGGGGTGCATCAGAAAAGGATTACGGAGGACCTCCTATCCCATGCCCAGGGATTGTGGGCACCTTCTGAGACACTGAAAGGTTTTAAGCAGAAAAGTAACAGGTCCCCTGTACATCTTAGATAACTCCCTCTGGTTGCCGTCTGGGAGATGGTGTGGGCAAAGGCAAGCGTGGAAGCAGAGAGCCCAACCAGGAGGCTACTGCGGAGCTCCAAGCAAAAAAGGTCATGGGGTCTACACAGAGCCTGTAGCACCGAGGACGGGGTGGAGAAAGGGGGTTGATGAGATGGGCGGTAGAAATCAACTAACCTCGGGTACTCACTGTGTGTATGGGCGTGCGTGTCTGTGCGCGCCTGGGGCATCAAGGGTGACCGCCCGACAAGTGCAAAGGGAGATGACCCTCACGAAGGGTCTCCGGTCTCCTCAAGGGGCGCGGGAGGGGAGGGGAGGGGAGGGAGAGGTGCGGGACAGCAGGAAGAAGTTGGGAGCACGGGGAAGGAACAAACCCGAGAGGCCAGGTGGCGGTAAGGAGGCTCCGCCCCCGGCTCCGGGCCCGCCCCCGGCTCCACCTCCTCCCCCTCTTCCCACCCACCCCCAACCGCAGCTCATCCTCGAGGGCGGAGAGAGGTGGCATTTGAGTCCTCCGGTATCCCAGCAGGCAGTGCAGCCTAGAGACGCTGACAAAGGAGCGGAGGGGCAGTCGCAGCTGCTTTCCGAGGAGCCGGGGTTGCCGAGGTGAGAGTCCCCCCCGCCGTCCCGTCACCCACTTCCTCCGACTTCGGGAAGACGTGGAAGTTACGTTGCCGAGAGACCCCGCGCGCAGAATGAGCCGTCCCCAGCCCCCGAGCTCGGCTCTGTGACTGACGGCGGGGCTCGGCGGCGCCGGGCTGCGGGTGGGAGGTGGGGAGCGGGCAGATGGAGCCCTTTCTGCCCCATCTCTGACTGTCAGCTGCCCCGCCGCCCGCGGAGCCCGGCCCCAGGGTCCGGCCGGCCCGTGCGTGCCTTTCCCGTGCCCGGGCGGCGGCAGCAGGCTCGGGATCCTCCCGGTGCCCGCCCGGCAGAGTTCGGTCGCCCCGGGGATGAGACTCCAGGGACAACTCTTTGGCGGATGTGGCGAGGAGGGCTAGGGAAGGGAGGCTGACTCCCCATTCGGGGTGACACCGTCCTCTCCCTAACTCCTCCTTCCCCCAACCCAGCCGGTCCCCCCCCCCCCCCCTCGGCGAGCAACTGGAAGGAAATCGGCGGGGCTGGAGCGAGGCGTCCCGGGATGGCTGGAGGGAGGTGAAAGTGGGGTGGCGAGGCAGAGAGGGAGAGCGAACGCCTTCGCGGGGTAGTGGCGGGGGGTGGCGGGGGTACGTGGCCTGCATCCGTCCCCCTTCCTGGACCTCCGCACGGATCCTGATGGTTGCACCAGCTGCTCGGCTGTAAACAGGCTCACATGACCGGTTTCACATGGAGCCGGCCGGTGTGGGGATGAAGGCTGGAAAGGCTGGGCCCCAATCAGGTGGAGCTTCAGTCCTAGGACAGACCGTTTCAGACTCCCTCTCCTGCCCTCCAGCCCTTATTCAGTGTTCTGCGGTTTCCCCTCTGGGTAAAGTAACTGACAATCTGCCCTCTCGGGACTAAAGTTGCTTTTCTGCCCCAGTAGAAGCCAAGAGACCTCACCTCGGGGAATGAGAGGGCAAAATACTAAATGAAAGCGGCCCCCCCCCTTTTTTTTTGACCGTTGAGGGAAATAAAGAGATGGACGCAGACCTGGAAAATGGGATCCTTTGGATCTTGCCTAAAAAGCAGTCCTGTTCTATCGGAATGCATTGCGTTCTTAATGTGAATTCCAGAGAGAAGGAGGAAAGTCTCCTGTTTCAGCCAGGGCACACCTGGAATTTAATATATTCTTGCTGATGGAAATCTTGTCCATGTTTCCTTTAAGTGCTTGGAAATCTGCCTATAAAATGCTATATACAGGATATTGACCAGGGAGGGGACACCAACTTCTAGATTACATATATATATGGTAGAAAGCAGTGGGAAGTTTGGAAAACAGGAAGCGGGGCCAAATGTGCCTTTCAAGTTGTTCACCTCTACATACCCGAACAGGGTAGGGTACAAGATTAAACTAGTTTCTGAAGCATTTCTGCAACTCTCAGTTACAAGGTTTACTCAAATACCAGGATATTTGAAAATATGGAGTTTCTCAAATCTGTAAGGGGTAGTGGTGATAGATTCCCTTTACATGTAATATATAATTAGATGTAATGGGCAATATTCAGTATAAAGTTACCCCTTTGTAGGTGAAGACCGAAAACAGAACAAATGGCTTATAAAATAATGCATGTTTCTCCCCCTGAATCGTTCATGCACATTTTCTTCCCCAATTTTTTATTTTTAACGGTTTTCTCCTGAAGCTTTGACATTTAATTCTTTTTTTTTTTTTTTGAGAGGGTGGGGGTGGAGGCAGAGGGAGAGAAAATCTTAAGCAGGCTCCACACCCAGCATGGAGCCCGAGGTGGGGCTTGATCTCAGGACCCTGAGATCATGACCTGAGCCGAAAATCAAGAGACGCTTAGCCACCCGAGCCACCCAGGTGCCCCTTAACTCTAATTTCTGAAAAACAATTAAGAAACTACAAGAAAAGCTTCCCCATCCTATAATAGCCCAATACAGTAAGTAATTTGCTACTTTTTTTCTGTTTTTAAAAATGTTTAAGATGAAAAATAGAGGAATTTTACATATCATCTAAAATTTAAATGGGCAGATGATCAGTGTTGCTCTGAATCTTGTTTTGCCATCTTGTAGTATTGTAGAGAATCTTGCCCTACAATAAATAGATGAAGTGATTTACTCTTTGAGGCCTTCTGTTTCCTCATCTGTAATACGAAAGTTTTGTTTAATCTCCAGGGTCCCTTATGGCTCTCAAATTCCATAAAATAGTGCAGTTTTTGATTGGGAACTACTCTTGGACAAAATAAGATGGTCAAATAAGCCAAGTTATTGGTATCAGCTGGAAGAACATGCAGTCCATAACAAGAGCTATCCAGAGTCCTAAAGAAATAGGGATTGTGCTCTGCAAAATTCTCATTAGGTAAATTAGCCATATGGGTTGACCTGGACCCCTCTCTCCTCTCAGTTAGGAAATTGAAGATTGCCTCAGCTAAATCCTGCCTCCAAAATTAGAAAGAACGGTTCACACCCGACTTTCTTGACCTTTAGGGCATTGTACAGCGTGGTTCTTCATCCCAGCTTCTTCCAGAATTAAGTGGGCTGTGTGATCAGTGATGAAGTTAGGATGAAAAGAAGGCTCTAGCAGGGTCTCACCTTGGCAGTGCCTTGGTTACATAGATCCCCAGAACCAATGGCCTTTTTCAGCTTTGCAGCGTTTGAGATTTAATTTTGCCAGCACATCCCAAAATTGGCAGTCTCAAGGATTGATTCACGCTAACCAAACTTACAAAAGATTTTTATGTTAATATATGAACACCAGTTGACTAACTTCCCGTGAGAAGTTGAACTGCCAAGCTGACCAAGACGACTCGTGGATAAGCCCGGGTACCCTTTGCTTTTGATGCTATGGAAACACAGACATTGTGCTCCATCTCCCCCGTTTTTTCTAGGGACTGTGTGGAACACTCCTTTCTTAAAACACCTAGTGGTTGATAACCTTCGACAAGGTTACAGCTTTTATGTGAAAACCCTTGCAGTCACACCTTCGTATGGATATATCCTAGTCACCTGATTGAATCTGGGCCACCTGTAAAACATCTCTAAAATCGGTTTCCTCTCCATTCCTCCTGCCTTCATCTAGGCCCTCACTTCATGCCACATTGATTCAAGGGTGACTTGGTTTTTCCTGTAACTCCTCTGGAGCCCGCTGTTGTGCTTAACTGGTCAGCGGCAACCCGATTCCTACTCCAGATCTTATCCAGTCCGTTCTCCGCTTAAGACCCTTGAGAGGGGGTGCCTGGGTGGCTCAGTCGTTAAGGCGTCTGCCTTCGGCTTGGGTCATGATCCCAGAGTCCTGGGATCGAGCCCCGCATCGGGCTCCCTGCTCAGCCAGGAGCCTGCTTCTCCCTCTCCTGCTCCCCCTGCTTGTGTTCTCTCTCTAGCTGTCTCTCTCTCTGTGTCAAGTAAATAAATAAAAATCTTAAAAAAAAAAAAAGACCCTTCAGAGGTTGCCCATCACCCGAAGTAGTGGTTCTCAAAGTGCAGTATGCATTTGAATCATCTGGAGGGCGTATGAAAACAGAGGTGACTGGGCCCCAACCCCAGGATTTCTGGGGCAGCAGGTCTGGCCTGGGACCCAAGAATTGGCTTTTCTAGCAAGTTCCCAGGTGAAGCTGCTGCTGCTGGTCCGGTACCACATTTTGAGAACCACTGGCACCCAGAAGCAAGTCTCCACCCCCGAACTTGGCTTACAGGATTTTTCACCATCTCCCGCCACTCCTCCATACAGGCTATTTTTTAACCATGTGCTGTGCCAAAGCTCATCTTAAGAATCCCTTTCATGCTTCTACACATCTTCCTGGAATTCACCCCCCTCTCCACTCCTACTGCAAACTCCTATTTAAGGCAGCCTGGCACTTTCTTTATGCTCCTAGAGCTTTTTTATCTACCAGCATTTTAACACTTGTCACATCATATCCTAATTACCATGTATATCTGTTTTTCCTGCTAGACTGAATTTTTCAAGGGCTGAGACAGTGTTTTCATCTTTTCTCCATATTCCTCAGCACCGGGCCTAGCACATAATAGGTGCTCAGTTAATGTTCCATGAATGAACTTGTGATTCTAAAACTCTGGAGAGGGCCATAGGTAGCAACATATGTATTTATTTTTTTAAAGATTTTATTTGTCAGAGAGCACAAGCAGGGGGAGCAGCAGGCAGAGGGAGAAGCAGGCTACCCGCTGAGCAGGGAGACTGACATGGGGCTCGATCCCAGGACCCTGGGATCATGACCTGAGCCGAAGGCAGATGGTTAACCGACTGAGCCACCCAGGCGCCCCACAATATATGTATTTCATATAATGAATTCATACGGATTTTGCTTTGAGAATCGCACATCTCGAAATACCTTCAAATACCTTGAAATACATTGAGATATTGTAAAACAAAGATGGGAAATAACTAGTTTTAAGAAAAATGCTTTTAAAACTGATGCTGCTGGAGGGCATCCTTATTTTTTTTAAATCTTAAAATGTACTCAACTTTTCCATCTTGAATAGAAAATAGCCTGTCATCACATTATTTATAGCCGTTCAGTCCCATTGGTAAGACATCACATTACACGAAAAACCTAGAAAATGTGTGGAAACCAAATGGCCTAATACTGCACAATGAATGATTGAACCTATAAAGTGGACATTAGAACATGGCTTGTGAAAGACTTGACTTTATTTTTTTTTTTAAGATTTTATTTATTTATTTGACAGAGACAGAGAGGGAACACAAGCAGGGGGAGTGGGAGAGGGAGAAGCAGGCTTCCTGTGGAGCAGGGAGCCGACGTGGGGCTCGATCCCAGGACCCCGGGATCATGACCTGAGCCAAAGGCAGACGCTTAACCGACTGAGCCACCCAGGTGTCCCCGAAACACTTGACTTTAGGAATATACCAGCCATTAAAAATCCTGAGAGACAATACTGGAGATTTAAAGAGGAAGAGAGCAGAGCTGATGAAATGGGAAGGAAAGAAGAGGTTTGAATAACAGACTAAAGCAGAAGAACTTAATTGCTCTTAACTGTTTAGTATTTCACTGGCCATTGGCAGACCACACCAAGTATGGAGGAAGGAGATAGATAGTCTTTGTGCCCAGATAAAAGGGAGCTGGCCCGGAGGTGGAGCTGGGAACCCTAATCGGAGTAAAGACAAGAAGCAGGGAGAGGCGGTAAGGAGCGGGTGCACTGTGGCCCAGCAGATGGGTTTCTGGGGAATCTGGACTTGGGATAATCCTTAGCTGTTTCAAGCTTGAAACCACTTCAGCACAGGAATCCCTAAGGACCACTTATTTCATTTGATTTTTCTCGCAGCCTCCTCTTTCCAAAAATAAAGGGGGGGGAGGGTAAATGACAATATGCTTTTAAAGTGGTTTCTGTTTTAAATCTCCATTTTGAATCTGTGGTGAGCAAAGGTATTGAAACTCTCATTTATCTCAGAGTCTGATCTTTCCCTTCTTGTCAGTCTAAAGTGAGGAAAACAGAAAATGATCACACTTTAGGGTACTGGTCTCCCTGGACTGATGGTGGAAGCGTGAGGACTTCATGTGTTTAGGCGAGTGTGTGTGTGTGTGCGCGCGTGCGCGCGCACGCGTGTGAGAGAGAGTAGTTTGCAAACTGGTCACAAGGTGGTGTACACACATAAGGTTTTCTTTCCAAATTTCATTCACGATTGCATTTCTGTGCCTTTGGTACAGAGGGAAAGGACAAGGCAGCTCCCGAGTCACCAGCCGCACTGCTTCCCTGTGACGTCGGGGCTACCTTGGAGCCTAGTTGGGCACTGAGGAGCCAGGGCTAATGATGAGAGGGAAACGGAGAGGGGTGGGGAGAGGCAGCCGGGAGTGCGGATTCTCTGTCCTCCACTTACCCCAACCCACGGTAAGCAGCTGCCATAGATTGGCTGTTCTTTTAAGTGGGATCCTTTCCCTGTCTTTTATGGACAAAGTGTGTTCGGCCATGAGGAAGAGGAATGTCCCTTGATGGAGGAAACCGTTATTAGTAAACACCTGTAGGCAAGCTGGTAAGTTCAGTATCTGCTAAGTGCCTAATACCGAGCTTGGGTCTATGTAGGATGAGGGGGAAAAAAAAAAACCCTACGGAAAAACAATATGGCATTATGCTTGAAGTTTGGGGAGTCCAAATTAACCCACACAAAACAAATGTCAGAATATTCAATCAATACAGTAAGTACATTAAAAGGTAATGTAATAAAGTCAGTGAGATCATGTAGATCAGAGAAGTAGAGGAAGACCACAAGGAGGGGAAATTTGAAGGCAGCTTTGAAGAATGAGGAACATTTTGGTGTCCAGAGAGGTAGACTACAGAATAAACCTTGGTTACTAATGCTCTCATGGATAGTTACCAACGACAGCCATAGGTCCTGGTTCATAATCAGGAAAAGAAAGCATGCCCAACTTAGTTAAGTGAAACTGTCTCTCAATTGTTTTTCTTTATAAAACTGAAAAGGAAACACATGTATCAAGACTTGAATTTTGGATCATCCTTTGAGAACTCTTCTGGAGAAGCAGGGAACTTTCTAGAGATGAGGGCATGTGTGACAATGTGACAGTGAGCATCAGAGGCAGGACTTTTGAAATGAGACACAGAGGAGACGGAACCATTTAGGAAAGTGTGAGTCTGGAGACCAGAGATCTGCCACCAGCACCTTGTGTGACCTTGGGTAAGTCCTTTAACTATGCTGGGCCTGCTTTCCTCAGAGGTAAAATGAGAAGGGCTGGGAGCTCACATTCTTTGACTTTGTGTGTGTTTGACTTTTGGAAAGCAACCTCATAAACCGATTTGGAGTCAGGTTTTACCGGCTTAGTATATAATCTTTCCCCAGAATTTTTTCACTTTATCATTTTGCAGTGTGGACGGGAGGAAAGAGAAAGTGTTAGTCGCTGGAAAACCATCAATTAGAGGCAGGTGTTCCACTTCATTATGTTGGTTGGCAGAATCTCTGATACTGCTCTGGTGACCTGGTGCTAATTCCCCCCTAATTTCCATTGGTCGGAGTTCAGGAGGCAATTTATATCTTAGCCAAGATAAGTGAGAAATGGGAACAGGGATACAAAAAGAAAGAATAAACTGCTAAAAACCGATGAAACACTTCTTAAACACTGATTGGGAGATAGACAAGCCTATTTATTGACAGTTCCTGGGGAAAAGCGTTCATATTCAACTCGTCAAGAGAAAGCTTCAAAATGAAAAGAATAAGAATTCTACTAAACCATTATGTAAAGCTAGCGAAATTTCTACTCTGACTTGTTGTGCCAACGAACTTCCCCTTAAGGTTGGAAGAGTTTAGTGCTTGTTCTGTGTGGTTACTTTTGACTTCCCAGTCAGATTTATAAACCGTGTCATACTCCTTTATAACAAAAAGTTGCACATTTCCCTCAGTTTGCAAGCCCTCTTAAACCTTTTTTCTCACTGGAATGAGCTTCTGTTGCGTCTAAAATGATTTTAAAGAATTGAAATCATGACATTTAACACATTGTTTAAGGCTCTCCATCTTATTAAAGGATCATGAATTGGAAAGTGCAATTAACAGATTTTTCACACATTGTTTCTAAATTCCTTCTTTAGTTTCAAAACTGGCACCTTTTCCAAATTAGGCCCTGGAGGAGTTGTTGTTTAATTTGACTTAAACACACCCCCCCCCCCCAACACACACACGCACGCACGCAAACTTTTGAAGAGGTGTTCATAGGGTTCAGAATTCAAAAGATAGAAGATGGAAAAAGGTATCCAGAGGAAACTGCCCTTCCACCCCTGTCCCTAGCTGCTCGGGTAGTTTCTCCAGGGGCAGCCCTGGCTATCCTTCCAAAGATCTTTTACCCAGAGTGGGGAAGCCTCCCTCTCCCACACAGATGGTGGCACACTCTCTACTCTGCATTGTACCTTGCTTTTCTCACTTAATACTGCACTTGACGGTCAGTCCGTACCTCCACGACACAGAGGGCTTCCTCTTTCTTCTTGGCGGCTTCTGGGCCTCCCAGCAAATGGCTGTATCATACTTTATCTCATGACCACCCCCCCCCTTAAGGGACAGTTGGGCTGTTTCCATCTTTGACTATTGACAACAACAGCTAACCCTTGTTGAGTGCCAAGCTTTGTTCTGTGTGCCTCCCATAAATCATTTTATTTACTCCTCAGTACTGAGGATTAAAATACTTCCACGTATGTGGTTTCGCACAAGAGGAATATTTATGCCGGCTGAATTCCTAGAAGTAGAATCTCTAGATCGGAGGACGTGTGTGTTTACTTGTGGCAGGTAGAGTCCGTGTGCCAGTTTATATCCCTGTCAGCAACATTAGGAACATGCCTGGATGCTCCATGCTATCAAACTTGTTGCCTTTCGCCAGTCTGGCAAGTAATAACGTGTATTTCGGTGTAGCTTTAGTTTGTATTTCTCTTGTGAGTGAGGTTCTACCTCCCCTGGGAAGTTTAAAAACAGTTGGTCCTTTTCTGTAAAATATTGTAGCATTTGCTCATTTTTATGGTGAGTGCTTTTTCATAATAATTGGTATTTCCTCTACATCTAGTAGGGAAATCAGACCTGGCCTATGACTGAAAAAGTTCCTTTGGCTTTGCGTAGACTTTTTTTTTTTTTTTTTTGCCATGTAGCGTTTTAAGAGTTTTTCAATAGTTGAATTTATCCATATTTTTTGGTTTCTGGTTGCTAGAAAGCCTCAGATTAGAAAAGAAAAAAAGATTTCCCATGGTTTCTAGTGTTTTACGGTTTTCTTTTTCTACATTTAAAACTTGGATCCATTTGAATTTACCCTGATAAAGTTTTGGAATTTTGTAAGGAATAAGGGATAAATTCAACTTTTTTTCCCCCCTAGGTGGATAGATACCCGGTTTTACCAACATTTATTGACTAAACCGTTTTCCAGAAATCAGAGATGCTATGCCACATTTTTATTATTGTTTTTTAAGATATTTTAATTTATTCATTCAAGACACAGAGATACAGAGAGAGAGAATGTGAGCAGGGGGAGAAGCAGGCCCCCCACTGAGCAGGGAGCCTGACTTGGGGCTCAATCCCAGGACCCTGGGATCATGACCTGAGCCGAAGGCAGACGCTTAACCGACTGAGCCACCCAGGCGCCCCTAAATTCTCATCCTAACAACGTTTTAGAATGAGATGTTGAATACTATTTAGTGATGGCAAACTCGGATGTTGTGTTTCTGATAGCCAAGCTCACTAAGAAAGTAATAGAGCTAATTATTTTCTGTTGGAAAAAATATACCAAACTTCTGAGAGCACATTATCCAAATAGAAATGTGTATGGCCCTTAGCAAAAGAAAGAAATATGTGGCAAATAAAAACTCAAAATTAGAATGATTTCATCGGATGCTGTTCAGAATAATCTTAGTTTTATTGTATTACAGTGGAGAGTTAGTTAGCTGGAGTGGAAATGCTGAACTGTAGGCAGGAGGCCTGCCGACAGTATCTGTCTCTGTCTCTTCCTAATTTAATAACAACAGCAAACACTTAGAACATTGCCTGGCCTACAGTAAGTGCTAAAAGCGTTGCATGTCTTAATTAATTCAGTATATGTAATTAATAAAAAGTTTGTAATTGGTTATGAATGATACACATATTACATGGTATTACTAATAAAAATGTCAGTAGGTCCTTTCAAAAAAATAGGCCCTTTGGGAAAAAACAAAAACAAAACCCCAAACCCAACCCTGTCATGAGCTACATGCATGCTGTAATAGGAAGTAGTATGATGATCTGGGACAGCTTGTGGATTATGATCTTCCCAGCGTTGTCCCTCACCTTCACATTTCTGTGCCTTGGCATATGCTGTCCCCTAGGTCAGAATGCCCTTCCTACTGGTGTCCCCCCAACACAAAAGTATATGCCTTTTTTTTTTTTTTAAGATTTTATTTGAGAGAGACAGCGTGAGCGAGCATGAGCAAGGGGGGGGTGGAATGGGCGGTGGGGAGAAGCAGACCCCCCGCTGAGCAGGGAGCCTGATGCGGTCCTCGGCCTCGATCCCAGGACCCTGGGATCATGTCCCGAGCCGAGGGCAGATGCTTAACCATCTGAGCCACCCGGGCGCTCCTGCCTTTTTTGTTTTCTTTAGAGACTACCTCAAATGCCCTCTCCTTGCCCCTCTTCCAGGTAGAATTATTCATGTAATCTAATTCCCTAGCACTTTATATATAGTAGTATGCATTATAATAGAGGTAGCTTAAATACTGTTTTGTCCGTTAGATTTGAGTCTTTTTTTTTTTATTAGAGAGAGAGAATGAGAGAGCATGAGAGGGGGGTGTTTCAGGGGGAGAAGCAGACTCCCTGCTGAGCGGGGAGCCTGATGCGGGACTCGATCCCGGGACTCCAGGATCATGACCTGGGCCGAAGGCAGTCACTCAACCAACTGAGCCACCCAGGTGCCCGAGTCTTTTTTTTTTTTTTTTTTTTTAAGATTTTATTATTTAGAGAGCACAAGCAGGGGGAGAGGGAGAGAGAGCATCTCAAGCGGGCTCTATACTGAGCACGGAGCCCGACGCAGGGCTCGATCCCATGACCATGAGATCTTGACCTGAGCCAAAACCAAGAGTTGGTTACTCAACTGACTCTGCCACCCAGGTGCCCCGCAATTTGAGTCTTTTGAGGGCAGGGCCTGTGCATTATTCATCTTTGTATCTCTGCACAGCTCCTGACATAGTTCCTGGCTTATAACAGGTGTTCAGCTGAAAGAAAATAAAAATTTGCATACGTGATTATACAGTATCTCATTTGATAAAAGTTGGAAGGGCCTCAAGCAGAGTCGGCACACCAGCCCGATAGCTGGTAAAACCAAACAGTTTAATCTTGTGTTATATTGCTCTTTGAAGGTGTGGGAACTTGAACACAAAGTATGAAATGGTTTATGGGCTCTTTTAAAGGTGTCGTCTACAGAGTGAAAATCAGACATTTTCTGTGATCGTATTGTTTTAGTTTTTGCATTTTTAGAAGCCACATTCTTAGGATGCTAGCTAAATAAATGTTGATTAAAATGAGATTAGGAAATAAACAGCAACATCACACCTATCAGACAGACTTCTGCTAGCTACAACTATTCAGGACATATTCAGGAACCCCACAAGGAATCCAAAAGGTCTCTAAATTGGAAGAAAAGGGCTCTCCTGAAGTCTGTGTACTTGACAGAGCCACTTGAATGCCAGAGCCTACGGACTGACTTTGAACTTTCATAGAAAACTCCCAAGGACTCCTTAACGAGTTTGGATTTTCGGCTTCCTTTCAAGACCTTTTTGCTTGTCTTGGGTTTTTGGTAAAAAAAAAAAAAAAAAAAAAAGATGAACTCTCTCACCCATGCTGCCAGAAGGCACTAACTAAGGCATTGTTGAAACGAGTGTAAAAGTAAGTCTCGTGTTTTTCTCCCATAACGCATGGAAACTTAATTTTTTTATTTTTTCGCCTTTGAGAATTCTGATTAGGTCACATAAAATCAGTTGTGACAATACTTAATTTGCTCTACTTCTTAAGAAATCCGAGGTTTTATTTTTTTAATTTATTTTTAAAGATTTTATGTATTTGACAGAGAGGGAACACAAGCAGGGGGGAGTGGGAGAGGGAGAAGCAGGCTTCCCGAGGAGCAGGGAGCCCGATGCTGGGCTCGATCCCAGGACGCTGGGATCATGACCTGAGCTGAAGGCAGATGCTTAATGACTGAGCCACCCAGGCGCCCCAAGAAATCCGAGGTTTTAAAGAGTGATGGCCCTTTGATCTCACCTCCTTGAAAGAGGGTGATTAATTTGAGGTAGCAAGACTTTATTCTAGTATTTATGTAATTTATCATAGGTTGAAATCTTGAGTGTGAAAGGAGCGTGTGTAAATTTCTTTGCATAGTTTGGAACAAGCTGTGTAAGTAAGCCACGAGGAAAAGTCCAAGGGCATCTTTAAATGGTTTGGGGACCTGTTTTAATGCAAGCTGAACATTGCTTTTTGTTGGAGGGACAGCAAATGAAAACAGGTATCATTCGATTTCCTTCTCTCTTCTTCTCTTTCTAGATTGCCAAAATGCTTTGGAGTTTTTAACTAACTGACTTAAGAAAAGTCCAAAATAGATTTGAGACTGTAAAAACAGAAGCTGCAGCAAGGGGGATTCAGTGCCAATGCATCAACAAAAAAGACAGCCAGAGTTAGTGGAAGGAAATCTTCCTGTTTTTGTGTTTCCCACGGAGCTAATATTTTATGCAGATGACCAGTCAACACATAAGCAAGTGTTGACTCTGTATAATCCCTATGAGTTTGCCTTAAAGTTCAAAGGTGAGTCTCCTAGGTCTCTTTTATGGATTGTAACTAGTCCCTACTAATTGTTTACTTGTAGAAACTAATTTTTAAAAAACACTAATGGCCATTGTGACTTTTTCTTTCAGTTTTGTGTACTACTCCAAATAAGTATGTTGTCGCTGATGCTGCAGGTGCAGTAAAGCCTCAGTGTTGTGTGGATATGTAAGTCAAAATCCCTTCCTGGTAACATGTTTTTAGTGTGTTAATATTTATGTGTTTAACTTGAAAAGGATCTCATCTTGAAGCCATTCCCACTTAGGCATTTATTACATTTTGAATTTTTACTGGGAGTTGTAGTCTCTTACAATTCTTTTTTAAATTTTATTTGTTGTTTTTTAAAGGTTATTTATTTGAGAGTGAGAGTGAGCGCACATGGTGGGGGGGTGCGGCGGGAGCAGAGGGAGAAGCAGACCCCGCGATAGATCATGACCTGAGCGGAAGGCAGATGATTAGCCGACTGAGCCACCCAGGCGTCCCAATCCCTCACAATTCTTAAGAAGCCCCTAAGATTCTAAACAGGTCGACCAAATCCTTAGTAATATTTCACGATGCTGGAGCTGATGTGTGTGTTAATATTTCCATGAACATCTCCTCAATTGTTGTGCTTGTAGTTATCGCGGGGTCGCTTATGAAGGTCAAGTTCTAACTCATTCCTTTAAATTTCCCTAGCTATAATGGAATTTAGCTTTCTTTGGAACATCCTATTATAGTGACATTTGGGAAACTAGTAATACTACATTCACGGAACAATGGTAATATAAGTTCATCTGAAATGATTCAGCTAATAAGCCTGGAAGTTAATCTCTACAAACAGGAAGCAAGTGTGTAGCTACTCATCTGTAAAAGGTTATCTGAGTTCTTCCAGATAATTTTGTCAGAAATTAAGTGTCAGATAGATGATTGTTTGTTCAAGCTGTTCATATGTAATTTTCACTTTAGAGCTAGTGGAGACCGGATGGAGCCATTGACCAGCTCTTAATTTAAGCTACCGAGTAAACTGTATTTGTTTAAACCTTCCATGAGAGTGAGAAGCAGTTTTTTCTTCTGAATACGTTTTCATCCCTCCATATCCATAAAATGATGTATCTTTTGAGGACGTGTTTTCACAGGTTTCGTTTGATTTTCATTCAATACACAGTAAGCAAGGACTGTTCCAAAGAAATGTAGTCTCTTGCCAAATAAATGTGTTATCTTTGACCTAATTGGTTTGTGTTCTCTATTAAGAATGAGGTAAGATAAATGGAATTGTAGATCGCTCTTGTAAAATTGCAAGTGCTTTATACTCTTTTCAGAGGAAGACAGAAGTGTATTGTTAGCCTTCTGTTGCATTGGTCATACTGGTTACTTATTCAGTTGCTTGTTTTTACCTGTGTGCACGGACTTTCAGTTTTGAGTCTAGGTGAGGTTTGTTGCTTGCACAATAAATAAGTGGCAGTAGAAACCCACGAGACTTTGGTGAGGAAGAAAGTATTTCATATATCCTATTCAGTAACTATGGCTGCCCGCAGAGCTCAAGGGGGGAATAATGTCCTTGCTAAAAGGAATTTTCTTTACCTATCGTTCTTTTACTTCAGACTTTTATTCTGCATTGTAGAGTATGTGTTTTCATCAAATATTTTAGAATCACCCATTTCCTTTTCGGTTATGCTGTGACTTTTTTTTTTTTTTTTAAGCATCATTAGCAACTTTCTGTATTTGAACATTTGGTTACAGTTAGTTAATGTTCTCCTGTATGAAATCTCGGGCTGACTTCTGTTTGACAGGCCCCCAGAAACCTAAATAGCATTTATTTTTTAATGTTTTCAGTGTGATTCGTCATAGAGATGTTCAATCCTGTCACTATGGCGTAAAAGACAAGTTCCGCCTTCAAGTTTCCGAGCAAAGCCAGAGGAAGGCTTTAGGAAGGAAAGAGGTTGTGGCTCTTCTTCTCCCATCTGCCAAAGAACAACAAAAGGAAGAAGACGAAAAAAGGATAAAGGAACATTTAACCGAAAGTTTATTTTTTGAGCAGTCCTTTCAACCAGGTAGTTTTGGGGTTGCTTTTAAAGCCCGTTGGCGCTCTTAACGCATTTCTAACTGGAAAAAAGTCATCAGGGAGCTAAGAATCATGACTAGAAAAATGATCTGCCACTTTCCACCTAATTAACTACTTCAGAACGGAACCGAACTAGAGATCAGGTACCGAAAAACCGAGCAAGAGGCCTAGAGCTGGACTCGAAATGAGGAGAGAAGCTCTCGGCCGCCGAGGCTGTAAGGAGAAGGCCAAGTGTTGCTATCGCCTCTGAAATGTGTCGACCCGACAGTGCAGCCCCCCTGTACTTTCGAAGGCTAGCACAATTTGGCAATTATATACTTTTGTTTCTGTGACTTTCCCGTATCCTTTCTCATTTAATGAGTTCGAAGAAGGAGAGAGATTGTGTTTGGCAATAGGCCAAGCTTGGTGCGCTGTTCATATTATTTTGGAAAAAAAAAATCTCATTAAAGTTGAAGTTAATTAAACTAAGTAGATTATAATATCCCCTGTGGGCTATTAATTGAATCCCTCTCCATTCCTCATTTCCTTTCAGCTTAGATATTCAGAAGTGTTATGATATATTCTTTCAACATTGACACTGTCCTCATATTCAACTCTCTGGACGTCATTCCTCCTCCCTCTTAAAGTCTCATTATCTCCTTCCAACCCCATTATAAGAGGAGGAAGATAAAATTTTCCACAGAAAAACATGGAAACTTTTTGATAGTGATATATGAATGTGATAGCAGCTCTCCTTGAAATTGCAGCATTATCTATGAGGAATTAAAAACAAATCTACTTGTCATTACATTAATTCACAGGTCCCTATCAGTTTGTTCATCTTAGAGCTTAGAGTGTTTATTTGGATAACACAGGGAGTAATGCCTCTTTGATTTACTGCAGGCAGGAGTCTTCTCCATCCATGTATGGAGTGCCCAGGTTTTCTGGTGACACCGAGACTAGGGACTAGGTAGAAGCCAGTAGATTGCTTCTTCTCAGCAACTGTTACTGACCAATAGGACTAGATTTTTCATCTTTTGAAGCTGAAAGAGAGCCTCTGGTAAATGTCACTTTGATCTCCAATCAGCATTGTGGAGTTGGCTTACACATGTTTATGGAAATGCAGGATTTCTCCCTTGGAGATACCTCCTCTAGAATAAGAAAAGTCACATAATGACTCTTTGGTTTTTGATGTTCAATTCATAATTTAAAGGAAAACGGCCATCGGCTCATTTCTGTATTTAACAGACCAGTTTAATAGCCCCCCCCAAATAATAAGGATTAAAAGTTTTCTTTTTTTCCCCTTTATTTTAAAACTTATTAGAATTCAGGTGAAAATCATCCTAAAAGCCTAAATAATTACAGTGTGTATTAATTGTGCATTTCATTCTTATTTTTCCTTGGACAGTGAACCTTTGGTATCTGAAGCATATTAGAGAATTCTTCTAATTGTAAAATCCCAAAGTAGATAAATGAAGGAGGTGATTTCTGTTTTGGGGGAAAAAAAAAAAAAACTCTAAGCCATCCATGTCAGGAAGCCCAATGAAGACAAGCACCTTATTTGTCTAGTTAACTCTCATGTCCTTGGCCACGAGCAGAATGCCCAGCACAGAGTAGTGTGTGCATGGGTTTCACTAGGAGGGCTGGACTTCTCATCCAGTGGGGTGTGTTGGATTGGTTTGCTTTGTCTCACAAGGTTTCCATGGCTCTTGCCACTCTTCAGAGCAAGGAGCAACAACACCACAGTAGAGCCCCGTATGAAGTCCTGGCCGACAGGTCCAGTTTGCAAGCAGTTCCCCCCACGTTCCTAATAACGTGGTAGGAAACTGAGGAAAGTTTTCTTCTTTAATAGTGTATAATGGTGCCTGATTTAGTCCATGTGGACAAAGTGATATTTTTCACTTGTTTATTAAATGAATAGTAAATTACGTGTGGTTTCCAGTATGTAAAATTCTATGGCTTTTCATTAAGTGTCTCTGACCTCAAATGTTGAAACGAATCGAGATTGTTTGGGGGGAGGTTTTAAAATGTCATTATTTTTGCACATCTTTAGCTTAGAGAAATGATTATTAGACATATTCCAAGTGCAACAGTGTCGTGAGGCTCTGTGAACCAGCCAGAAAATGGTCAGAGGCTAGATCATGAAAGATGCAGATTTTATAAATGTGTTTTTATAAGTGTATCAAAAGGCAGGAAAATGAGAAATTTCTTCTCAAGTTGATTGTACCTTTAAAAGACATAGCAGTAGCAAATTCATAAAGGAAAACAGCACCTACAATCCCACACACTTAACAAATCTACTTACATAAGTGTTCTGTGTTATTTTCCAGACCTTGTCTATGTGCATAAGTACATTCATATATATATATATATTTTTTTTCATTTAACAGAAATTTAAGAGAAACCCACAAAGCATACTTTAACAAAATACCAAAGCCCAGGTTATTAAAAAGATGTTTTGAAAAGATGCAGCTGCATCTTGGTGGGTTTGTCTTAATTACATTGCTAATGAACTGCTACGTCTATGCAATGTTTTGAGTCCGTGCCCTCTGGCTTAAGAAAATTACACTCTTTATTATTGTTTATAATAATAAAAGATTGAAAATGACCTAAAAGTCCATCAACTGGGGATTGGATTAAATTATGAATATTCATAAGATGGGATGCCAGGTAGCCATTTATTTCCAAGGATCTGATAGAATGACAGATGCTTATACATTGACATAGAAAGAGGCTCATATATATATTTCAGAGAGGAAAGAACAGTTACAGAACGGTATGCATATTATGGTCTCATTTATGTTAAAAAAATTTTTTTTACATGTTTATGTGGGTATTTATAAACTCTGAAAGGATCTGTACCAAGCTGTTAACAGTGTTCTCTCTAGGAGGGTGAGACTGATCAGGAACCTCTATGTTTTCTATAGCTCTATAAAATTTTTACAACAATCTTGTAGTATCAGAAGAAAAGCCATTTCCACTTTGAAAAATTGCAAGCATCTATGCAAATGTCTTTGGAATTTCTCTAAATACTAAAAATTCCTTGAAATTATCTTTATTGTGGGTTTCAGCCAGCGGTGTAGTAGGTCATAAATAAATGTTTGCCTTGAAAGCTTATCTCTGCAGCAAATATAAATACAAAGATACTTCATTTACTAACTAAAAATAAGACTTGTTTTTAGGTATTTATGCTGTTGTTTCGTCTCAAGCAATAATCACTATAAAATTTGAATTTGTTTTCACCCATCTGGCTTTGGCAAGGCTCAATTAAACTTCGCACAACAGCTAAGGTATTAATAATTTAGAAAAGCTGCATTTAATAATAAAATGAACAGTGTTATTTCATTAATAAAACACAAGATTGTGTTGCTGTTGGCTATTCCTTTTAATGAAAGAAGGGTGGTGGGAAAAGCTCTATGACAGAAGATACTGTTACCAGGTTTCTTAAAAATATGGGTATGAATATTACACACATACAGCAAAGCACTGCTAATGTTTTTTAGATTTTCTTTTATTGTAGTAAGAACACTTAACTCACAAATGTTTAAGTGTACAATACAGTATTCGCTGTAGGCACAGTGTTGTACAGTAGAGCTCTAGAACTTACTCATCTTGCTTAATTGAGACATTATGCCCATGATTAGTAACTCCCATTTATTTTTTTTGGAAGATTTTATTTTATTTTTTTAAGATTCCAGTTATTAGAGAACATGAGCAGGGAGGAGCGGGGCAGAGGCAGAGGGAGAAGCAGGCTCTCTGCTGAGCAGGGAGCCTGACACGGGGCTCGATCCCAGGACCCCGGGATCATGACCCGAGCCGAAGGCAGACGCTTAACTGACTGAGCCACCCAGGCACCCCAGTAACTCCCATTTTAAACACACCCCCAATCCCTAGTTACCACCGTTCTACTCTCTGATTCTGAGTTGGACTGTGTTTTAGATACCTCATGTAAGTGCAATCATGCAGTATTTGTCCTGCTGTGACTGGTTTATTTCATGTAGCATAATACTTGCTAGGTATTGTTTCTGCTTCCTTGGCTGTAAATGGGATAGAGCAGAGGACAAGAATTTTCACAGGTAGCTTTTTAAAAAGATTTTATTGAGAGAGCGAGAGGGAGAGAGCACGAGCAGGGGGGGAGAGGGGCAGAGGAAGAGGGAGGAGCAGAAGCAGACTGCCTGCTGAGCAGGGAGCCCGACGCGGGGTTCGATCCTAGGGCCCCGGGATCATGACCTGAGCCAAAGGTAGACGCTTCACCGACTTGAGCTGAGCCCCCCCAGGCGCCCCCACAGGTAGCTTTAAAACACTCATGTAGTGCTTTGCTGCTGCTTTTACTGTTTTCAAAAATGGTAGCAGGATGCTACAGTTATGAGGACCAAACCTGTCTACCTAAGATACTCTCAGAAGGCAGTGGGCTCCAGAATGGAGTGAGAGACACAAGCCATCCATTGGGGTACAGGAAGAAAATATCAGAACTTCAATTTCTATTTCTAGCCCATTCTTTAAAAATTCTGTTGGTATATTTTATAAACACATAGAGACGATGCATGCTTGACCACTTTCTACTCATTAGGGTGAGGCGGGGGTGGGTAAGGATGGTGACCTTTCAGTAGGAACTTACTACCTCACAATGCCGTTTCAACATTCCATTTCTGTAACGACTCAGAGACATTATGGGCTTCCAGATAAGTCCAGCAGATACGTCCCTATGGCATGGAAATGATGGGCAAAGAGTCAGAAGTAAGACAAAACCAGCATCCTGGTGAGTGGTAGACCGTCTGTGCGAATGAACTTTGGTCTTGGGGCATTTTTAGAAGCAAGCTCAGGAATTGTTGTCTTTTTACAGAGAACAGAGCTGTGTCCTCGGGACCTAGCTTCCTAACTGTCTTCCTGGGAGTGGTGTGCATTGCAGCTTTGATGCTTCCCACACTGGGGGATGCGGGATCGCTGGTGCCCCTCTACCTCCACTTAAGTGTGAATCAGAAGTTAGTGGCCGCTTATATCTTGGGTAAGTGCTCCAAAGCTGCGCGTGGGGTGTGTGTGTGTGCGGAGGTGGTGGTTGTGGCCTTAGATGTGTAAGGGGCCATGGTGCTCGTGCTGCTTTAATTTTTTTTTTTTGATAGAAAAACAGGTAAGATTGCTTCAAAAGCATGTGTTGAGGTAAAGTGCATTTTAAGATTTAATGTTTTGGCTTACATTTTGTTTTTTTTTTTTTCCCTTTTTAAGTTTATGTAAGTCCTCTTTACACGCGTGGGGGCTCAAACTCACGACCCCAAGATCGACAGTCCCATGCTTTACTGACTAAGCTAGCCAGGTGCCCCGACGATGAGTTCTTTGTAGCTGATTGATCCAGCACCTAATGCTATATTCAGTTGTTTTCATTTTGCTGACTTGCGATGGTATAAAACAGGTCTAAAATGTAAGATGTGTATATTGCCCCATCCAGCATTTCTACTTCTAGGAACTGATCCCAGGGAAACCCTTAGACAAAGTGCATACAGTGATAAAGGTGAACAATGCAGCCTTGTTTAACACTGTGAACCTTTCTCTTTAAACCAGTTCCCAGATTTCCTGTTAAGTCATTCTTTCAGTCACCCTGGCTTGAAATCTTATAATTAGTTTAACTGAACAAACAGTTCCTCAGTCCCTGCCATGTGTCAGGGATTAGGGATCCAGTCACGACTGTCTTCATAGTCTCCTGGCACCTCTTCCGAGAGGCCAACTCTTTTCAGTACTCTCTCAGTACTCCTTGGTATGCTCTCTTTTTTGATCTTTATTTTTTTAAAGATCTTATTTATTTGACAGAGAGCGCGCACGAGCAGGGGGGACGGGCAGAGGGAGAGGGAGAAGCAGGCTCCCCGCCGAGCAGGGAGCCCGACGCGGGGCTCGATCCCAGGACCCCGGGATCATGGCCTGAGCGGAAGGCAGACGCTTCACCGACTGAGCCACCCAGGCGCCCCTGTGCTCCCTTTAAGTTTCAAAATTGTCCTCTCGGTTCGGCTTCCTGCCTTCTATCTGTGTCCCTTCTCTTCCCATCCCCGTCCCCCCCCCCCCCCCCGCAACCCGTTATTTTAACCCGCCAAATGCCCCATTGCCTTGCTGTCAGATGGATTTCCATTCTGGTTTGGTTTCACCCCTGCCACTCCCTGCCCGGGAGCCATCAAGGACCCCCCAGAGCCCACAGAAAGAAGTAGGACTCCGTAGTTGGGCCTCCGAGGCTCTCCACCCTGAGACCTCTTTGAGCCAGTCTCGTCCAGCTGATTGCCTGTCTAAGTCCTTGATCCCAGCCTGTGAGGTTAGTCCCGAAAAGCTCATCGAAGAGTCTGGTCAGCCCCCTTGTCCCCACTTTGCCGTCCCTGCACCTGAAATGCCTGCTGATCTCCTTGTTCCTTACCATTCCTGTCCACCTCTTAGGCTTATTTCAGCTTTACCTCTGGGGCATCTTTTCTGACCTGCCCTGGTCCTACGGGATTGTTCTCCCCTCTCTGTGCTTTGTCCCTCACCACTTTTTTTTTTTTTTAACCACTTATTTAGGACCGAGCATATTCTTACATTATTAAATTTTTATGGTTTCATGTGTGGAGTCTCTTCAAAAGAGACAAGCCCAGCAGGAATACTATGCTTCTGTGTCTTTGTGGTCCTAGAGTCCTGGGATACAAATAGGCTCGACACGTTTTTGTTGATGAAGTTGGCCGGCTTTCCTGACACTTTAAAATGCCACGTCTGCTGTTCTTATAGCTGATGGGACTGGATAAAGTGGGAGGGATATTTAATAGTTAAAAAATTAGCTATGGCCAGACATTAGTGATTTAATTAAATCTATCCAGTGACTGCCCATTGCTGTAAATTGGATTTCTTCTGTATAATATCAACTAAATTCAAACTGACTTTGGATTCTTGGTGGAGTGCCTGTCTCTGTGCTGTATTTTATTTGCTCCTTGAGATCTAAACAATGGCTTATTGAATGGAAGACTTTGTAAAATGCATGGCTTTAACTGTTCTCCACTTTTTTTTCTTTCAGGTCTCATCACAGTGGCTATACTTAGAACATGAGCAAGGAATTCAGTTGACTTCTGAAGTAAATTTATCTCGCAAATATGAATGTGGACTGCCTTTTATCTCGCTTTCACTCCATTAACATGCTACAAACTATTGAATGATTTACAGTAATTGCAAAAGTATAATATATATTTTAAATTACTCTATAATTTTATTGGAAGGACTCCAATACATTATGTTACAGACAGCAAGGATGCTTCTGAGTGACGCCTAGGAAATTATTTGAAGAATCTTTTTATATCTAAAGCTATTGTGCAAAAGACTTTAACTAAAACACCTATTTTCTCATTTTTTTTTTCTAATTCACTTTGATTCTTAAGGTCATATGTCCTTCCAAGTGAAAGGCCTGAAAGAGCGAACTGACCAGCCTAAACATGAAATGACATTTATTTCCCTAACTACAAACAGCAATGTTACTATGTCAACGATACCTTGTCCTCTGTCATTATCAGCAGTTGCCATGGTGTTTTTAAAAATAAGTGTTACAGTTAATGCGTGGAGGGTAAAAAAAAAAAAAAAAAAGGAAGGAAAAGCATAAAGTATGGAGGGAGCACGCTTGGGATCTCCCAGAAGACCAGACATATTTAATTCATATGCTGAACTACAGGGTAGGTAGTTCTGGGGTTTTCTTTAACACTCCTAGAAGTAGCATGACTTCTCTGTTTGGTCTAAGAATTTGAAAGGAAGGTAGCATTTGTTTAGTTATTTGGTTCACCCTGGCTTTACCTCTGGATCATGCTTTATGTTAATAGGAGGAGAAAAATCACTTTATCATTTCTTCCTAACCCCTTGCCTGACTGTCAGCAACTAAGCCCAGACTGGGATTACCAGATGCCAGGTGTTGTATGTAGCGATGTTTTTCACCTTTAAACTCTTAAGCCAAGTATAGGAAATCCTCGATATGTGTCTATTTTATATCCGTCACTGAGACTTTTTTTTTAAGTTTCTATTTATTAAAACAACTTTACCAAAAAAAAAAAGTCCCCAAAGCACAAATATTTACATTTCTTTATAGCTTCTTCTGATCTTTAACATATATATGCAGTTTTAACTGTTATTGTCCTAATAACTGATCTTTTGACTTAGGATTTTTATCTGAGAGCACAATGCATTGAGTCTCTTGAAAATCATCTTTCAGATCTTTTTATAGAATGAACTTATGCACTGCTACTGTAGTCTTCCCAAGGAATATACATAACCACAAAATGTATGCCTGAGGTTGGTTTTTGCAGGAAATAGTACTTTGCTTCTAAAGTGAAAGCTTTTACATATACTCTTTAATAGAAAATCCTCATTGTTTAACAATTTGGGAACGATAAATCATTAAATGGATCATGTCTGTACATTATGTAGTGACTGAAAAGCACAGAAATGTAATCTATTTTAAACTTTGTAAAAAAAAAATTATGTTTGGAGGCTATTCTTGTTTCTCTGTCCCTTTCAAGTCCTCTGTGTATGTGTGCGTGTGCATGCGTGCATATGTGTGAGTGCACGCGCATGCGTGTGTATGAGATGACACATTGTAAAGGACAAATTACTTTAAAAAAATAAATGAAAATGGAGGCCTGAGTTTCACACTGACGTACACATTTTATTCTGGTTACCTCTGAGGAACTCCGTTTTAGTCTCCTGTTTCCTAGAGCTGTCTCCTATCCCTGTGAGTTAAACAGGAAAAATAAGAAGTGAAATATATGAGCTAAAATGTCTAAGTGTCTTAATTTACCAGGGGAATTAAATTTTTGAATAGGTAATAGTCACGTGCTTCCAAAGTCAACTATAAAAAGGTATACCGGGGCGCCTGAGTTTGAGCCCCACGTTGGGCGTAGAGATGACTTTTTTAAAAAATAAAAAGGTGGGGGCGCCTGGGTGGCTCAGTTGGTTAAGCGACTGCCTTCGACTCAGGTCATGATCCTGGAGTCCCTGGATTGAGTCCCGCATCGGGCTCCCTGCTCGGCGGGGAGTCTGCTTCTCCCTCTGACCCTCTTCCCTCTCATGCTCTCTATCTCTCATTCTCTCTCTCTCTCTCTCTCTCTCTCTCAAATAAATAAATAAATAAATAAATAAATCTTAAAAATAAGGTGTACAGTAGAAAAATCAGTTTGCCTTCCCTGTCCACTCAGGTCCTTTCAAGTGACCACTGTTGTTGGTTTAAATATGGTTCCATTGTTTCTTTATCTAAATACATATTTTCATTTTTATGGTTTTATATGTAAATGGTAGCTTGTTCTGTATACTATACTGTACCCAGCTTTTTCTTTTTTTTTAATTAACATATAATGTATTATTGGCTTCAGGTAGAGGTCAGTGATTCATCAGTCTTACGTAACACCCAGTGCTCATTACCTCCCGTGCCCTCTTTAATGCCCATCCCCCAGTTACCCCATCCCCCCACCCCCCTCCCCTCCAGCAACCCTCAGTTTTGTGTCCTGTGATTAAGAGTCTCTTGTGGTTTGTCTCCCTCTCTGGTTTCATCTTGTTTCATTTTTTCCTCTCTTCCCCTAGGATCCTCTGTCTTGTTTCTCAAATTCCTCGTATCAGTGAGATCATATGATACTTGTCTTTCTCTGATGGACTTATTTCGCTTAGCATCATACCCTCCAGTTCCATCCACATCGTTGCAAACACCTAGCTTGTTTTCACTTCACACTATATCCGGGAGAATTTTCTAGATCAGTAGCTAAAGAGGATCCTCATTCTTTTTCCTAATAGCTGCCGAGTGTTTTCTTGTGTGGCGTGTAGCATAATTCACTTAGCCAGTTCCCTCCTGACCAGTTTTACCAGCACTGCCCGAGAAGTGTCTGTTCTCCCGCCGTCCCAGCAGCCGTGTGTTTCACTCATCTGATGGATGAGAAGTGGCATCTCAGCGTACTTTATTAACTCCAAAGTGAGGTGGGCCACCTCTTCATAGACTATTTGCTCATATCCTCTGTTCCCCCACCCCCTGCTCTCTGGTGGGTGGGTTGTTTTCTTCTTGGCTTGTAGGAGCATTTTGTGATAATGAGTTGCAAAGACTTCCTTCTAGCTTCTCATTTTTCTCTTGACTCTGCTTATGGTATGTTTACCATGGAAAACTTAATCTGGGGGTAGTCGAATTTATGAATCTTTGATGACTTCTGGATTTTGAACCCTAGAAAACCCCAGATCCTTCCAAGGTTACAGATCATATTTACATACATACATACACACAGACACCAGTTTGAAGGATAATCCATTTGTGGTAGCAAAAAAGTTAAAATTCAAAAACCCTAGGTTTAAATTTAAAGTTCAAAATTTTTTATGAGGGAAACTACAAGACACTTTTGGTAAACAGAAAACTAGACTTGAGCAAATGGAAAGACATCTTACCGTTCTTGGACATACAGCCTTGACATCATTAAAATTTCCCTTGTTTCTTTTTTAACAGTTTTTTTTTAAAGATTTTATTTATTTGACAGAGACACAGCGAGAGAGGGAACACAAGCAGGGGGAGCGGGGGAGGGAGAGGCAGGCTCCCCGCTGGGCAGGGGGCCTGATGTGGGGCTCGATCCCAGGACCCCGGGAGCATGACCTGAGCCAAAGGCACACGCTTAACGACTGAGCCACCCAGGCGCCCCTAATGGTTTTTTTTTTTTTTTAGGGTAGGCTCCACACCCAGTGTGGAACCCAACATGGGGCTTGAACTCAAATGACCCTGAGGTCAGGACCTGAGCTGAGGGATGCCTGGGTGGCTCAATCAGTTAAGCTTCTGCCTTCGGCTCAGGTCATGATCTCGGGGTCCTGGGATCGAGTTCCGCATCAGGTTCCTTGCTCCACGGGGAGCCTGCCTCTCCCTCTGCCTTCCGCATCCCCTGCTTGTGCTCTCTCTCTTTGACAAATAAAATCTTAAAAAAAAAAAACAAAAAACTGAGCTGAGATCAAGTCAGACACTCAACCAACTGAGCGCCCTCCAGGGGCCCCTCCATTGTTTCTAAGTTATATAAATTTAATATGGTTCCAATAAGAATACCAAGAGTTTTGGTGTCTTTTCTTAACCTAGACATGTTGATTCTAGATTCATATGGAGAAATAAGCATAGCTAGGAAAACTCTTCAAAAGAAGATTAATGGGCGAAATTCTTCCAGAAATTAAAACATTTATATAACCCCAATAATTCTAACTGTGGCCTTGGCCCATGAATAGACCAATGGAAAAGAATTGGAAGTACAGAAATAGACCCAAAGGTATCTGGGAATTTAGTAAATGCTAGAGGTGTCCTCTCAGAAAAACAATATACTGGTCAGTAAATGGCATGAAAACAACTGAATAGCCATCTAGAACAAATTGAAGTTGGACTGATGCATGCTACCAGGATAAACTCTAAATGGATCAACAACTTAAATGTAAAAAAAAAAAAAAAAAAAAGAAACCATAAAGGTGCTAGATAACAGCATGGGAAAATTTATCCCCTTATAATCTTGGAAGGGGTTTATTGTCGATGACTCAGTAGCAGTATTTCATATCAAAGACTAAATTTGTAACCAGTGTCTCTCCTAGGCAGCTTTCCTCCTCTCTGAAGTGTCTAATTTCCCCGTTTTGTAAAAGGACACCCCCCCCATGAGTTTCTCAAGTAGATTCCCAGAATCATCAAGCAGTTGGATCTTCCCTATTAGAGATTACTTAATTCAACTCACTTAAGGCCTTCCCTTTCATTTGAACCCTGTCACGTGGGGACAGGCTCTCACCCTCAAGAGCTGGGTGACCGGCAAGCGATCACAGGTCCAGTGCGTGTCGGCGCCGCGTGGATTTGCGGTCCACCCTTCAAGGCTGCGCTGGAGTCCCACCCAGAGAAGGGCTGGGCTCGCAAGCAAAGGCAAGGGTGAAGGTGCCGCGAGGTGAGACAGGTGGCTTTAAAGCACTTTCCAGGGAGACAGTCGAGACTCCGAGGGACGAGGGATGGGCCATTATTTCCTGTGTGCCACGAAGAAAGCCCTTTCCGCTGCCGTGATTCCAGGGGCTGAACGTGGGCTGCTCAGGGAAGAACTAGCCTCCCCAAGGGGCCCCGGGTATGGCAAAGTTATCAGGAACAGGGCAGAGAAATAGTTGTCACCGTGCAAGCAAATATGATTCATCGCGAAAGCAGCCAGCAAACAGGAAATGCACGGCAAGACGCATGGCAGGCACTGTAATTATTTGTCGCTGCAGGTGTTTCTGTCCCCTCGAGAAATCGTGAGGCCTGCACAATTCTGCCACCCAAGTTAACTTCAAAAAGGAGCTGGACAAAGGCAGCCTGTCAAGTTTCAGGTTTCTAGAAGGGATTCTGGAGACGAGCGTCTCTCCTGGATATTTTCACTCGGGGAACACTTGAGCGGAGTGGCGACAGGGCAGCCGCCCAGGAGACACCCACGGGTTTCGACACGCACACGGAAACAGAACGCTGACATTTCAAAACTCTGTTATTATGAAAAAGACTGAAGACTGCCAGTAGCACCGAAAGCCCTGACATTTTGAGAGAACACAAAGGGAACAATTCAAAACGGACCCAAAGGACATCGGAGGGCGTGCGGTGGAGGTGGGACCCTGCAGTTCCACTAGAAGATTCGGATGGAGAGCCCCGCAGAGCCTGGCTGTGTTATGTCAGCAGGAGAATGCCAAGTTCGTGATTATTTCATTAGGAAAATATTTGCTACACCTATAATCTGGAAGTGATAAACAACATACCAGAGTGGAACATTACTCTCCAGGATTAAATACCAAACAGAGTAACAAAGTGTTGACCCAGCTACAGGCCACTGGGATGAGGCCTCGTCCAGTTACCACATCAAAGACCCTTTAAGTAAAGTCATAGGCAGAAAAGAGAGGAATCAATTAGGACACTGGTTTAGAGAGGCTTTATAGAACCAAGAGAAAAAAGAACGGCAAATAGACCAAGCTCAAGCTGGCCCTTTCCTTATTTTGTTCATTTTCTTTCTTTCTGATTTGCCTCCCTGTCACTTGGTTAATCAAAAGATGTCCAAAGATTTAATGACACCTATCCTGAGCTATGTCAGCTCAGTGCCTAAGAAAAACTGGGCCCAGTTCAATGGGCAATGTCCAGCTCACCAAATGCATTTTCCAATTAGCTTGGCCCTTGCTTTGTGAATCACTAGCTTAATGAACACACAAGCTGCGCAGCTCAGGACGTGATCCAGGTAGGTGGAGGGAAGCCCTGATTCAACAAAGTGAAAAGAATAAGTGATTTTATGAGGATGTGGACGGCTTTTAGCCCACCACGGCAGAGAAAAACAATGCACCAAGCGTTGTGATAAAATGAAGTGTGAACTGTGCTAATGGTACGGGAAAAAATGTGCTACATCCTGGGGTGGTTGGGTCAATTACTTTTATGTAATCATAGGTCACAGAAGGCAAGGTTAGGAATGGATTTATTTGCAGAATCGAAATGAAAGCTTTCTCTCGTCTAATGAACATGTTTTTGGAGGTAATCACTCTACCAGGTAACCTGTATCTCCCGCTGTTCTCAGCCTGTTAGGAAACAGGTGTTTTTTGTTTGTTTGTGTGGTTTTTCTTAATAGACTCTACTGTTTAGAACAGTTCTGGGTGCACAGCAAACTTGAACAGAAAGTACCGAGAGTTCCCACATATCCCCTGCCTCCCCCCCAACACACCCATAGCCTCTCTACTAACCGTATCCCCCAGCTGTGCATTTGTTACAATGGATGAACCTACGCTGACGGGTCATTATCACCCAAAGTCCACTGTTTATATTAGGGTTCACTCTTGGTGTATTTTCTGTGGGTTTGGACAGATGTATAGTGACATGACCCACCATTACAGTATCATACAGAAGAGTATTACTGCCCTAAAAATCTTCTGTTGGAGTTTTCTTTTTTAACTTAACAAATGTATTTTGGAAAATGTTAAACATGTACAAAGAGAGACTAGTATAACGAGCCCCTCCCACGTACCCATTACCTGCCTTCAGAAATTACCAACCGTGGCCAATCTCAAAGAGCCATTTTGCAAAGGCTATGGAAACATAGCTGTAGGCAGACAGGTATTACATTTGAGGAAAAAGGAATTTTTTGAAAAAAAAACTTTATTTTATTTGAGACAGAGCACGCACAGGGGAGGGCAGAGGGAGAGGGAGAAGCAGACTCCCTGCTGAGCAGGGAGCCCTATGCAGGGCTCGATCCCAGGACCCTGAGATCACGACCTGAGCCGAAGGCAGACGCTTCACCAACTGAGCCACCCAGGCGCCCCAGGGGGGGGGACAAAAAAAACTTTGAGGAAATTTCTTCTCTGTAATTTTTAAGTGAGTTGGTTGAATTATTGTGGGGTGAGCATGTATTAATCACTGACTGTGCTAGGCACTTCGCAAATGACCTACTTGCTACTCCAAGTATGGTCTGTGGACCAGCAGCATGGGTATCAGCTGGGAGAGAATTGGCAATGAAGAACCTCCTGCCCCACTCCTGACCTACTGAATCAGAGTCAGCAGTTTAACGAGATCCCCGCGTGATCTGTATGTGCATTAAAAGTTAAGAAATACTGACTGCCTGACCCAAGGTAGACACTTAAAATAGCCTCCTAACCATCCTGCAACAACACTTCAAGGCAGATATTATCTTGCCCAATTTACGGATGAGATAACTGAGGCTCAGAGATATTATTCAGCCTTCCCAAGATCTCACAGCAAATACATTTCGGTCCATCTGGCTTTACGGTTGATGATTTTACCACTTAATATCATGCAGCCTCCCCACTAGGGAGTTCACTTTTGGGGCAACTCAGTAAAAAAAAAAAAAAAAAAGGAGCGAGTACGTGTTTACACAACACAAACCAACCAGCCATCTTGGCAACAACAACAGCAACAGAAAACCAAACTGGCTGCTATCACGCAAGTGATCGCTTACTCCACTGAAAGACCTTTTCACTTTTCCATCCATTATTATGGCATCATGTAGACAGCTCAATATTTCAGGGAAAAAAAAAACTGGAGCAATTATCAAAGTTCCTCCCTCTTGACAGTGACCTTTGACCCAAATATGAACCAAACTGCAACCACAAGCTCTCCCAGAATGAAGGGAAGATAGGTTACAGACCTGAACAGCTGGGCAACGCAGTTTATCAGCCAGACCGGTTTGACATCGCATGGCCGGAAAGGGTAGATAATTGACTGACTGCGTTTTCACTTTCCAACCAGCTGGGTGGTCTGAGCCTTTAGCTCTGTGCAAGAGCGTGGCTTACACGGAGGGGGGAACCTCTCAGTGGCTGAGCACTGCTGGGCAAGGCCACAGGCCCTTTTGTTTGCTGAGTAGCTTTTTCAAAGGAATATTACAGGAAAAGGTAGAAAAAGCATCATTCCTGGATTATACCCCCAGGTTAGCAGGGACTCATCAGATTTTTAGGAGCTTCTCCCCTGTAATCCTGGGAGGAGATCAGGCCATTTCCTCCTCTTTCAGCTGTCCTAATGACTCTGGGGACCTGCATTAATGGATCAGCATGGCTACTTGGTTTTGCAATGAGTTGATTTGATGATTAATTAGCAGGAACCTGATGAAGTTCTCAGCTCAAAGCCCCCGGGATCCAGTTCAGGGCAATCCGCTCTCACAAAAGAAGACCAGGTGAAGAGGCATGCCAATTGGCCTGCTGATCGACGCCACAGGGGTGATTCTGACTGACTTTGCACTTTACAACCCAATGACCTGGGCACATCTCGCTGTTGTGCAACAGTAAATCTTACTGAAAAGTGGTAAGCATACCGGCTTAACAAAGCCAACTGTCTTTATGCATGAGATCAAATTCCTAGTATTAGGATCACTTTAGCCCATGCTCTTTTTTTTTAAATCCCACATTCTAACGATTTCATAATATTTTATAGCTAACCTCACCCTCATGCTAAAAAATATAATGAATAGTTGAGAATTGAGTCCAAATAGGCCAAAAAACCAGGCCTAAGGTAAAATAGATAAGACTAAGAGTTATTTTAAGAATGTGTTTTTTTTTTTAGGGTTTTATTTATTTGTCAGAGAGAGAGAGAGCACAAGCAGGGGGAGCGGCAGGGAGAGGGAGAAGCAGGCTTCCCGCTGAGCAGGGGGCCCAATGTGGGGCTCGATCCCAGGACCCCGGGAGCATGACCTGAGCCGAAGGCAGATGCTTCACCGACTGAGACACCCAGGTGTCCCTTAAGAGTATTTTTTTTTTTCAAGATTGCTTTGGCTATTCGGGGTCTTTTGTGGTTCCATAGAAAATTTAGGATTGTTTGTTCTAGCTCTGTGAGAAATGCTGTTGGCATTTTGATAGGGATTGCATTAAATCTGTAGGTTGCTTTGGGTGGTAGAGACATTTTAACAATATTTGTTCTTCCAGTCCATGAGCATGGAATGTCTTTCCATTTCTTTGTATCCTCTTCAATTTCTTTCATCAGTGTTTTATAGTTTTCAGAGCATAGGTCTTTCACCTCTTTGGTTAAGTTTATCCCTGGGTATTTTATTATTTTTGGTGCAATTGTAAGTGGGATTGTTTTCTTAATTTCTCTTTCTGCTGCTTCATTATTAGCATATAGAAATGCCACAGATTTTGTACATTGGTTTTGTATCTTGTGACATTAGTGAATTCATTTGTCAGTTCTAGTATTTGGTGAAGTCTTTAGGGTTTTCTATATATAGTATCACGTCATCTGCAAATAGTGAAAGTTTTACTTCTTCCTTACCAATTTGGATACGTTTTATTTCTTTTTGTTGTTTGATTTCTGTAGCTGGGACTTCCAGTACTATGTTGAATAAAAGTGGTGAAAGTGGACATCCCTGCCGTGTTCCTGACCTTAGGGGAAAAGCTCCCACAAAAGACCTCAAACAGCCAAAGTAATCTTGGAAAAAGAGAAAACTGGAGGTATCACAATTCCAGATTTCAAGTTAAATTACAAAGCTGTAGTAATCGAAATAGTATGGTACTGACACAAAAACAGGCACATAGATCAATGGAACAGAATAGAAAACCCAGAAATAAGCCCATAATTAATTATATGGTCAATTAATCTTTGAGAAAGGAGAGAATATGCAATGGGGGAAAGATAGTCTCTTCAACAAATGGTGTTGAATACAAACTGGTGAATACAAACAGCTACATGCAAAAGAATGAAACTGGACCACTTTCTTCCACCATACACAAAAATAAACTCAAACTTGATTAAGGACCTAAATGTGAGACATGAAATCATAAAAATCCTAGAAGAGAGCACGAGCAATAATTTCTCCGACATTGGTTGTAGCAACATCCTTCTAGATATGTCTCCTGAGGCAAGGGAAACAAAAACAAAAATAAAGGATTGGGATTGCATCAAAATAAAAAGCTTCTGCTCAGCAAAGGAAACAGTCAAAACTAAAAGACAACCTATTGAATCGGAGAAAATATTTGCAAATGACATATCTGATGAAGGGTTAGTATCCAAACTATATAAAGAACTTACACAACTTAACACCCCAAGAAACAAATAATCCAATTAAAAAATGGGCAGAAGACATGAACAGATATTTCTCTGAAGAAGACCTACAGATGGTCAACAGACACATGAAAAGATGCTAAACATCACTCATCATCAGGGAAATGCAAATCATAACTACAACGAAGTATCACCTCACACAGGTCAGAATGGCTAAAATCAAAAACACAAGAAACAACAAGTGTTGGCGAGGATGTGGAGAAAAAGGAACCCTTGTGCACTGTTGGTGGGAATACAAACTGGTGCAGCCACTCTGGAAAAGAGTATATGGAGGTTCCTCAAAAAATTAAAAATAGAACTACCCTATAATATAGTAGTTGCACTCCTGGGTATTTCCTCCCAAAATACAAAAACACTCATTCAAAGGGATCCGTGCACCCCTATGTTTATGGCAGCATTATTTACAATAGCTACATTATGGAAGCAGCCCAAATACCCATCAACAGATGAATGGATAAAGATGTGGTATATATATATATATATATATATATATATATATATATATACAATGGAATATTCTTCAGCCATAAAAAGAATGAAATCTTGCTACTTGTAACAACATGGATGGAGCTAGAGAGTGTAATGCTAAGTGAAATAAGTCACTCAGAGAAGGACAAATACCATGGGATTTCACTCATATGAGGAATCTAAGAAACAAATGAGCAAAGGAAAAAAAGAGAGAGAGAGAAGTCAAGAAACAGACTCTTAACTATAGAGAACAAACTGATGGTTAGCAGCGGGGAGGTGGGGGGAGGGCTGGGTGGACTACGTGATGGAGACTAAGAGCACACTTATCATGATGAGCACTGAGTCATGTATAGACTTGTTGAATCACTATCTTGTACACCTGAAACTCATATAACACCGTATGTTAACTATACTGGAATTAAAAGAAAAAAACTTAGTAAAAAATAAATAAAAGTAACCATTTGTATTACAAAAAAAAGAATGTTTTTCTAAACATTGAAGAGCATTTTAAAACAAGGTTGTTTTTTTTTTTTTAAAGACTGTATTTATTTATTTGACAGAGAGAGACACAGCCAGAGAGGGAACACAAGCAGGGGGAGCAGGGGAGGGAGAAGCAGGCTTCCCGCCGAGCAGGGAGCCCGAAGCCTGACGCGGGGCTCGATCCCAGGACCCTGGGATCATGACCTGAGCCGAAGGCAGACGCTCAACGACTGAGCCACCCAGGCATCTTAAACAATATTTTTAACACTGTATTTGAATGTTTTGACCACTGCATTTTCCCTCTGGAACTTGCACAAAGATGCTGCTACTCTGTTTATCTAAATGACCTTTGTCAGATTAGGAGGGCAGTTGTTATTTATTCCTCTTTTGTCAACAAGGAAACTGAGGCCAGGAGGGTTGAAGTTACCTTCCTCCCAGCAGGAGGCCTCCCAGTGAGCAAGGGGCAGAGCCGTGAGCAGCTTCCCAACCAGGAACTGGCCCTGTGGTCTATCCAGCTACCACAGGTTGAAGAAATAGCCCAAGAGGAACCATAGAAATTACCCCCTAAACACCAAAGCAGCTCAGCACATGTCAGGATTATTAAAGCAGTTGGAGATATGTTTTCACTCTGGAAATGACAAATCACACACACAGGTTATTTGGCAAAGGGGCAAACACTGAGCCGTGAGTAGCTGCAGTCACCATGCATACTGCAGGCCGCCAGCCTTGCAACGGGGACCCAGAGCAATGGCACTTGGGGTGGGGCCCGCCGCTAGCTGTCGTCTCTCCTTCCCTCCCTCGCTACTCATACTCTCCGCACCTAAGGGGAAGTGCGGAATGCTCTGGAAGGCAGGAGCCCCCCCACTCAGAAAGCAGGGAGCTAAGGTACTGTTGGCCATACTTCAAGAAGGAGGAAGGTATTCATGAGCTTGCAGTGTTTCCTGGCCCCCCGATCAGGTGCCCTCCCCACCTCTATCTTTTTGAAGTCATCTCTTCTAAAGGGCACATCCTAATGGGTCGGAGTCTGGATTTGAGTATGCGCTGCTCTCTGGGGGAGGAGAAGAAGGTGCTCTTTGTGAAGAGCAAGTTCAGTTTGTGCAAAGTGGAAAGATTTCAAAACAGTCCAGGGGAGAGGAGGTGGGGGATCCAAGTTAATCCTAGCCATTGAAGCCCCATGGCTTGACTTCTGCTAGCCCCTTCTGGTCTTAGCATGATTTTGAGTCATGAGTTTCTCATGTTCCAGGCTACCGAGCGCCCTGCGAAGCTCTCTGACCCACCACAAGTGAGTCCTGGGGAGTTGGGCTCCAGGGCAGTTGGGCTCCAGTTCAGATTATCTCCCCGAGGATGACTTGTAGATATGATGGAGATAACACAGTCACCATCAGATGAGAAATGAATTCCACACATGCACCACTTACATCTGAAAGGCCCCAACTGCTGGAGGCCAGACGATTTAACCTATCGGTAAGGAAGGGATTTCTGGAATTTTCTGTGAGCCTTCCAGGCCTCCTGCACCTCCTCCCTCTCACTAGGTCAAAGAATGGAAAAAGGAGATGCTCGTTTGGGATAGAACAGCTTGTGATGGGAAAATCAGCACACGAGTGAGGTTTTTGTAATATTTAATCTAAGGGTAAGAGTTTTGGTAATTATAATTTTGTAGGAGGAAACGATGTCCTTGCTCTAAATATTTATATCACATACCTCAGGATCCTGGAGAAGGTTCTGGTTTGCACGTTGTAGTGGCTGGATGGACGCTTGGAAGGACTAGAGAGGGAATTTGGGCACAGGGGCGGTGGGGGGGTGCGGAATTGGGCTGGAGAAGTCACTCCTTCGAGCCTGAGATTCTGTGAAAGCTGGAGGTGCCAATTCATTTTGATAAGGGAACTGTAGTTTTTAAAGTACAAGATTATAGAGATGGGAGAACAAATTAATGGTTGCCAGAGGTTAGGGATGGTGGTGGGGGGCAGGGTGGGTGTGACTACAGAGGGATACACCAGGGAGATCTTTGTGGTGATGGAATAGTTTTTTATCTTGATTGTGGTGGTGGTCACACAAATCTATACATGTAATAAAAAATACAACTATACACACACATTGTACCTATGTCAATTTTCTGGGCTTTATATGGTACTACAATTATGTGTGATATAATCAGTGCGGGAGATTGGGCGAAGGGCAACTTCCTGTGAATCTATCCTTATTTCAAAATAAAAAGTCTAAAAGATCCGAGCACAATTCTGCATTTCTTTTATTTTTTATTTCTTTTTATTTTTTTTAAAGACTTTTTAAAAAATTTATTTGTCAGGGAGAGAGAACAAGTAGAGAGAGCGGCAGGCAGAGGGAGAAGCAGGCCCCCCTCCCCGCACGAGCAGGGAGCCCGATGCGGGACTTGATCCCAGGACCCCGGGATCGTGACCTGAGCTGAAGGCAGACGCTTAACGACTGAGCCACCCAGGCATCCCTCTGCATTTCTTTTAAGTGACCTACAAAACCTTTCATTTATCCCATTTTTTCTTTTGAGAGAAACCTACCCCCACCTCCCCACCCCCAAACACCATAACTGTTGAGAATTAGAACTACAAACTTAAGAAGAAACTTATCCTTTTCTTCATTGGGGGTAAAGAAGAGAATGAACGTGCCCTTTTATTTTACTCTGCAAATCTGATGTGTCAGACGGAGGCTATTTGATTGGTAATGCCTTGAGCAGACTGGGAAGATTCTATATCTGACTAGGCCAGCTCTTCTCCCTGCCATGGAAAAAAAAGCAGAAACACGTTAAATTCCTTTCGTGCCTTCTACATGAACAGAAGCATAAGGGTAGGAAAGGAGGGAGAGGGCAGGCCAGGGGGGGTGTGGGGTCTTGTGGTTCTTGAATGAGAGGCTCCTCTCAGCTCAAAGGGAGCTGTGCTTCTGGGTTGAGAAACTGCCCCAGGAGGTCAGGCACTTGGAAGAGAAACAGCTCAGCTAGCCTCAGAGGGGGCCAGTTTGAGTTGAAGGGAGAAATGTGATCCAGCTTCTCCTTCCCACCTTCCCAAATACAGCAGAAAAGGAGATGGACCGAGCCTGGGCCCTTCAGCGGGAACAGGTGGTTGGTTGTAATGCCCAGGTTCTGCAGGAATTTGGCGTGGGGGCACTTGCTGCAGGCTGTCAGTTTCCTGACACACTCTATCTCCCAGAGGCCCCATCTTGGCCTTCTTAGATTCCACCCATCTCACTGAACCTTCTTGAGTGCATCTCATCTGGCGCATTCAACCAAATACTTGACTATAAGCTGTCTCATCTTATTCTCTTATGGTGAGTCCCAGGCCTGCTGGGTTCAAATCATAGTTCTACCACTTACTAGCGATGTGATCTTGGGCAAGTCATCTTCACCTCTCTGCTCCTCAGTTTGCTCATCTGTTAAATAGGGGTCATACCTGCCTTACAGGGTTTGTCCAGTGACTGGCACCTAATAGGTGCTTAGCAAGTGTCAACTTCTCTTTGCTCACTGCTTCCCATGTGGATGCCACATGGTTCACTAGACTGGAAGCTCCTTGAGAGAGCTTCCTTCTCTTCTCCCTGCTCCCCCAGCCCAGCACCTAGCATATGGTTGGGCACACAGCACACTGTAAATGAGTCCTTGTTGGCTAGGCTGAATGGGCCTTTCCTGGGTACCTCAGTGATGCCGACGGAGACCCAGAAATGGGTGTAAGGGAATACCAATATTCTCTCTCTCTTTTTTTAAAGACTCCCCGCTGAGTAGGGAGTCCAATGTGGGGCTCGATCCGAGGACCCTGGGATCATGACCTGAGCCAAAGGCAGACACTTAACCGACTGAGCCACCCAAGCGCCCCAATATTCTGTTTCAAAGATATGAAAGTAACATGCTGAATTCTTTACTTCCTTGATACACTGTTACAGTAAAACAGTCTACGTGCTAAGGCCTGCCTTTAGTGCAAATATAATTTTATAATTTATATTTTAAAATATAAAATTTTTAAAATAATTTTTAGACAATTACATAGCTCGAGTAAAATTAAAGCCAATGCCTAAGTATCTTGACAAAATGGCATCTTGATCAGTTTATCAGAAGTGGAGCAGGAGAAGAAATCAACTAGACTGACATGCTCATTACCACAGAATTCAGAAGGTTATTAAAGATAGCAAAAGAATTGACCCTTCTATACTCCATTGTCTTGGGACCACACCTCAGTCTGCAGTCATTTGTGAGGGACAGTGGAAAGAGGAATGGATCAGAAAATGAAGACCAGAGATACTGTCTCAGATTTAGTCATTCATTCACTCATTCAGGCAACAAATATTTACTGAGTGCCTGCCACGGGGCTAGGCTCTATGCTTCATAGACACGAAACTGCCCTGTGTGAAATTTACTATCAGTCACTTCATCTCTCTGGGTCTCATGCTCCCCATCTGTCAAATGGTAACAAATCTATTTCTATTGCAATTACGAGAATTCTAGAAAGAAGTGCAGGGGCCAGAGCCTTGCAGACTGTTATTGTTCTCTACTGTTGTCCTCTATGTAATGGTCATGTGACTAGCTTGTGCTCATTTGAAAATTATGTCCAAACTCTATTTCAGGGGGGCTGAGGATGTTCTGCCTATCTCATTTTCCTTCCTTACATGTGGGCAAGCCAACCAAGACCAGAGTGAGCAGGAGGGACAGAGAGCTCTACGATACTAGGCTGAAGCGTTATAGTGACTAGCACTCCACTTCCTGTTCTCAAATGGGTTGGATTTTCAGACATGGTCCTTGTGATGGGTCGAATCAGGTCCCCTTCCAAAAAGATATGTTGAAGCCCTAACCCTGTGTACTTGTGAATGTGACCTTATGGAAATAGGGTCTTTGCAGATGTAATCAAGATGAGGTCGTTAGGGTGGGCTCTAATCCAATATGACTGATGTCCTTATAAGCGGAGGGAAATGTGAACAGACACCGACACAGAATGTCATGTGAAGACACACACAGACACAGAGGGAAGATGGAGGCCGAGACTGAAGCCGTGCAGCCACAAGCCGGAAACACCTGGGGCTACCAGAAGCTGGAAGAGGCAAGGAAGGATCCTACCCTAGAGGCTTTGGAGGGAGCATGCCCCTGCCACACCTTGATTTCAAACTCTAGCTTCTGGAACTGTGAGAGAATGAATTTCTAGTGTGTTAAGCCACCCTGTCGGTGGTAATTTGTTATGGATGCCCTAGGAAACAAATACAGTCCCCAAACAAAAATAGCTCCACTGTGGACTTCCCTCTGCCCTCCATGTAGTCATGGTGACTCTCCTTTTCTGTCAGGAACCCATGTGAAAATGATGCCTTGATCCCAGTGCCTAAAAATGTGGGTCTCCAGAATGGCAGAAGAGGTTGGGTGGAATCCTTAGTTCTGTTTTATGTTTTTCAAATAAGTCAAAATGGAAGGCAAGAATGCCCCCCACCACCCTTACCTTCTCTGCTCCCAAGTTTGATGGAAAATAGTAAGAGTAGGTAGGCACGGGTCCTATAGGCATGGGGCCGACTAAGCAAGTGGCTGCCGTGGGCCCTCAGCATGGAGACCATCTTGGGAAGGCCATGGAGTCCATTTTGGGTCCTGCTAAAGGCCAGCGGGGCTTGGAGGAGAACTGACCTCATTCAAGGTTTCCAAGCCCTGCCAGCTTGTCTCCACCTAGACCTCACTCTTGCAGCCAACCAGAGGCTGCTGTCCTAGCAAAGGAGGACAGATGAGCAATTCATTTAATCAATGCATAGGTGTTATTTTGAAAATTACTATTTGGCAGCCACCATAGTAAGAACTGATTCAGGCAAGAGTCATCAATGGATCCTAAAGCTAGAGAGTGAAAATTTTATGAGAAACATGTTATTTAGCGTAGTCTCAAAGTATCTCCTCATACATTAGTTATTAAGTACGAAAAGAAAAGTCGTATCTTTTTTTTTTTTAAGAGAGGGAGTGGGGTGGAGGAGCAGAGGGAGAGAGAGAATCAAGCAGATTCCACGCCCAGCACGGAGCCCCATGCAGGGCTTGATCTCAAGACCCTGAGATCATGACCTGAGCCAAAATCAAGAGTTGGACTCTTAACCGACTGAGCCACCCAGGCGCCCCATGAAAAATTGTATCTTTATGGTGGAAAAACATGGTGGGCATTTAACCAATTAATCAAAGTTAACATCATCAACAATCATCATATGCCTTTTTATGTTTTACTCATGCCAGAAATGTATAACCTCTCATCACGAGGACACATCAGACAAACCCCAACTGGGGAACATTCTACAAAGTAACTGGCCTGTACTCTTCTAAAAGGTTGATGTCATGAAAGACAAAGAAAGGCTGGGGGCTGTTCCAGATTGAAGGACACTTGAGAGAATCAAGAGACATGACAACTAAATACAATGTGTGATCCTAGACTGCACCATGGACCAGGAAAAAAAAAAAAAGCTATGAAGGACATTCTTGGGACAATTAGCACAACTGGAATATGACCTGTAGATTATATAGTGGTATGGTATATCAGTGTTATACTTCTTGAATTTGCCAACTTTACTGTGTTTATCTAACAGAATGTCCTTGTTCTTAGGAAATACATATTGAAGTACTGGGGGCAAAGGAATATGATGTCTGCAACTCACTCTCAAGTGCGTCAGACACAAAAATGTGTGTGTGTATGTGTGTGTGTGTGTAGGGAGAATGGTCAATATAACAAGATGCTAACAACAGATGAATCTTGATAAAGGGCATGTGAAAGTTCTTTTTACTATTTTTGCATACGATTTTCTGGACCTTGAAAGTATTTCAAATTAAAATTGTAAACAAGATTATTTTGAGCATTTAACCATGTGCCCGATGCTGTGCTCAGTGTGAGATACTCAAAGGAGCATAAGACACGGCCTTGATCCTTAACCCAGGAGCTCATAGTCTAGGATGGACAGGACAAAAAAAGAGGCCAGCACATTTCAGTGTGATAAAGGAAGCCGCAAGAGCACAGGGAAGGTACACTAAACCCAGGCTGCCTGGGGAAGGGGGCCAGAGGAGGCTGTTTGCAGAGGAGGTAAAGGGGAGGCTTCAAGTTGGGGGAACTCATTCAGTTTGGGGTGCTGGTGGGCTATGCAAGCAGGGCTGGCTGACAGACTGTGGGACATAGGGAAGATGCCCCGGCCTGCAGGCAAGGGGAAGCCATCTGCCCCCCTGAGGACAGACAACAAGGCATGGATTAGCAGGTGTTGGGGGCCAGGCCAAAGTCACCATAGCTTCTGAGGTAATAGGAAAAGCGCAGACATAAGCAAAACAACTTAAGGCTGAAAAGTTGAACACAAGTGTGGTTACTGATGGCATAGGATGAACTTGGCGGGGCTGTATATTGAATGTCCTGGAGACATCAGCCCCCAGATTGATCACTATACATAACCTGGATAAGGGCATGGCCCCAAATTAGTTAGGATGGCTAATAATAGGCTGCAAGGCAGGAAGAGAACGTCAAGTGATCATAAGAAACTAAAGAAGTGATTTTTTTTTTGAGAACACGATGAGCTTCACCAGCAATAAGGATAAGGTGGTACCCAATTAACACACAACAGGGTGGGGAGAGGTTGCTGTTAGCAGGAAAAATCCTGAGAATAGTACCAGGTCCTAGAATAAAGGGAATCAGGAGGCAGTACTGCTGTTTCAGAGGGTGATGGGGGATTGGGAATTTCCGCTCAATTACAGGATACAAGAGCCGGAATGGGAAAGAACCTGAATATTCCTAGCAAGAGCCTGGTGGTAGCTCGTTTTCCTTTCTTTGAAAACTTTTCTATTATGGAAATTTTACAAAAATAATGAGGACACCATTAGCTTAAACTGCAAGAAATGGCTGCGACGTGACCATTTTTGCCTTACTAAACTGGTGAATTCATGTTTCAGATGAAAACGGACCCCCGTATACCGTCACCCAGGCTCAGTAATTATTTTAGACACACAGTCAATTTCATCGCGGCCAAATTCCCACCTGTTACCCTGGCAAACTGACTGGTTTGGAGCAAACTCTCCGGTGGGAGTTTTTGTTGTGCTTTTATTTGAATGATTTACTATCTAGAAAAGAGCTCCAAATTATACATAGATATATGTATATCTATATATAATATTTTTAATTACTTTATTCCCTCAGTAAGTAATATATTTACACGGCTCAAAATTCAAAAGGCACATCACTTTGTATACCTTGAATATATACAATTTTTATTTGTCAATTATACTTCCATAAAGCAAAAGAAAAAAGCTACAAAACAAAAGGACAAGTGAAAAGTTGCTTTCCAAACAAATCCAGTCACCCAGCCAACGGCTCTCCCTCCTCAGACACAACCTATGTGAACAGTTTTTTGTGTCCTTCTGGAGGTGTTTTATAAAGCATGCGTTAGCAAAGAGACTGCGAACTATTCCCACTGATCTCTGTACCTCGCTTCTAACACTTAATAAGAGAAACGTCCTCCTTTTTTTCAGCTGCCTAGCATTCCATTTTATGAACCACAATTTGTTTAACGAGTGCGCTATGGCTGGACTTTTAGGCTGCTTCCAACCTGGGGCCATGACAGACAAACGCTGCAATGACTCCTTTTACAAATTCATCTCGCACAAAAGCAAGTAAGTATATCTGGATGAGAAACTCCTCAAAGCTGAACTGCTGGATGAGAGGGAAGTTGCATTTGCAATTTTGATGGGTACTGCCAAGCTGTCCTCCGTCAGCTAGGCGGTATTTTAATGCTCTCTTCACCCTTTTTATCTGCATGCTTTCTTGCTGCCACCCAGGGCTCCATACTAGAGGCTTCAACATCTCAGACTCAGAAACAGCCCCCTGACCTCAGCTTCCTACTGGTCTCCCTCTACCCTGCCGGGCCCCCGCGGCCACCAGCCTGTCCTTCCTCCCTTCTCCTTTCCCAGATGCCGTCAGTGGCCTGTTGGCACCCTTCCCTCCTTCCAAGTTGGGCCCGTGACCAGCCATTTAGCCATGCTAGCACTGACTCCTGGCCTCACTCTCCCAGTGACCTTCAGCAGCACCTGCTCTGCCGATCCCCAGCCCTATGAAAACCCCACCATCCACTCTCTCCACACCCCACTCCCAGGCTGCTAGCTATTGCTGGAGAAGGTCATGAAGTTGGCTCCGCTACAAAGCCAGGCCAGCCAGCCTCAGCGGGGCCCCAAGGGCTGCAAGGCAGTCCTTTTATATATCTGGATCAAATGGCTCTCAGTGATTGTTCCAAATCCTCTCCCTCTCCTCAGATCCCCTACCCAGCCCCCTCCACCGGACCCCTCAGTAGGGGGCCAGCTTGGGATTTCAGATCATTGGGCAGGAACTCTCCCACTTCTCCCTCTTTTCCTTGCCCTCCCCCATTTCTCTGCCTCCCCCTCCCCCACAACCAGCCTCACGGGGACGAGGGACTTCCTCCTCCAGGTTGCCTCTCCCACCCGTGCTCTCTCCTGCACTTGGTCCCAGGAGCCATCCTCTTTCCCTTTGGGCAAGCTCTCCCTCCCTGCTGGTGTTTCTCCTCTCGGTCTAGAAACACTTCCCACAAATCTGTGTCACTGCGGCACGCTACCACCAAACTTTTAAAATGTAGTCATCTTTAAAATTACACAAGTAATTCATGCCTCCCCTGGTGGCACATCCTCCTTCCGAGTCAGCCCCCAAATTTAACAGAAAAATCAGAAAACTATAAGCAAAAAGAAGAAAAGAGAAACCACCCACAATCACATCAGCCTACTGTTAATATTTTGATATATTTCTTTCCAAGTTTTTTATGTGCACATCTATACATTTATATATCTATATGTATTTTTTTTAAAGATTATATTTATTTGTCAGAGAGAGAGAGCAAGAGGAGGGGGTGTGGCAGGCAGAGGGAGAAGCAGACTCCTCGCTGAGCAAGGAGCCCACTGCGGAGCTCGATCCCAGGACCCTGGGATCATGACCTGAGCCAAAGGCAGCTGCTTCACCGACTGAGCCACCCGGGCATCCCCTATATGTACTTTTTCTTACAAAAGTGGATCATAGTGTACATACTGTTTTGTCATAGTATATTTCAGACACCTCAGCTTTGCTACTTATTAGTTGTCTGACCCTGGATAAATAAATTCACTTCCCTAAGTCCATTTCCTCCTGTGTAAAATGAGGACTATTATAGTAACTACCTCACAGGGCTGTAACGAGGATTAAATGAGATAAAAATATATAAAAACACTTATCACAGTGCCTGAATTAATGCTAGCTATTATGATCTTCCCATGTCAATCAATATAGCTCCACATAATTTAATGAGTTCTGTCACTGCTGTGTCTAATAGGAGTGACAAAAGCACTGCACTGAGTCACCAACACACATTCATTTGGTATATGAGCAAGTACATCTGTGGCATAAACTCCGAAAAGCAGAGTTGCTCATTCAAAGGCTAGGCGCATTTGTAATTTTGATAGATGGTGCCAAATTGTCCTCCATCAAGTGGGAGTTACTGTGATTTCTCGAACTTAACTCTGATTGATGGATATTGAGGCTGTTTCAAATTTTTCATGGATACAAACTCAGACTGCGATGGACATTTTTATAACCAAATCTTTGCATAGATCCATGATTATTTATTCAAGGCGGAGGAAAGAGTATAAGTAAATGCACAGAGATGGTGGGGCAAATGGTGTACCCAGGACACCGCTGGCATCAGGGACACACACACACACACACAGAATGACAAGAGGTGAGCCTGGAAAACAGAGCGGGACCAGATTATAATGGATGGCCAAGGCCACGGTCATTCATTCAGTCAGTCATCAAGTATCTAGTGACCATCTTCAATAGGCCATACGCTGTTTTAGGCACTGTGTTCACTTAATATATTATAATATAGCAATTCTACTAGCTATTTACTCAAGAGAAATTAAAATATACATCCACACAAAAGTTAAAACACAATTATCCATAGCAGCTTTATTCATAATGGCTCCCAACTGGAAACAACCCAAATGTGCATCAAAAGGTGAACGGACAAATTGTGCCTTATGCATACAATGAAATATGACTTCTGATATAGGAAGCAGCATGGATGGTCTAAGGACATTCTAAGCAAAACCAGCCGGACACAAAAGAGTACATACTATATGATTATATATGTACATGAAATTTTATAAAAGAGAATCTAATCCATAGTGATAAAGAAAAGGAGATCAGTGAGGACCTGAAGCCAGCAGCGGCGGTGGACAGTAACTACAAAGGGGCATTTTCCGTGGCAATGGAAGTGGTCTATACCTTGACTGCAAGCTTAAAATGGGTGTAATCTGTGATAAGTACGTCAATTATAGCTCAATAAAGTTGATTTTAAGAATTAGTGTAAATGGAAAACTCTTCAAAAGTTGAAGACTTTTAAAAATATTTTTATGATTTTTATTTTTTATGTTTTTTTACGTAATCTCTATGCCCAATGTGAGGATCAAACTCACAACACCAAGATCAAGAGTCACATCTCTACTGAACTGAGCCAGCCAGGTACCCCCAAAAGTTGAAGATTTAGAGTTACTTCTGCTTAGCGGCGACTGGGTGGCTCCATCATTAAGCGTCTGCCTTTGGCTCACGTCATGATCCCAGGGTCCTGGGATCGAGCCCCGCATCAGGCTCCCTGCTCCACAGGAAGCCTGCTTCTCCCTCTCCCACTCCCCCTGCTTGTGTTCCCTCTCTGGCTGTGTCTCTCTGTCAAATAAATAAATAAAATCTTTAAAAAAAAAAGTTACTTCTGCTTAGCAAGTATATGTATTCAACATCCTGTGTAAACGATGCACCAAGATGCAGTCCCTACAATGGGGAAACTAAAAAACAAAGCACACAGAATGAGGTGGCCATAGTGGGGTGATGGCGGAAGCCTTGTGGACACAGAGATGCAGATCTTTGTGAAGACTCTGATGGGCAAGACGATCACCCTCGAGGTCGAGCCCCGTGACGTCATTAAGAATGTCAAAGCCAAAATCCTAGACAAGGAGGGCATCCCCGCCTGACCAGCAGTGTCTGATTGCTGCAGGCAAACAGCTGCAGATGGCCACACTCCCTCGGGCTATAATATCCAGAAAGAGTTCACCCTGCACTTGGTACTTCGCCTGTGGGGTGGCATCATCGGGCCTTCCCTCCACCGGCTGGCTCAGAAATACAGCCGTGACAAGGTGATCTGCCGTAAGTGTTATTCTTATCTGCACCCCGGTGCTGTCACCTGCTGCCAAGAAAAAGTGAGGCTGCATCAACAAGCTGTGTCACATGAAGATCAAATAAGGCCCCTCCACTGGCTTACTTTGCCTGCAGGGCAGCCTCTTGCCCAAGCCTCAAGGCCCTGTGGCCTCAGTAAAGCTTGCCTTCCACTGATTGGAGCAGTGGAAAAAAAAAAAAACCAACCAACCAACAAAACGACTGAGCACACAGGCACAGATGCATGGTGGAAGGCATTGGGCTGATGCTATCTGGAGCTGGTATATACAGTTTACTAGGATCTTTTAAATAGTGCCTACCATGTGGGAGGCATGGCAAAAGGGATAAAGGGCAAAGGAGTCATTAGGCCGGAAAGAAGACCAATGTATAGACTAGGTTGGTCAGGGGAACTGGGATCAGATTAAGGACAAGAAATGATATTCTACATCACCATGAACCCCGGCATGCCACTGTCATCCTGTTAGGTGCCTCCTGAGAGAGAGGCCAGTCACTCTGGATGCTGGACCTTGTCCGAAAACTGGGACCAATGATTGGGAAAGAGTAGAAAATGGTACAGGATAAGAGGTTCTTCACATTCCTTGGCCAGACTTCAGGGACTCTCTTGCCCTCTCCATCAGTATGAAAGCTCTTCTCATGCTCCTTTTAGTGCTTGATAAAAAGTCCTACTAAACTTTTTAATAAATGCAGAAGACTGGATAAGGAACTGATCTGGAATATTTTATTCATCTATATAGCTTAGCAATTAAAAGATGAGAAAATAGCTAATTGAGTATCTCTCATATATAATCTTGTGATAGGATTTCAAGTACAGTCACACTGAATTGGGAAGCATTCCGAAACTACTTTTTTAATTAGAGAAATTGAATATCACAGTTTTTAAGGAACTGATAATGAGATGGGAAAAGAAACGTGTGGAGTGTTGTGGTCATGTCTGGGTACCACACTTGAAGGATATTGACAAACTGGAAAACATTCAGAGGCCAAGGGCTAGGATGGTAACAAGGTCTAGAAACCATCTCATAAAGACTAGAATGGAAACCTAGAGGAGAAAGATGGTCGCTCTTGCCAAATATCTGGTGATGGACACTTGGGTTGTTGCCACCTTTTGGCTATTGTGAATAATGCTGCGAGGAATATTAGCATACAAGTGCCTGTTTGAGTCCTGGTTTTCAAGCAGTGGAATTCACGGATCATATAATAATTCTATGTTTAATATTTTGAGGAACTGCCAAAATGTTTTCCACAGTCACTGCATTATTTTACCTTCTAAGCAGCAATGTACAAGGGTTCTATTTCTCCACACCCTCACCAATCCTTGTTACTAGCTTGTTACTAGTTTATTTTGTAGTATTCCCTATGACAAATTAGGACCAAATGATTGAAGGTAGCTTTCAGTTCATTATCAGGAAGCATTTTTGAATGAGTAGAACTTTCTAATAGTTGAAAGGCCCCTTGACTCTCCTTCAGTGAAAGTTCAAATAGAAGTAAGTGAATAGTCCAATAAGCGGTGAGGGAACCCTGATCCTCTCAGCCCCTCCCTCGTATAATTAATAATTGCAGAGAGGTTTCTAAAATATATTTACTTTAACTTCTGTCATTTCTCGATTATACAAGTAACCAATATTCCATGTGGAAAAATATGAAAATACAGACAAGTAAAGAGAAAAACAAATGAAAACAGAATCATCCATCTTCCCACCACCCAGAGACTTAAGCATTTTGGCATACAGCCTTACAAACTTTTTTCTGTTATATATCCATACAAAATATATACATATACTTTTTTAAAACAAAAATGAAATCCCATTAATCACACTGCTTTTTTACTTTACAATATAGTATAAACATCCTTCCATGTCAAGTGATATATGACCATGTCATCATTCTTAATGGGTGCACAGATTTCCATGGAATGAAGGTACTGTAATTTGTTTAACCCAATGTTTTCCAAAGGGTCTACATAACATAAATCTCACAAGGTGACCCTCAAAAACAAGAACTTAAACAGTTTAAAAATGCTTCATACCATATCTCTTTCGTTGGGCTTTCACAATGGTAAAGAAGTGATTTTAAATGATTTTCCCAAACTTACTTGACCATAGACTCCCCATGGCCTTCCCCTTCTTTCATTCTTCAGGACACTTATTTATTCACATTTTATAAAACACCCTGAGAAATGATGGCTGAACTGATCCGTTAGTGTTAAATACTAGGTTTTTTTGTTTTTTACATAGAACTTGCCATTTTAACCACTTTTAAGTATGCGATTCTGTGGCATTGATTATATTAACGATGTGCAACCATTCCCACTATCTAGTTCCAAAACTTTTTCATCATCCCAAGCAGAAACTTAATACGCATTAAGAGTAACTCTCCATTCCCCCTCCCACCAGCCCCTGGTAACCTGTAATCTACTTTCCAGCTCTATGAATTTGTCTATTTTAAATATCTCATGTAAGCAGAGTCATGCAATATTTGTCCTTTTGTGTCTGGCTTATTTCACCTAGCATAATGTTTTCAAATTTCATCCATGTGATAGTATGTACCAGAATGTCATTCCTTTTTATAGCTCAACAACATCCCCTTGTATGTATTGAATACATTTTCATCCATTCATCTGGTGATGGACGCTTGGGTTGTTGTCACCTTTTGGCTATTGTGAATAATGCTAGGGATAAATAAATAAATAAAGGATTACTAAATAAAGGAATACTAGCATACAAGTATGTGTCTGAGGGCTAGTTTTCAAGGAGTGGAATTGCTGGATCTTATGACAACTCTATGTTATCATAGAGTTTAATATTTTGTGGACGTTTAATATGTTTTATATGTTTAATGTTTAATATTTTGAGGAACTGCCAAAATGCTTTCCACAGTCACTGCATTATTTTACATTCCAAACAGCAACGTACAAGAGTCCTCTATTTCTCCACATCTGCGCCAATACTTGTTACTATCTTTTTGATTCTAGCCAACCTAGTAGGTATGAAGTTCTCTCTCTCTGTGGTTTTGATTTGCATTTCCGTAATGACTAACGGTGTGGAACATCTTTTCATGTGCTTATTGGCCATATGTATATCTTCTTTGGAGATATGTCTAAATTCATAAAGTCGTTTGCCCATATTTTAGTTGGGTTGTTTGTCTTTTTGTGGCTGAGTTATAAGACTTCTTTACATATTCTAGATTAAACTCATCAGATATGATTTACAAATATTTTTTGTCACTCTACAGGTTTTTTCACTGTCTTGTTAATGTCCTTTCATGCACAAAAGTTCTTAATTTTGATAAAGTTCCACTTATCTGTTTTCTTTTGTTGCTCATGTTTTTAGTGATATATCTAAGAATCCATTGCCAAATCCAAAGTCATAAAGATTTACCCCTGTTCTTCCCCTAAGAATTTAATGGTTTTAGCTCTTAATATTTAGGTCATTGATCTATTTTGAGTTAATTTTTGTATACAGTGTGAGGTAAGAGTCCAACCTCATCATCTGGCATGTGGATATTCAGTTGCTCCAGCACCATCTGTTGAAAACATTACATTTTTCACAACTACAAATAACATTACAGTAAACATCCTTTTCAACCTGTCCCATATTTTTACCTAAGAAAAATTTCTAGAAGAATTGCTGTATCGAAAGATGTGCACATTTTGAAGGCCTGTGATACATACTACCAAACTTCCTCCAGAAAGAACATTAAGAACCCACCACAGAGAATTCAAACACCAGTTTCACCAAACTCTCAACAAGCCATGTATACTACAATCAAATTTTAAATCTCTGCTAATCAATGTGGCATGGGAATGTATTCCAATTAAAGTTTAAGAGAGTTTTAGCTGAACTTGCCTTGATAGCCCCAACATGCTAGCCTTTTTTTTTTTTTTAAAGATTTTATTTATTTATTTGACAGAGAGAGAGCACAAGCAGGGAGAGTGGCAGGCAGAGGGAGAGGGAGAAACAGGCTCCCCGCTGAGCGACGGAAGCCCGATTTGGGACTCCATCCCAGGAGCCCAGAATCATGACCTGAGCCGAAGGTAGTTGCTTAACCAACTGAGCCACCCAGGCGCCCAGCACCTTCCTTTCCAAAGGCTTCACACTTATGAAAAGATTATCTAAGAATAGGACTCGATGTAAACCACTGCAGAGTTTAATATAAGTCTAGTTAAGTAAGCAAACTAAACCCCCCCTCCCATAAGAGTGGGGCTAGAAACAGAAAGTATAATTAGGTTCCTCCACGGGATAATGTAATTTCAAAATATTTCCTTCCTCAGCACAAAGTCACAAACCAGCTGTTTGCGACTTTCAAGTGTGTCCTTTTTTGTGTTCAGTGGAGAGTTACCAAGCACAAGAGCCAGGCCATGAAATCAACTCAACTGAAGTTAGAGGGTTTTTCTTAGAGCCATATAAGGATTATCAAGGAAAAAGAAAAACTACTTTGCTGGTAGTCTGTGTTTTAGTACTAGTTAAGCACTTCCGAATGTGAATTGTGCATGAGTTTTTGTAGTTGATGTAGATTTTTTTGCCCTGTCTCTTTTGCTTCTCTGAAGCAAAAATACCAAGTGTATCTTTATTTTGTTTTGTCTCAAGCTGTAGTTACTAGAAAGAAAATTTTATGGTGAGTGCTTTGTCAGTGGGAACTTGTTATTAATATGGAAATCCTGAGAGGATCATTTATCCACACAAAACAAGAAACCAGGGGGAAATTAGCTTTCTACATTTCATCATAAAGCATGCATAATTCATAGAAGAGAGGAAACTATTGATGAGGCTGAACAAAATGAGTTTCTTGTTGCCAGAAAGAATAAAAATATTAGGCATAAAGCTCTCTAATTTCCTAAATATTTTCTTAAAGCCTTCTAAAGTTTAATGCTATCGTGACTTTCACTGTTACAGGAGCAAAGATGAAGGCAGATGCTTTTACAGAATCAATAAAATTTTAAGAGACAGAAAGGATCTTATAAATACCTAGTTCAACTCTTTTACATATTGGAAATCTGAAGCCCAGATTGGTGAAGTGACCTGTCGGAAGTCACAGAGAGCGAGTGACAGAGCTGGAGCCCTAAGTCAGGTCTCCTGACTCCTGCACACATAATGTAGTCTGGTCATTCCCGTAAAAGGCTGATATAAGAAGTTATGTTACCAGTTTGCTGTCACTGATGCCACAGAGATCTCCAATCATATTCATATATATATACATATATATATATCTATCTTATTGGTCAATTTATAGGATTCAATTAATAACTGCATTAATTTAATGCATTTCTTCTGAGAGGCCATGGTCATTAAGTCTCCCACTATTAAGAAAGTTGAGCGGGGCGCCTGGGTGGCTCAGTTGGTTAAGCGACTGCCTTCGGCTCAGGTCATGATCCTGGAGTCCTGGAATCGAGTCCCGCATCGGGCTCCCTGCTCGGCGGGGAGTCTGCTTCTCCCTTTGACCGTCCCCCCTCTCATGTGCTCTCTCTCTCTCATTCTGTCTCAAATAAATAAATAAAATCTTTAAAAAAAAAAAAAGAAAGTTGAGCAAGTTTCCAAGATTCCAATATGACAGATGATTCTCTCCACCCATACATTATAGACATTTATAAAAAGCAATCTCATTTACTCTTGGGTTAAGAACCACACTGGAAGAAATCCGAGATATCATGGAACTTAAGGGAAACAAAGCTACATTTTTGCCGGAGTACTTATTGTTCTTTGGCCTTTTCTAAATGCACAGTTTCAACTATCTGACAGTGAAGTCTACCTATATGATAGATTTTTCAAGCTCAACTTTTAAAGATCTAAAATATTTAAAAACACTTGAGGCAAATTGTAATTAGTTTTCTCCATAGATATCCAAAGTATCATACATGCATTTTCATCATGGATATTTATATATAGTTGCTTCTAGGTGAATTTTAAAAATTCATTTAGGAGATGAGATTAAATATAACCTGTAGTGGGAGTAGTAATAATTCAAGGAGCAGGGACAAAGATTAATGCAGAATTAGAATATTAACTCATCTGCTTTTAATAGCTCATTTGATTTGCCTCAGTTCTAAAGAGCCAATGAAACAGGCCACCTAGATACAAATTCTCACCCCATCCCCTCTGTTAACGTAAGAGCTTTCTGATAGTGGGAGTTGTCCAACAGCAGAATGAACTGTTGTGTGACAAAAGTCAGTTCATTACTACAAGATTTCAAACTAAGGCTAAAAGATCATTTGTCTGCAATTCTTAAAAGGATTTCTGCATTGAAAGGTAGACTCTCTGAAACAAATAATACATTATATGTTTTTTAAAAAAAGAAGATAGTAGGAAGGGAAAAATTAAGAGGGGGAATCGGAGGGGGAGATGAACCATGAGAGACTATGGACTCTGAGAAACAAACTGAGGGTTTTGCGGGGGGTGGGGTGGGGGGATGGGTTAGCCCAGTGATGGGTATTAAGGAGGGCACGTACTGAATGGAGCACTGGGTGTTATACGCAAACAATGAATCATGGATCACTACATCAAAAACTAATGATGCAATGTATGGTGATTAACATAACATAATAAAATAAAATTTAAAAAAATTAAAAAAAAAAGAAAGGTAGACTAAAAGGCTTCTAAAATCCTATCATTCCAACATCGTCTTTCTCTCCTACTTTCATAGTTCAGAGGTACTTTCATATGTGTATCTGTAGTCATCTTAGACTGCTACTATCAGTATTATTTTTGTACTTATCCTGCTTGAAGAGAGAGATGGTATTTCCCTCATCTTCCTATATCCTACAATTTTAAGTATAGTTTCCTGTACAGAGAAAGTATTCATTAGATACTTAATTGAATATACTTGAAATTACAAGCTTGCTTGGTTGATTTAGTCATTATAAATCTTCAGAACCATATTTTTTTTCCCTGACCTGAGAATCTTACTTATTACTGCAGTGAGTCTTCATGTTAGGACGAACCTGTAGTGCTGCTCTTTTTTTTTTTTTCCAAAGATTTTATTTATTTCTTTGTCAGGGAGAGAGAATAAGAGAGCGAGAGAGAGAGAGCACAAGCAGCAGGAGCGGCAGGCAGAGGGAGAAGCAGACCCCCTACTGAGCAGGGAGCCCTAGGTGGAGCTCGATCTCAGGACCCTGGGATCATAACCTGAGCTGAAGGCAGACGCTTAACTGAATGAGCCACTCAGGCGTCCCACGGAGTGCTGATCTTTTATAACATTATAAATAAAACAGGACTATTTGATGGAACATGAATACATATTAAGGCTTAAAAATGATGCTTTGAAAATATTTTAAAACCATACTTTCATTTATCCTTTTATTGACAACGTGAAAACTAGTATATCTGTACATAAGCATACATATATATATAAATAAGCATATATGTATAATATATAAGGAGATATAACAATGCTATGTTTCATATGGTCACCTCTTGTTTAAAATGGGTTATAAGATAGATGATTTCAAAAACTAACTTAAGAAAAATGAAACAAGCAAAATAAAAATCCCAAAAGTATTCTGTTGTGGCTTAAAATGTGTACCCCAAAAGATGATGCTGAAGTCCTAATGCCCGGTATCTGCAAATGGGACCTTAGATGGAAATGGGGTCTTTGCAGATGTAGTCAAGCTAAGATGAAGTCATACTGGATTAGCTTGGGCCCTAAATCCAGTGACTGGTGTCTTTATAATAACCACATAAAAACACAGGAGCACAGGGAGAAACCCATACGATGAGAGAGACAGAGACTGGAGTGATATGTCTGCAAGGTAAGGATTTCTGGCATCTACGAGAAGCTAGAGAGAGACATTAACAAATTCTCCCTCAGAGCCTCCAGAAGGAACCAACTCTGATGACACCTTGGTCTTGGACTGTTGGCCCCCAGAACTGTGAGATAATCTATTTTGTTTAGGCTACCCAGTTTGTGGTACTTTGTTATGGCAGCCCTAGGAAACTAATACATGTCTTTTACTATGAAAACTGACATGACAATTCCTTGGCATGTTTAGGATGACAAAATATAGTCTTACCATAACTAAAAATAATCAGCCACTCTCACTGTAGTTTTGATTTGTATTTCCCTGCCCAGCAATTGCACTACTAGGTATTTACCCAAAGGATACAAAAATACTGATTCAAAGGGACACACATGCACCCCGATGTTTATAGCAGCATTATCAATAATAGCCAAACTATAGGAAGAGCCAGACGGATAAAGGAGATGTAGTGTGTGTGTGTGTGTGTGTGTGTGTGAGTGTGTGTGTGCGTGTGTGTGTGTATAATGGAATATTACTCAGCCATTTGCAGTGACATGGATGGAGCTTGAGTATATTACGCTAAGTGAAATAAGTTAATCAGAGAAAGACAAATACCATATGATTTCACTCATATGTGGAATTTAAGAAACAAAACAGATGAACATTAAGGGAAAGAGAGAGAGAGAGACAAACCATAAAACAGACTCTTAACTATAGAGAACAAACTGAGGGTTGATGGAGGGGAGGTGGGTGGGGGATGGGCTAAATGGGTGATGGGCATTAAGGAGGGCAGGTGTCGTGATGAGCACTGGGTGTTATATATAAGTGATGAATCACTAAATTCTACTCCTGAAATTAATATTACACTGTATGTTACTAGAATTTAAATAAAAACTTGAAACGACAACAACAAAGAAAAAAATCAACCACAAAAAATATCATGTAAAAGTTAGAACTACTATGGTCTGAAAACCACTTAAATGAAAAATCAAAAAAAAAAAAAGAAATGAAAAATCATATAAGAAACAGATCTTCCCAATACAAAAGCTCAAAAGGCAACAGACCGGAACACCAACTACAAAGCCCTTGATTCTGAGCATATTATAGTAAGTGCGGCATCCTGGAGTACAACTAAAACAATAAAAACTAACTGAATAGAATGAAAGGAATTGTCTGAGTTGAAAGACGTGTGTTCAGATTGTCAGTATTACCAAGATTTATTGATTAAAAGCTCTTTATGGGGCACCTGGGTGGCTCAGTCATTAAGCGTCTGCCTTTGGCTCAGGTCATGATCCCAGGGTCCTGCGATTGAGCCCCGCGTCGGGCTCCTGGCTCGGCAGGGAGCCCGCTTCTCCCTCTGCCTGCTGGTCCCCCTGCTTGTGCTCTCTCTCTCTATGACTATAGAGAGTCATCTCTATGACTATAACTAAGTAAAACCTTTAAAAAATAGAAAAATAAATAAAATAAAAGCTCTTTATACAACTGAATAGTAGTCCTCCTCCCACTGTTCACTTTCTCCGTCCTTGGTCTTTGTACCCGAATATTTTGCAAACCTTTTTTTTTTCTTTTGCTCAAGTGTCAATATAATACATGAGGACACTGTCCGTCAACGATGTACAATCTCAGCAAGGAACAGCACTGCAGTTACACCTCAGCCCATGACGGCCCCCGTATATGTTCACAATTGGTCCACTAAGGGTCTGGCAAGTATAGAAGCTGAGTTACAAAGGCAATATTGATAGTTCACTTGTCCTTGACCAATTTGTAGACTCCTGTCCCAGTTTCCAGGGACTATCATGATCCCAGTCATCTCATAAATATTAATTTATTCATAGGTGAACAAAATCTTCTCCCACATATCTAGCCATGCTAATCAATTTCATTGGGGCCACTGTCAAACAATTCTTTTTTTTTTTTTTAAGATTTTATTTACTTATTTGAGAGAGAGGGAGCTTCACCAGGAGCAGGGAGCCCGACGCGGGGCTCGATCCCAGGACCCTGGGATCATGACCTGAGCCGAAGGCAGACGCTTAACCGACTGAGCCCCCCAGGCGCCCCTGGCAAAGAATTCTTGATGTAACAGTCTTTTTCCCATGTGGGGCATACCTACATCTGATTTTCGTCATTCTGATGATTTCTAATGACAAGGAAAAACTTTTTATAAATATTTTAGATAACCATTCCTATTTCATTAGTTGAGGAAATTTAAACCAATTCTGAACTTCATGAGGATACATTTCTATTTTTCAAAATGCTAATGCCATCCTCAATTACTTAAAGCATTCACTTTAGATTTTAAATTTTTAACAAATAATTTTTCTTATTCAGAAAACCCTTAAGACTTTTGAATAGAAAATTGAGGTTTAGGGCGCCTGGGTGGCTCAGATGGTTAAGCGTCTGCCTTCGGCTCAGGTCATGATCCCCAGGTCCTGGGATCGAGTCCCGCATCGGGCTCCCTGCTCCTTGGGAGCCTGCTTCTCCCTCTGCTTCTTTCTTTCTCTCTTTCTCTCTCTTTCTTTCTCTCTCTCTCTCTCTCTCTCTCTCTCTCTCTCTCTCTCCCCCCCCCGTCGCTCATGAATAAATAAATAAAATCTTTAAAAAAAAAAAAAAAAAGAAAATTGAGGTTTAAACAAACATTTGTAGTCCTTAGGGAACAACTGGAAGTATATGATTCTTGCAGAAAAACTCTAACACATTAAGCCTTATTTAATCAAATCAGTAGTCATGATGATGAATAAAAAGTACTTCATAGAAATGTAAAAGACCACAATTTATCAACACACACTTAATTAGGATACAAAATTGATCAGGGATAATCAGGTTAAAGACAAATTGAGTGAAGCCCGATTACATATTATTTTCATGCTATTCAATTACCTTTCTTCATCTTGTTTCCTCTACTTATTCCTTCCCAACAAATTAAACATCCAAGGATTCATGTGCAAAATAGGCAATCCTTGTATCAGCACAGTATAACTAGCTTAGTTTTAAAAACTGCTCTAAGATAGGTGATTTTTCCTTACCAAGAGGAAACTAGCAATTATTGAAAATATCATTAAGAACTAGCATGGGCATTCAGCGTATAACCTAAAAAATTATTTTACTTGATTAATGGAACAATTATATTTCGTTAGGACTTATAATTTTATCTACTTATTCATATTAATAAATAGAGCTCTCAATTATGTTTTTAAAAAACCAAGGTGCAGCATGTTTCTACACTTTAGCAGCTTGAAGACATGATTGTATCTTCAATATAGTTCTTATTTGGAAAACATCTTTGAAAGTATCACTACATTGGTTTTAAGGGCATAAACAGCAATTAGATATGCAAATTCCGTAAACAGAATTTTAGGAAATTGAGAAAATAAGGTAATAAGAAACAGTTGCTCTAACTTGTGTGTGTGCGGGGGCAGGGAGAGAGAAGCAAACATGTGTTTCTCCACTGGTGAAAAAGTCTTGGGATGGGTGAATCACTTGGTTCAAAGTTCATCTACTACAATACATGGAGAACGAGAATCAGAAGATGATATGGGAGAATGTGACAGTGCTGATTCTAACTGATGAATTCAAGAAGATCCTGTACCACTATTGTTTCCATCAAGAATATCTAAAGATAGACTAGGAGAAGAAAATGCCATTCGTTGATAACAGAATTCCGAAAGATCTCTGTGCACTCTGCTTTGTCTACAAATGAACACAAAATATATGAAGCAAAGAACTGGCACTAGTTACAAGAGCAATTTCACAAGAGCAGTAAAACAAAGCCAACAGTAACATTAAATAAAAACCCATTCAATGCATTTCCCATCTTGATTATTAAAACATGCTTTCTTGGCCCGCCTTTCAATAATACGCTCAGCCTAACAAAGCACACAAAAATCCAAGGAAGAAAAGATGGGCAGAAGATGACTTTTTTCCAAGCCTGCATTTTTATATATTTCTCTAATACCTCTTTTTTTAAGATTTTATTTATTTGAGAGAGAGAGAGAGAGAGAGGAGGAGCAGAAGGGGAGGCAGAGGGAGGGGGAAATCTCAAGCAGACTCTGTGCCGAGCTCAGAGCAACCATCAACCCCCTGCAACAAGGGGCTCGATCTCACAACCCTGAGATCATGACCCTGAGATCATGCCCTGAGCTGAAACCAAGAGCTGGCTGCTTAACTGACTGAGCTGTCCAGGAGCCCCTTCTCTAATACCTCTTAATCAAATGCCAAGACCCCACTTCTAAAAATGTATCCAGCATATATTAATGTCACACATAAATGTTAGGGAGAAGAACTAAAGCTAATAGCATTCATTTAGAAGTTTTATAACTTCTAAAAATATTTAATAATACTTCTGAATATATACAATTGTAAGAATAGATTTAAAAAGCAAGTGAAAAATGGCCAATGAATGTTTAAAACCTCATGTTAATACTCACCACACATTCATATCAGACTGTTGAGTAGTATCAGAAGAAAGCATGTTGGTTGTGCCTTGGAAAAGTTTCTTTGGCTTATCTTCAAATGTCATTTCACCTATGACAAAAAAGCAGATCAAAGTAGATATGTTTTATCTAATATCTAACATGCTTTTGCTTTTAATTGTAAAACTTGTTCATTGCAAATAATTTATAAGATACATAAAAACAAAGGAAAAAGTTTTATGTCCCCATTACCCAGAGATAACTTTTCAGTAATTCCTAAATATGTGTGTGTACACATGATTGTTTTTAAACAAAATTTGATTTGTATCATATATAATACCAACATGTAACCTACTTTTTGTTTTTATTTATTTATTTTTAAAGATTTTATTCATTTATTTGACAGAGAGAGAGAGAGAGAGAGAGACAGCCCAAGAGGGGGCAGGGTCAGTGGGAGAAGCAGACTCCCCGCTCAGCAGGGAGCCCAACATGGGACTCGATCCCAGGACTCCGGGATCATGACCTGAGCCGAAGGCAGTCGCCCAACTGAGCCACCCAGGTGCCCCACTTTTTGTTTTTAATGATTATAATTTTCTCATATTATTAACTAAATTCTACAACGTGATTTTATAGAGCTATGTAGTATGGCCATACCATAATTTAATCTCATTCCTTATTTTAAATGTTTAGGTTGTTGCTATCTTTATTTTGCCAAACATATACAACGAACTAAATAGATCAATTCTTTTATAGCATACAATGAATAAAATAAATATATTTTTAAAGATTAAGGAGACACATCTAATCTCAAAAAACTACATTGCTGTAATCTTTACATCAAAGTAAATGCTCAAATCTGTACATTATTACACCATGATGTGATAACCATGTCTGGATGAGAGAAAACTGATGTTCAAGCCCATAACTCATAGGGTAGAATTTGAATGGTAAAACACTAAGGCCATCTACTCATCAAAAAATATCCCTAGGAATAGGGGCCCCTGGCTGGCTCAGTCAGTCGAGCATGTGGCTCTTGGTCATGAGTTTAAGCCCAATGTTGGGTGTAGAGTTTACTTAAAAATAAAATAAAATAGGGGCACCTATTTGGGTGGCTCAGTCGATTAAGTGTCTGCCTTCAGCTCAGGTCATGATCTTGGGGGTCCTGAGATCAAGCCCCGTGTCGGGCTCCTGCTTGAGCTCTCTCCCTCTCTCAAATAAATAAAATAAAATAAAATAAATAAATTTAAAAAATCTTTAAAAAATGAAATGGGGCACTTGGGTAGCTCAGTTGGTTAAGCGTCTGCCTTCAACTCAGGTCATGATCCCAGGGTCCTGGGATAGAGCCCTGAGTCTGGCTCTGTGCCTGCTTCTCCTTCTCCCTCTGCTGCGCGCTCTCTCTCTCTCTCTCAAATAAATAAATAAATAAATAAATAAATAAAATCTTTTTTAAAATTAAAAAAATTTTCATTTTTAAAAAGATTTTATATATTTATATATAATAATTTATATCTATCTATCTATCTATCTATCTATCTATCTATCTATCTCCTGGGGCACCTGGGTGGCTTAGTCAGTTAAGTGTTGGACTCTTGGTTTCGGCTCAGGTTGTGACTTTGGGGTCCTGGGATTGAGCCCCGCGAGGGGCTCTGTGCTAGGCACAGAGTCTGCTGGAGATTGTCTCCCTCTCCCTCTGCTCCTCCCCTGCTCACACACTCTCTCTCTTAAAGAAATAAATAAAATCTTTAAGTTAAATAAATATAATCTCTATTTCTAGAGATATATACATAATATAATATAATATAATAAGTGATATAAATATTGCTAGAAATAGAGATTCCACAAACCTTCCTTAGGAGTATAATCATGGCTCATAAAGCTCAAAAGAGGTCTGGGCATCCTGTCCCATGCCAGATTACAATTACATCATTATGGAAAAACTACTCACCTTTCCTTTTGGGTTTAAATTAAAAGCCAGACGTACCAAGACAAATTCATCATATAAAAATTATCTTTGCTGAAACCATTATTACTTGTAAAACACTCTTTATAGCTATCTGATTCCTGCAGATTTCTCAGAATTCCCACTTGAAGTCTTATTTGCTCTTGCTTATTTCTAGTGGAAGGAGGTGTAGCTTATCACCATACAATGCGCCTTCATAGGCTTGGAGATTTTAACTGCTATCTCATACTCTCTCCCATTTTATACAGTCCTCATTCTTTTTTCTCCCCTACCCAAGACCTCTTTGGATTTTTTTATGCCTTCTTTCCCCACATTTTATTTGTATTAATAGGCTCCAAATAAGACATCATTTGTTGTTTCCCAAATGGATATTCATATTCCCAAATAGATAAATAAAATTATATTTCTATTTAATCTGTTACTATATCTAAAATTCCACAAGAATTTTGACCAAACTTGTATAGGCTGTGTTTGGAAGGGTCTGACTTAAAATACAGACTATGCAGTGCATATAGAATTTGCTTTGGAGTTCTTAGGGATACCTCAAAGAAAGGAGGCAGTCATCCTCCAGAGCAACTGGAAACCAGGTATGAGAGGCTTGTGTGAGACATGCCACATCCACCAAGGTACTGGGCAGAAACCAAACATACTGTGTGAAAATTATAATATAAAAACAATTTTTTAAATCATAAATCCTAAGAAAATTCCAGGAATTTTCAATGTCATAAAACATTTTATGTGTAAATGTCTTGGAGAATTATTTTTATTTATTTTTTTAAAAGACTTATTTATTTATTTTATTTTTTAAAAGATTTTATCTATTTATTTGTCAGAGAGAGCACAAGCAGGGGGAGTGGTAGGCAAAGGGAAAGGGAGAAGCAGGCTCCCCGCTGAGTGAGGAACTGGATGTGGGACTCAATCCCAGGACCCTGGGATCACAACCCAAGCCAAAGGTAGATGCCTAACCGACTGAGCCTCCCAGGTGTCCCAAGATTTATTTATTTTAGAGAGAGAAAGCATGTGAATGGGGGGAGGGGCAGAGGGAGAGGGAAAGAGAGAGAGAAGCAGACTCTGTGCTGAGTGTGGAGCCCAACGAGGTGTTCGATCTCATGACCCTGAGATTGTGACCTGAGCCAAAATCAAGAGTTGGACGCTCAAGTGACTGAGCCACCCAGGCTCCCCAAAAGGAGAATTATTTTAATTTAGTAAAACGCTGTCTTCAATTTAAGCATATTTTATTTTATTGATTTATTTTTTTTTAAGATTTTATTTTTAAGTAATCTCTATACCCAACATGGGGCTTGAACTCACAACCCTGAGATCAGTCACACGCTCCACTAACTGAGCCGGCCAGGTGCCCCTAAGCATATTTTATTTCTTTTCTTTTCTTTTTTGAAGATTTTATTTATTTATTTGACAGAGACAGAGACAGCGAGAGCAGGAACACAAGCAAGGGGAGGGGGAGAGGGAGAAGCAGGCTTCCCGCGGAGCAGGGAGCCTGATGCGGGGCTCAATGCCAGGACCCTGGGACCATGACCTGCGCCGAAGGCAGACGCTTAACGACTGAGCCACCCAGGCGCCCCAGCATATTTTATTTTAAATACTCAAATGACCCCAACTTTCTAACAGCTCTTAAACTTAATATATTTAAATGTCTTGTCAACACCAGCCCCTAACTTCACAGCACAGGCAAAAGACCCCTAAGCTAGGTCATTGATTCATCATCATAAAACAAAGTGCTTAGTTTGAAGGAGTGTTTTCCGGAATTGATCTAGTCTTAGTCTTAGAATATAATAAGTACATGCTGAGTTAGATGTGTTGTTAGGACAACTGCCATTAAGTAATCCAAAATACACGCAAGACTGAAGTACATTTAAATTTCAATTTCTTTCCCTATAGTTTTGCTCTCCTCCTTCCCCTTCTCCTTTTCTTCCCCCTTTTCCTCCTCTTTTTTTCTTCTCCTTCTTCTTCCCTATCTTAATGGATTTTTCACAAGTACACATTTTAAAAGTTTAACCTCCTTTCCTATTTATCCATTTTCCCTCCCTATTATAAACTCAGTAGTGGTATTAACAAAAAAGGAAGAACAACCTAGCTTATGAGGCAGGGTTGAGAAGTGGGATCCAGGGCTGTGGGAGTTAAAAAAAAAAAACCCAAAAAACAACAACAAAGCAACCAACTTCTGTTTTTTTCTTGTGCCTTTTTATTACCGGGTGGGTCATTTTCCATATATTTAACCCAAATTAGCATAGCATGAAACATAGCATCTATTTTTAGTGTCATAAGTGGATCTGATTTGTGTCGACTTATTCAGATGAAGTCAACAAGGAGGTAGAGCGGCAGTCAGGGCAGGGGTCGAAATTCAGTGGACTACTAGGGCCGATTCATTCTGTTTGTTCATTCATTCATCCCCCACCTTGTTTCAGAAAGTATTTACGGCAGCTAGCTTGGTGAATTATATAATGAAAATCATAGTAGTTGACTAAACTGGAATTAAATTTCTCAATTCACATTTATATGGCACTTTACAGCTTTTAAAATTATCTTTACATACGTTTGGGTAAAACGAAAGGCCTCTAGTAACTTATCAAATATATTTAAAATAAATCCTTTAAAATTAATTTCTTGTAACACTTGATTTTATATATTTTATGAAAATAATTTGAAGTTATATTTATTTTTGCTGATAGATAAAAGTACCTTTTCTTTTAAATGGTCCACAGATACTTGGTCTAATAATGTTGGTGGGGTTTTGACTTCTTCTAAAATAAAATTATGACAATCATTACAAGAAAAAATTTGAACAAAATCAGCTATGACTATTTCAGTATAATAGATCTAAGGACATACACTAAAAAAGGACTGTGTAGTATCACATTGTTTTATTGCTCTTCTCTAAATCTGGGTTAAAAACAGGAATGCTTCAGGATAGCAAACTGTCTTGTAATTTATAAGGATTCAGGATTCTCTGAAATTGCGGGGGTGGGGGTAGGGAGAAAAGCTGGAAAGACCTACAGTTCTAGCTGTGACTTGCCTTGAATCAGGGTGAAAGTCATGGGTAAATGACCAGGTACAGTTGTTTACAGTTTAAGAATTAGCTCTGATCCTTATCATCAAGCTTGGAGAGGAAGCCTACGTTCAACAGGGCTAATGAATTACTGATTCTTCGTGTGTTCGCATGTTCTCACATGTTCTTAGTCACTCGATTCTTTTCAATATACAAAATAATAAATCAAAACAATGACATTTTAATTTAGCTAAAAACACACGACTTCTTTGGTTGTCATAGAACCTGGAGCTATTATTTCTTGTAAGTTTCTAAAATTCTTATTTTATGAGGAATTTGGTATATTTTTATACAACATGAACTTACATTGTAAATTGTTGCGTAGGACTAGGAATAGGGCTTGGAGGCAAAGTGGTGCAACTCACACGGGTTTGTAACGATGGAGGAAAACACTGCTAAAACCAAATTAGAACAGAGGTTTTAAAACCACCACTCTTCTCAGAAAGCAGATCAGTGGTTTTCTAGGGTGGGCGGGGGGTGGGGGAAGAGGATATCAAGTGCAAAAGATCACGAGCACATTGTGTAGAGTGTGGGAACTGTTCTATATCTTGATTATGGTTATGGTTACAGGATTGTACACAGTTATGAAAATCAAATCATATGCTTAAAAGTTGGTGACTTTTGTTATATGTTAATAATAGTTCAAGAGATGAAAAGGAAGGGAAAAATGTCATTTAGAATCAGATGTCCTATGGCAAAATATATCCCCCCAAAATGTGGGTGGTGAAACATTAATATTTTATAAAAATTTCAAGGGACACAGATTCTTAGGCTCTCCTTTCTTACCTTCCCAATCCCCCTGGTGGGAGGAGCTGCTGGGGATACTGGAATTAAATCGATGTGCTTTGAAGATGGTTTCTCTAAATCATTGTCACTCTGTGTAAGCAGAAAGCAGTGTACCATTGGAGCACCAATTGCTTACCTAGCACATACTTAGGGAGACAGCTGCTACATGGGCAAGGGAATCCTTACTGAATCAGTGGCTGTACCATGGTGAAGAGCTCATATCATCCTAAAGCAAGCAGGGAAGCCAAGATTCACTTCACTCTTTCCTTTTGGGAAAGAGAGCTCATGGCAAGTTGAGGGGCTTCCCTAGTGTCCCCAAAAGGCCTAGAATGTGAGCACTTGATACCGAGCAATACTTACTAGTATATACACAAACCCTAAATTAAACTGTTTCTCTTGGTGTCTGACCTGTGTTTGTTGTTGAAAACTACAATGCTATGTCCGGGAAACAATAAAAAAGGATTTGGTTAGAACTCAGATACAAATGGGACAGCAAAAATAATGACAGTTATTAAAAAATGTTTATAGATTTTATGTGGACAAAATCAGTACTGCATAATTCAGGACTTTAAAATGTGCTTTCTTTTCTAAGACACAGTACAGTTATGTTACATGTTCCCTTCTTCTTCCTAACACATTCACAGATTCACTCACTCGTGCCAACCCCTGAAGTAACCAGAACTGGGTCAGTTAAGGGAATCCAACAGCATCTATAAATTGTATTAGCACCAAACATGAAAAGGGGCAGGCTTCAGAGGTTATCTACTCAATCTTCAGGACCTACTCCTAAATCAGGAACAGATGTCCATCTAAGGCACTCAGGGCCAAAGGAAAATAAGATGTCACTGTTTCTGTTGATGACCCATTTCCTAATCTAGTGACTCCCAAATCTGGACACTGACATCTAGCCAGAATCTATTCTACCCAATTTTCAGCTCAATTCTCTATCATTATCTGAAATGTCCATGGAAAAGAACCCTAAACATTGCTCAACTTCCACAACCAAGTAATCATAATGTGTAACTAAATTCCAAATATGTTCAAACTAAAGGTTGCATGTTAAAATGTTAGTGGGAGTATATGTGTTACAGGCATAGAAATGTAGTATTTATCCAGGAAACCCATTGTCTGTGGGTTGAAACTCTAATACCTAGTTAATAAATTATGTAGGAAGGAGTGAAATCATTTATTGTTTTGTCATCTAAGCAATTTGACCAGCAGAACTGAACTTTTCTTAGACTCACTAGGACAGACAGGAAGCTGGTCCACAACAATAATGGTTTTGTATCAGACAACTATTTACTTTGAACCCCACTTTCAAATGATATCAGTTATTTTTATGAGTAAGTCATCAACTGTTTCTTAGGAGCAATCAAAAATTATTTATGCAGCATATAAATTTCAATTTCAAATGAGAGCTTAGATTTCTAGAAATTACAGCAAAACTAGGTAGTGCCAATACTGAAAATCGGTAAAAATTTCAAATTTTGTATAAAATTGAAGTGTTAATACCATACCAGGTTCAAACTTTCTTCCCAAGACCGACTTTTCCGTATTGCGGTTTGTACCTCCCTGCAAAAGAAGAGATATCAGTACTGGAGTTGGCCTAACTAAAAGAAAAGATGTAACTGAATATAGAGATGATCAGACTAGTAATTCAAAGTACACTACTCACCATTCATGCATTGCTTCTCTAGTTACTAAATTCATGCCTTCTTCCTGAAAGGCAGAACGTGAGAATAAATGAATACCAGATCTTATGGTTTTACAAACTTATTTCATTTGGTTGTACCTTTATTATTATTCACTGGGCTATAGAAGAGCTAGAGTATAAACAAATCTCTAAACAAGTGTCTAGTTCTCTACTTTTAATTGTTGCACCTACTACACCAAAGATCTATTACTAATGCATCACAGTACATCAAATTGTAGAAACTTTTTAGATGAAAAACTTTGTAGCTTTCTTCATTCAAAAGAGCAAACATCAAACATTCATTATTATACTATTTTTCCTACCATTAATACTATGATATTAATAAATATTACTCACAGTCCAAAGCAAACTAAATGTTTATCAGTATTGGTTTAACTAAATGAGGGTGCAAACATGATTTATTTATTTTTAAAGATTTTATTTATTTATTTGAGAGAGAGAGAGCGTATATGAGAAGGGGATGGGGCAGAGGGAGAGGGACAAGCAGACTCCCCGCTGAGCAGGGAACCTGACTCGGGGCTCAATCCCAGGACCCTGGGATCATGACCTGAGCTGAAGGCAGACGCTTAACCGACTCAGCCACCCAGGCACCCCTATGTGCAAACATGATTTAAATCTAGTAATTGACATTGAAAAACATGTATTACATATTAAATAGGAAAAAAAAACCTCAGAGGCTATTTATGTAAAATTATAAACAAGAGATGTTCCGAAGGATGTTCACCAAAAAGTTCACAGTACTTATCAATGAGTAGTGAGATTTAGGGTAATTTGTTCTTTCTTTCTTTGTACTTTACCATATTGTTTGGCCTTTATTTTTTTAATAAACACAAGTATCATTTTGCACATAAATAGTTATTTAAAAAATAACCCACATATGGAAAGATATCCTGTGTTCATGAATTGGAAAATGTAGTATTTTTTTTTAAAGATTTTATTTATTTATTTGACAGAGAGAGACAGCGAGAACAGGAACACAAGCAGGGGGAGTGGGAGAGGGAGAAGCAGGCTTCCTGCTGAGCAGGGAGCCCGATGTGGGACTCGATCCCAGGGTCCTGGGATCATGACCTGAGCTGAAGGCAGACGCTTAACGACTGAGCCACCCAGGCGCCCGGAAAACGTAGTATTTTTAAGATGGCAATACTACCCAAAGTGATCAACAGATGCAATGCAATGCTTATCAAAATCCCAGTGGCATTTTTTGCAGAAATAGAACAACCCACCCTGAAATTCACATGGAAGAAAAAATAAAATTCACATGGAATCTCAAGGAGCCCCGAATAACCAAAACAGTCTTGAAAAAGAAGGATAAATTTGGAGGACTCACACTTCCTGCTTTCAAAACTTACTATAAAGCAACAGTAATCAAAATAGTGCAGTACTGGCATAAGGACAGACATATAGATCAATGGAATAGAACAGAGAGCCCAGAAATGAACACCCACACATACAGTCAATTGATTTTCCATAAGGGTGCCAAACCATTCAATGGGGAAAGGATGGTCTTTTCAACAAATGGTGCTGGAAAAACTGAACATCCACATGCAAAAGAATGAAGTTGAATCCTTTCCTTACACCATGTATAAAAATTACCTTGAAATGGATGAAAGACCTAAATGTAAGACCTAAAACTATAAAACTCTTATAAAAACATAGGGCAAAGACCTCATGAATTGGATTTGGTAATGATTTCTTGGATATAATACAAAAGCACAGGTAACATAAGAAAAAAACAGATAAATTAGACTTCATAAAATTAAAAATTTTTGTGCATCAAAAGACACTATCAAGAGAGTGAAAAGACAATTACAAAATTGGAGAAGATAGGGGCTCCTGGGTGGCTCAGTCAGTTAAAAGCGTCTGACTCTTGATTTCGGCTCACATCACAATCTCAGGGTTGTGGGATCAAGCTCCACGTCTGGCTTGGCACTCCGTGTGGAGTCGCTTCAAGATTCTCTCCCTCTGCCCCTCCTCACCATGCTGGTGCTCTCTCTCTCTAAAATAAATAAACTAATTGGGCGCCTGGGTGGTTCATTGGTTGAGCATCTGCCTTTGGCTCAGGTCATGATCTTGGAGTCCTGGGATCAAGCCCCGTGTTGGGCTCCCTACTCAGTGGGGAGTTTGCTTCTCCCTCTTACTCTGCCACTCCCCCTGCTTATGCTCTCTCGCTCTCTTTTAAATAAATAAAATCTTTTAAAAAAATAAATTTAAAAAATCTTTTGAAAAAAGAACTAGAGAAGATATTTGCAAATCTTATATTTTATATATCCAGAATATATAAAGAACTCCTATAATACAACAAGAAGATAAAGAACCTAATTAAAATAAGGGCAAAGGACTTGAATGGACATTTTTCCGAGGAAGATATACAAATGGTTAATAAGCACGTGAAAAGATGTTTAACATTTGTCATTAGGGAAATGCAATTCAAAACCACAATGAGCCAACACTTCATACTTATTAGGATAGCTATTATTTTTTATTTATTTTATTTATTTTAAAGGCTTTATTTATTTATTTGAGAGAGAGAGAGAGAGCACAAGCAGGGTGAAGGGCAGACGGAGAGGGAGAAGCAGACTCCCTGCTGAGCAGGGAGCCCAATGCGGGGCTCGATCCCAGGACTCCGGGATCATGACCTGAGCCAAAGGCAGACGCTTAACCAACTAAGACACCCAGGTGCCCCTAGGATAGCTATTATTTTAAAATGCAGAAAATAACAAGTGTTGGCGAGAATGTGGAGAAACTGGAACTCTTACACATTGTTGGTGGGAATGTAAAATGGTGCAGACTCTGTGGAAGACAATTTGATGGTTTCTCAAAAAGTTCAACATTTAATTACCATATGATCCACCAATCCTTTTCCTATGTATATACCCAAAAGTATTAAAAAAGGGACTCAAACAGGTACTTGTACACCAGTGTTCATTAGTAGCACTATTCACAATAGCCAAAAGGTGGAAACAACCCAAGTGTTCATCACCAGATGAATGGATTAAAAAATGTGATACAAACATACAATGGAGTTATCATTTAGCCATGAAAGGGAATGAAGTTCTGACACATGCTACAACATGGATGAATATTGCAAACATGTTAAGTGAAATAACAAACACAAAAGAACAAATATTATATGATGCCACTTTTATGAGGTACCTAGAATAGTCAAATCTTCATAGAAACAAAAAGTAGAACAGAGGTTACAAGAGATTGAGGTTAAATAGGAAGTTGCTGCTGAATGGGTATGGAGTTTCTGTTTGGCATGATGAAAAATTTCTGGAAACGAAAAGTGATGATGGTTGCTCAACATTGTGAATGTGCTTAATAACACTGAATTGTACTCTTAAAAATGGCTGAAATGGCTTTAAGAAATTGCACAGTCTAAATTCACCCTGGTATTTTATTTTATTTTTTAAAGATTTTATTTATTTATTTGAGAGGGAGAGAATGAGAGATAGAGAGCACGAGAGGGAAGAGGGTCAGAGGGAGAAGCAGACTCCCTGCTGAGCAGGGAGCCCGATGAGGGACTCGATCCCGGGACTCCAGGATCATGACCTGAGCCGAAGGCAGTCGCTTAACCAACTGAGCCACCCAGGCGCCCTCATTCTGGTATTTTAAAAAACATATTTCACACATAATAAAGTACCTAGGATAGTGCTGGGCAAATATGGTGCTAATTATGGGGAACATGAAATAAGCAGATGAGCTTTCCCTAAAATGGCCTAGAATCACATTTGAGAGACAAGTTTTATATACATTAAGTTGGTGCTCTCCAAAGTAAGCATGATCATAGCCCAGGAAGTATACAAGATGATCCACTGGGAAGCAAAAAGAAAAACACAGAAATTCAATTTATATATTTTAAAATCTAAGATAGGAAGAAAGGAAGGTTTGCGTATACATCTTGACACAGGTGCCCTCACTCAGCCCAGAGGGTCCAAAGATCTTGCAAAACACCAGCATGTTTTTGGCCTTTAGCTAATTATAACTAATGGCAAGTTAGGTGGTCATTTGGATATATTATCTAGTTTTAATTAAACCAAGTTCCACAAAATAGACAAGTATCTTAACAAGATTTCTATAAAGAAATGTTGGACAGAAGATTTGTAATACAAGTCTAAGCGAATGACAGGGAAATGACAAAGGTGAAGCTCCTACCTAGCAAAGCACACATCATCTGCCACCTTCTTGTGAAAACACAATGCTGAGCTAATCTCTATCAAGGCGCTGGCTAAAATAATTTTAAATCATGAAGACTAATGGAAATATGAACTCATATTCACTCTCAATAATGACCTATAGTTAATAAAATACAATTTAAATGTTCTAAAAACATCATTTCATCTTTAGCTCATCATTTTTGTATTTGTATTTTGCATATATTCAATGATTCATATTATATACTAGCTTGGTAGTATATGTCCATCATGTATTGGAAGGATACATTATTTACATATATTGGAAGGATGTGCTAAAACATTTTGTATTGATGCAGTGTATGATCAAGAGTTTGAATATTATTGTCAATATAAACAATACACGTTATGGGCAGTCTGGAATAGAAAAATGGGTTGAGTTGTGTGAATTAAAATGTGATCTAGGGGTGCCTGGGTGGCTTAGTCGGTTAAGTGTCTGCCTTCGGCTCAGGTCATGATCCCAGGGTCCTGGGATCGAGTCCCGTATCAGGCTCCTTGCTCAGTGGGGAGCCTACTTCTCCCTCTGCCTGCCACACTCCCCCTGCTTGTATTCTTTCTCTGACAAATAAATAAAATTTTAAAAAATAAATAAAATGTGACCTAGGCCTTGAAAGTGGTTTAAAATCTGGACAAACACAGGGTGAAGGGGAAGGTATTCCAAGCAGAAGGAACCATGTGAACAAAAGCTTAGAGGGAAAGACACAGCAGGCTTCAGGGTAGTGAGACTAGCTTGACTAAAACAGAGTTTGTACTATGAAGTAATGAGAGATAAAACTAGAGAGGTAAAATAGGGCCAGACTTCCAGGATCTTAAATAACTGAAGGGTTTGAGCTTAAAGAGTTTGGGCAGAATAGCATAGTTGTTAGGACCACAGGCTTTGGAGCCAAATAGAACTGGGTTGAATCTCAGCTCTGTAACTTATTACCTGTGCAACCCTAGGCAAGTGACCGAACTTGAGCCTCAGTCTCCTCATCCACATGAAGATGATGATAAGAACTGAGGATAATGAGGCGGGTGTACAGCTCTTTTCCACAGTGCCTGGAAACCTATGTTAAGTAAGCACTCACTACAACCTAGCTATTCTTATTCTTACTCCTCTTCAGCAGGTAATGGGAAGCCATTATACCTTTTTGCACAGGGGAGGAAAAGGTGAAAATGATGTCTTCGAGAAGTTATCTTGGTGTTGGTTGTGGAAGTTGGATTGTACTGGCAGAGATAGGAAATCTCTTAGAATATTATTACGGTAATCTGGACCCAAGGGACAGAAGGAAGTGGGAACAGAGAGGATGTTGTCAAGGAAGAATTAATAGGATTAGATGCCTACTTAGATACAGGAGAAAATAAGGAAGAACTGAAGATGAACCTAGAGCTTTGAGTTATTTTGATGTCATTATGCAAAATGAGGGAAATTGGGAAAGGAAGTTTAAGAAGTTAGTCTTTTAAAACAATGGAATAACAGTAAATCTTTTCAACACAATGTAAGGTTAGTATAGTCCTTCCATTTAATATTTTATGTAGGTATTTTCCTGTAGTGAGAAGTTCACCGTATTTTGTAATTTATTCAACCAATAAGAGCAATTTTTCCCAAAGTAGGACAGGATTTTGCCTGTGGTTCCTCCCACTGAAAGTCAGAGCATTAGCCAACATCAGCCATTTTGAGGGTTGTTAGTAAAAGCAGGTTGAGTCTTCAATGGTTTATATCTTGCCTATTTCCAAAACGGCTATGAGGTGCTTATAATGAAATACCATTGTTAAAATAAGTCAAGAGCCATGCAACTGTCAAGGGCAAAGAGTACTATATGCTAGAAACCCAGGTGAAGGGGAGTTGCTGCACTTGAGCACTAAAATTAGCTTTCAGGTTTTTAGGATCCAAGGTAAAAATGGAAATAGTAAGTTAGCCACTTGTGCTCTCTGAAGGTGAGTATGCCTGAAAGATTTTAGTTGCCCAGTGCTGGCACAGTGCTTAACAAATGCTTGCTGAAAGAATGAAACGATTTGTACACTAAGATCAAATTAAACATCTCTTCATAAAAAAGACTGGGTACTTCATAGGTTTCAAGGAAGACTGGAAGACTGAAAAATGTATCAACAAAATCTAATGCCGCCGCTTTCCTAGACTGTGGAAACTAAACTGTGGTATCTAGACGGTCCCTATCAGAATCACACCCTGCACTCCAGCTGGCACCATCTGTTTCAAAAGCTTCATTTCATAAAGTTCCCTTACATTTGTGTCTAAACCCAGTTTGATTTATCCAAACCAGGTTAAGATAAAACAAAGACTGTAATATGTGTTGCTAAAGTTTACATTTGGGAAGATATAAAAGGAAGAGATGCCAAAAACGCAGAGGTGACATGCAAGTAGATAATTTGACTGATTTTACTTAAGGCACTGCAGGAAAAAGTCATGTTCTTACTGGGTCTCAGTGATTTTTATATCCTATTGAACAAGGCAGGAAATAAAGGTAAAGTTATAGAACTATATACTGTGAACAAACTGTTACGGGTAGAATTGTGTCCCCCTAAAATCTAGTATGTTGAAGTCCTAACCCGTAGCGCCTCAGAATATGACTTTACTTCGAGATAGGGTACTTGCAGAGGTAATCAAATTAGGATAAGGTGATGAGGGTGGGCCCTAATCCAATATGTCCTTATAAAAAAGGAGAAATTTGGAAACAGACATATGTGTAGGGAAAACACCAGCTGAACATGAAGATGGCTATTTACAAGCCAAGGACAGAGGCCTGGAACAGACGCTTCTCTCACAGCCCTCAGAAGAAACCAATCCTGCCAACACCTTGATTTCGGACTTCCAGCCTCCAGAGCTGTGAGAAACTGAATCTCTGTTGTTTGAGTCCCCCTGTTTGTGGTACTTTGTTGTGGCAGCCCTAGCAAACTAATACACAAACTATTTCAGCAGGGTGGTTAATTATGTTTAGGGTTTTGGGATAGGGAACTAAAAGCTGAGTGCTTCCAAACCTCTTGAAACATAAACTTGATTGTTACTAGGAAAGGAAAATTACATAAAAAGAATAGTTCCTGAACACTTAGGAAGTACTATGTGTTTAGAAAATTAACTTCCATGGTCATCACCTCACGACATATACATAAATCATCATGTTGTGCACCTTAAACTTAGACAATGTTATATGTCAATTACATATCAATAAAGCTGGGGGGAAAACAGAACATTAACTTCCAGCTTCATTTTCTCAAGCTCCCTAATGCCTAGAAAACAGCTAGTAGCCCCAGTTGAGAAAAAATTATGCACTAACTGCCTGTTAGGAAAGGGGTAACTTAAATCATACATTGACTTAAATGCTGACCCAGAACCTAATATTGACTTGGGCTGTGTGCTTATTTAAAAGTAAAAGAAAATGTAATCAAATCAGCTTATAGGAAACGCAGGGAACAAAAGAACATATTAAACACCACATGGAAGCAGAATCAGAATGTGGGGCAGTCTACAGGACAAATGGCCTGGTTTCTTCAATAAATAAGTGGCATGGAACAAAAACCAGGAGGGAAAGGGAATGTTTTAAGTAAAAGAGACCTGAGGGGTGCCTGGGTGGCTCAGTCAGTTAAGGGACTACCTTTAGCTCAGGTCATGATCTCAGGGTCCTGGGATCCAGCCCCACATGGGGCTCCCTACTCAGTGGGGAGTTGGCTTCTCCCTCTGATCCTCCCCTGCCTCGTGCTCTCTCTCTAATAAATAAATAAAATCTTAAAAAAAGAGAGACATCTGAGAGATCATGGTTGGAACATGTTTGAATCAGTAAAACAGACATTTTTGAGAACAGTGAGAATTTTAACATGGACTGGTTATTAGATGACATTAAAGAATAACTTAATTTTGCTAGATGTAATGATGGCATTGTGATTATGTAAGAAAAAAGTCCTTCTCAGAGACTCATACTGAGTGTTTGTGTGTAAAAAGAGATCAGGGATTTACTTTCAGGCATCCTCCTCCCCAAGAGGTTAATAAGTTCAACAGCTAAAAAGAGATCACGGTCAAAGAATGCATATAAAGAGGGGTGCCTGGGTGGCTCAGTCTGTTAAGCGTCTGACTCTTGATTTCAGCTCAGGTCACGATCTCAGGGTCATGAAATTGAGCCCTGTGTTGGGCTCTGCCCTGGGCATGGAGCCTGCCTTAGACTCTTTCTCTCCCTCTTTCCTCTGCCCCTCACCCCCTCCCCGGCTCACGTGCTCTTTCTTAAAAAAAAAAAAAACATATAAAGAAATATGCAATTTAAGGTATCTATCAGACCATTAAGCTGCTGAAAATAAGTCTTGATTTTCCATTCAATCAGTACCCAGATTGAAAGCTAATATTATTTCTATTTTCTCATTTAATTCACTTTCTACTTGTGTTTCATTTTTTTTTTTTAACTGCTCCAGTCAATGAAAGGGAAACTTTATTGAGGCCTCAGGCCCTTGGGGCTCGGCAGGAGGCTGCCCTGCGGGCAAAGGAAGAGCCAGTGGAGGGGCCTTATTTGACCTTCTTTTTGGGGCGCAGGTTGTTGGTGTGGCCGCACTTCTTGCGGCAGTTGACAGCACGGGGGTGCAGGTGAGCGTAACACTTGCAGCAGATCATCTTGTCGCAGTTGTATTTCTGGGCCAGCTGGTGGAGGGAAGGCTCGATGATGCCATCCCGGAGGTGAAGCACCAAGTGCAGGGTGGACTCTTTCTGGATATTATAGTCTGACAGAGTACGGTCATCTTCCAGCTGTTTGCCCGCAAAAATCAGACGCTGCTGGTCAGGCAGGATGCCCTCCTTGTCTTAGATTTTGGCTTTGACATTCTCAATAGTGTCACTGGGCTCGACCTCGAGGGTGATGGTCTTGCCCGTCAGGGTCTTCACAAAGATCTGCATCTCTGCGTCTGCTGGCGCGAATCCGCGAGGCCGCCCCCACCAAACCACTCGGCCACCTCGTTGAAGAGAAAGGACTACTTGTGTTTCATTTTAAATGTTTATAACACATATTCTGTCACTATGGAAATAGACTGCTTTACAATTTACTGACCAGTTAAATTTTTCTTGATTTCAAGCTTCATAGTCAAATAGCAACATGTAATCAATTTTCAAAAATTTACCTTGATTTCAAGCTTCATAATCAAATAGCAACATGTAATCAATTTTAAAGTATTGATCTCATTTAGGGGAAGCAACAAAACAAATGGCGCAGATAAACCAGAGGTCATCTTACCTACTGATTTTAGGTTCTTTCCTTAAGAACGTCTAAAAGAGCTCCATACTCGCAAAGACAGTTAAAGAATGTTTTATCTACTAAAAAGTAAAAGAATCTTTTTGCCATACTTGTTTGCTACTGGATGACAGGCTGGACTTCAGGGAAGCCATGGTGTGAGAGGGAGAGAGGGAAAGGAAGCAGGAATTAAGAGTCCTAAACACCAGACTCATGAGATACTATGGCTTCTGTGCCACTGACGCTGGGAAAAGGTAGCTGGAAAGGAATCCAGTAATTTGGGGCTAGTTCTGGCTCTGACATTCACTAACTTTGAACACTGGGTAAATTACTAAATTTCTCCTGTCATGAGTTTCTGATCTTACGTTGTGAGATAAAATGAGAGCACAGATGTAAAGTACCTATTTTAGCGCTAAGTAAATAATAAGTGCTTCATAACAGTTAAGCCGCCCTTGAACAAAAGTCTGCTTGTAGTTGGGTCAGAAAAATCCTACCACCTGTGGCGGAGTGGTGATTTGATCTTTTGAGTTCTGTGGCTAATCTTTGGATAATTAAAAGGTTTAACTGTGTATTAGGCATTTGCTATTAAACACACACACACACACACACACACGCACGCACGCACACGCATGCATGCACACATACGCGCCTGCACAGAACATAAGCCAGTGAGGTACAGTGTGTCCCTGAACTCAGATCACTAAGAAATGAACACAAAATGATAGCATAAAGGCCGTTTCATCTGTCAAAAAAATTTCCTCACCTGACAGTTTAAAAAAATCATGATAACTATGGTCATTATGAACCTAAAAATTAATTTTCTTTTTTCTTTGCGATCTCTGAAAGAGGTCAGATTCAAGGCAGAAGAGTATACCGTCTTTCTGGAAACTATCAGTTTATTAAAATAGGTAATAACTCAAAGAAATATAGGACTCCTTAGTTGTTTTTGTTTTAGAGGAACCATGACTAGAATTAGAAACAGAATCACATGTGACCTAATTTGGAATTACTGAACCACAGGTATTTTTTTTAAAGAAAAATAAAGTTTTCTTTTTATTGAACAGCTATCAGTTTTGAAAGTCTTCTTACCTGTTTGATTTGATGAAGGTGACTAGAGGAAGCACGGATGGGGATGGGAGAGGGTGGCAAAAACTGAAATTTACAACCTAAAGTAAATACCTGAAACTAACATAACATTGAATATTAATCATACTTCAATAAAAAAATAAACAGAAGTCAAGCTGGCTTTAATGTTTCTGATTAATTATTTCTAAACGTTAATTAAGTCAGTGTTGAATTACCTAAAATGTCTGAGTGCCTAATGCATGTTAGCAACAGTATTAGTTAAGCTTAAAATTAAAGAAATAATAAAAGATCCAACTGACTCGACTGAAAATTATACTAATCAAAAGTACATATATATAACCGAACAGAACAAAATAACTGAGTTAACATAAAAGATACCGGGCAGAACATCAACAGAACATTTTGTTTATCTCTACTTTCCCTTTCCCAAGGCACTGGATCTTAAAATCACCTCACTTTTTCTTGCCAGTTTTATCTTGCAAAAAACAAACAAAATAACCCCATCACGTATCTCAGAACCCAGCTGAAGAAACCACACTTTTATAATATGAAATGACTTAAGGCAGTCACTTCCAAGTAGCTCAGCACATTTTCTCTTGCTTGTTCAGATACTTGTCATTTAGACTACTTTCTCCTGTTCTGTCTTATCTCAAAGCTTATGAGGACCCACACAAGGGGGGAATGAAAGAATGGAGGGATTTAAAGCTAAGTGTGAAAATGAGGCCTTGAAAAGTACCTTTAGAATTCATTTATCCATTCTACCTGTATCCTGGTTAGTTCCTGAAATGCCAGATAATGAATCTACCATATCTTACTTTTACATTATATCTTAAGAGCACACTGAGTTGTGCATTCGGAAATATTTAATGAGGTAAACCACTGTGCTAGACCCTGAGGATCCAAAGAGAAATAAAACATTTTCCTGTCCTTGAGAAATTCAAAGTGTAGGTAGGAAAAATTAGGCCATAGGTCAGTGTGCCAGAACAAGTTATGATTCGTGGGAAGTCAAAGCACAGAGACTATATTTCTGCCTGGGGTTCCTGGGGAAGGCTTCATAGAGGAGGGTAGGAATTCAATAGACAGGTAAGAGGAAGCAGGGTATTTCAGGGAGTGAGAAGAGATGCTCAGGCAGAGGCATGTTTGGGGAACAGAGAGATTCAGGGTGGCTGAAATTTGGTACATGATAGGGCACGAAAGGAAGCAAATCTAGGGAAATTTGGCTGAAACCAGATTATGGATTTTGGACTTTAGCCTTTTGAGCCCAACAGGAAACCTAAAGCATAGATCCTTCTGAGTTCTTAAAACTCAAAGTATTTTAGGGGTGCCTGGGTGGCTCAGTCATTAAGCGTCTGCCTTTGGCTCGGGTCATGATCCCAGGGTCCTGGGATCGAGCCCCACATTGGGCTCCCTGCTTCGGCAGGAAGTCTGCTTCTCCCTCTCCCACTCCCCCTGCTTGTGTTCCCTCTCTCACTGTCTCTCTCTGTCAAATAAATAAATAAAATCTTTAAAAAAACTCAAAGCATTTTAAACAAGATTGTATCTGTTTTAGAAAGGCAACCCTAGCAGCATATACAGAACAAACTGAGGGTGGAGGGAAGAGGGACTAGAAGCAGGATCAAAGTCCAGGTAAAAGATAATGGGTGCCTGGGTGGCTCAGTTGGTTGGGCGGCTGCCTTCGGCTCAGGTCATGATCCTGGAGTCCCGGGAATGAGTCCCACATTGGGCTCCCTGCTCGGCAGGGAGTCTGCTTCTCCCTCTGACCCTCCTCCCTTTCATGCTCTCTGTCTCCCATTCTCTCTCTCGCAAATAAAAAAATCTTAAAAAAATATTTTATTAAAAGATAATGAGAGTCTGAATGAAAAAGGCTGGGATGAAGAGAAGGAGGCAGACTAGAGAAATGATGAGAAAGTGAAAAGAGGGGTGCCTGGCTGGCTCAGTTAGTAGAGCACGTGACTCTTAATCTCAGGGTTGTGAGTTTGAGCCCCATGTTGGGAGTAGAGATTACTTAAAAATAAAATCCTTAGGGGTGCCTGGGTGGCTCAGTCAGTTGAGCGTTCAACTCTTGATTTTGGCTCAGGTCATGATCTCAGGTCGTGGGATTAAGCCCTGAGTGGGGCTCCTAGCTGAGCATGGAGCCTACTTAAGATTCTCTCTCACCCTCTCCCTCTGGCCCTCCCGCCCAGCACTCAACACGTGCTCTCTCTCTAAAACAATAAAAAATTAAAAAATAAATAAAATCTTAAAAAAAAAGAAAGTGAAAAGAGCTCAAGATTGGTCTGAAGTTCCTAGCTGAAACCCATGGGTGGGTGGTAGCCAGGAAAGGCAGTAAGAGGAATGAGTTGGTGTGTGGGGAGAAGATGACTGTTCAAAAAGGTGTGTTGGATATACAAGTATTTTTACGAAGTAGCTAGTCTGAATTTTTATTAGATTTTAAAATGTATCATGTGGCTCTTTAAGGAGCATTTTCTCTCACTAGTTATATTTTGCTTAAGAAAATGTTAAAACCACATGAGAGACTATGGACTCTGAGAAACAAACTGAGGGTTCTAGAGGGGAGGAGGGTGGGGGGATGGGTTAGCCCGGTGATGGGTATTAAAGAGGGCACGTATTGCATGGAGCACTGGGTGTTATACGCAAACAATGAATCATGGAACACTACATCAAAAACTAATGATGTAATGTATGGTGATTAACATAATAAAATAAAATTTAAAATAAATAAATAAACAAATAAATAAATAGAAAGAAAGTGTTAAAACCAGTTTGTTTTTTCTAATCATTTGCTAGAGGGTGGAGGAAACAGCCAAGGTATACAAGTAACAATAGAAAATTCATATGAGGGGGGTGCCTGGGTGGTTCAATCGTTAAGTGTCTGCCTTCGGCTCAGGTCATGATCCTAGGGTCCTGGGATCAAGCCCCGCATCGGCCTCCCTGCTCGGCGGGAAGCCTGCTTCTCCCTGCTTTTCCCTCTCCCGCTCCCCCTGCTTGTGTTCCCTCTCTCGCTGTGTTTCTCTCTGTCAAATAATTAAATAAAGTCCTTAAAAAAAAAAGAAAATTCATATGAGGATCACTGAAAATTCTCTACATCTAAATTATACTGGACAATGAGCCATAATTACTTCATCATAACAAGTCACTGTCAGAAAAATAGGGCTAACTCTTTATTTCAGTATTTACTGGGCCCTTATTGTGTTTAAGGAACTGTTTTTCTTACAGAGGGGAAGGAGAGATTAAAAGAAAAATAAGCCATAGTTATTACCCACAGACACCTTACAGTCCAGACACAAGAGCTAATTATTATATAAGAGACAAGGAAATGAGTGTCAAATGGAGGCAAAGTAGGGTGGGGATGAAAAGCAAAGATTAAGTGAATGGGCACAGGGAATGGAAGATAGGAGACAATTAAGGCACAAGGTGGTGGTATGAGTTGGGCCTCCTAGGGCGAAGAGTTTGACAGCATAAGCAAGAGAAAAGGAAAAGCGCTAGGCATGTTTTAGGAAACATGTTTTAGGAAAGGTTGTTAGTCCTGTGTGAGTGCAATGCAAGCTGTCTCTGGAGGGATAGAAGATTCTGAGGCCAAGAGAGTGAAGATGCTGGAAAGCTTTGAATGCCACACTAAAAAAAAAAAATTGAACTGTGGCAAAATGATCTACTTTGGTATACACAGATGAGCAGATTATACCTAACAGCACTGTCTATTTAACCTTGGAAGAGACACACTCACGTATTCATCGGCCCTGAACCTGGTTCAAGCTCTATCCAGGATGGGTATGAAGAAGGAGTATTAGACAGCTAATGACTGCTGACTGGCCAGAAATTCAGACTAGCCTGTACTAATCATGTTCCAGGGTTGATAGTTCAAGAAAATTCCTAATTCGGGGCACCTGGGTGGTTCAGCTGGTTAAGCATCAAACTCTTGACTTTGGCTCGGGTCATGATCTCAGGGTTGTGAGATTGGGCCTCATGTCAGGCTCTGTGCTGAGTGGGGAGCCGGCTTGGGATTCTCTCTCCCTCTGCCTCTGCCCTTTTCCCCGCTCACACTCTCTCTCTCTCTCTCAAAAAAAAAAAAAAAAAATATATATATATATATATAATATATAGTTTAAAAAAAATTCCTAATTCAAATCAATAAGGCTATTAGCTGACCCTTTTCACAAAAGTCAGCATTTTTCTCCATAAAACTTGCATAAAAGGGATATATTGGACATATGATTTGTTGCTATATGGAATAGTGCTATGAAAGATGTAACAAGAGTTTCTCTTTCAAGCATCTATTTGTATGAAATATGGTAATGGTGATAATGCATGTAATATGCTTCACATAGTGCCTGGCACATAGTATGTGCTCAGTAAAGGGTAACTATTACTACCACTACCACCATTATCACCACCATCATCAAATATTTCTAGAATCAATGTTTAATGACATAAAAACAACAACTAGAATTATATATGGTAGCTTTATAAGACTTAGATATCTATTCCTTGCTACCCAGCATTCTTTATTCTTTTTCCCATCTGATCTTTTAATTTACTTTTAATAGACTTTATTATTATTTTTAAAGATTTTATTTATTTATTTGACAGAGACAGACACAGAGAGAGAGGGAACATAAGCAGGGAGAGTGGGAGAGGGAGAAGCAGACTCCCCGCTGAGCAGGGAGCCCGATGCGGGGCTCGATCCCAGGACCCTGGGATCATGACCTGAGCTGAAGGCAGACGCTTAACGACTGAGCCACCCAGGCACCCCTAGACTTTATTTTTTAGATTAGTTTTCCATTCACAGCAAAACTGAGTGGACGGTACAAAGATTTCCTCTGCTCTCACATAAGCAGAGCCTCTCCCACTATCAAAAGCCGAACAAAAGTGGTAAATTGTTATAATAGATGAACCTACATTGACATGTCATTACTACCCGAAGTTCATAGTTTACATTGGAGTTCACTCTTCATGTTATGCATCCTACAGGTTTGGACATATGTATAATGACCCATATCCATCATTATAGTATCATACTGAGTAGTTCCACTGCCCTAAAAAACCCTCTGTGCTCCACCTATTCATCCTGATCCTTTTTTTTAATAGAAACTGACTTACTTTTTCTCATTATAAAGCAATACATGCACAGTATAAAACATAATTAATGGGGAAAAAAAAAACAGCAGCACCCACCATCCAGAGATGACCATAGTAAAGATCTCAGTGTTTCTTTTTCCAGACCTGGATCCTACTGCACAATACTATTTTGCAGTTTAGGTATTTTTTTTCTTTATAATTTTTTTGAGATTTTATTTCTTTGAGAGAGAGTGCATGAGTGTGGGGAAGAGCAGAGGGGGAGGGCAAGGGAGAGAGAATCTCTCAAGCAGACTCCATGCTGAGTGTAGAGCCTGACACAAAGCTTGCTCTCATGACCTTGAGATCATGACCTGAGCCGAAACCAAGAGTTGGATGCTCAACCAACTGAGCCACCTGGGTGCCCCATTTTTTTTTCTTTATAATTTAATACATTCTGGCTCTGCATCTGAGGATGCTCACAGCTTTCAGCTTATGGGCCAGCATCTATCAAAATGTCCACTGTTCACGAATTCTGTGCAAACTCCACTTGGAGGGTGACCACTCTACACCCCCAAATGCATACAGGTCAGTTAAAACATACACCAACTTTGACGTCAAGTGTAATGCTTTGAACATTGAAATGGCATCAAGGCTAAAGGTGTGGATGAGCTCACTGTCATCAACAGTTGCTGTTGACCAACGACAGCAATGAGGAGAGACAGGATATTGCCTTCACCAACCGGACAAGGACCAAAAAGGAATTTGCATCAGCACTGAACTCAGCCTTGCCTGGCCACCTGGCCACCCAGAGGTGATCTGGGACCTACTGAAAACACCTGCTCAGTATGAGGCTTCCAAGCTGAAAGCCTCTCCCATGAAGGTGCTGAAGACTGATGAGGACTCCCTCACTGAGATCATCTGCTCAAGGACCAATTAGATGCTAGAGGAAATTAACAGTCTACAAGGATATGTACAAGACTGATCTGGAGAAGGACATTGTTTCCAACACATCTGGTGACTTCTGCAAGCTGATGGTTGCCCTTGCAAAGGGTAGAAGAGCAGAGGATGGCTCTGTCATTGATTATGAACTGTTTGACCCTAGATGTCTATGATCTCTAATGCTGGAGTGAAGAGGAAAGGAACTGATGTTCCCAAGGGGATCAGCATCATGACCGAGCAAGTGTGTATCACATCCAGAAAGAATTTGAAAGGTACAAGAGCTACAGCCCTTATGATCAAGGAGGAGGTCAAAAGAGAGTTGGAAAATGCTTTTCAGAGGCACCTGGCTGGCTTAGTCGTTAAACGTCTGCCTTCGGCTCAGGTCATGATCCCAGGGTCCTGGGATCGAGCCCCGCATCAGGATCCCTGCTCAGGAAGGAAGCCTGCTTCTCCCTCTCCCACTCCTTCTGCTTGTGTTCCCTCTCTTGCTGTCTCTCTCTCTCTGTCAAATAAATAAATAAAAAATGTTAAAAAAAAAAGAAAATGCTTTTCAGAAACTGGTCTAGTGTATTCAGAACAAGCTCCCCTATTTTGATGACTTGACTGATTCCATGAAGGGTATGGGAACTCATGATAAGGTCCTGATTAGAATCATGGTCACCCACAGTGAAGGAAGGGGACATGTTAAAAATTAGGTCTGAATTCAAGAGAAAGTATGGCATGTCCCTGCACTACCACATCCAGGAAGACAGTAAGGACAACTACCAGAAGGTGTTGCTGTGCCTGTGGGGCGGAGCAGAATGAAGCGCAAATGTCCAGGTGGTGCTCCTGTGCTTCCAGCTACCAGTTCTAGAAAATCAGCTTGCGACGAACAGCCCCTTGTGCCCATCCCTGTGAGGATGACATTAGCGTTGCCCCCCACCCCAACTTTATTTTAGTTGCCTAGGCATTGTTTGGCATTCCCCACTAGTATCTCCTTTCAGCCAAAGAAATGAACAGTTCAAGGAGTTGGAAGTGAAATCTATGATGTGAAACACTTTGCTTCCTGTGTATTGTGTTATAAACAGATGGATAAACTGAAATTTTACTGTAGAAACAAAACAAAAATAACTTAATACATTCCACATATCTTTCCATGTTAAAATTCACCTGCAACACCATTTTTATTTTTGTTTCTTTTTTTTTAATTTTTATTTTAAGTAGGCTCTACACCCATTGTGGGGCTTGAACTCATGACCCTGAGATTAAGAGTCACATGCTCTACCGACTGAGCCAGGCAGGCACCCCACCTGCAAGAGCATTTTTAAAGGCTGAATATTATATCATATGAACGTACCAATATAAGAAACACTCATTATGTGCCAGGCGTGTCTTATCTCACTCAATTCTCACAACAACCCCATGACGTAGACATTATTATTGTCTCCATTTTAAAGATTAGAAAACTGAGGGCCAGAGAAATTAGGCAACTTGTTCAAGTTCATACAGCTAGTAATTGCTCGAACTGGGATTCAAACACAGATAATGAAAGCTCATTCATTTAACCTATTCCCTAACCATTCATATTTTTGCCACATTTTTTCTGCTCACTCATAAATAATGCTGTGATAACAACCTTTAAGCTAATCTTTGCACATATCCTTAAAGAATTCTTTAGGAGAATTCATAGAGATGGAATTTCTGGGTCACAATGCTATTGATACGCATTGCCAAATTGTCCTCCAGAAAGCTTATACAAATTTACTTTCTAGCAGTGTATGAGAATATCGATTTTCTTCTATCTCTCCAACATTAGATATTATTACTAATTTTAAAAAACTGTATGGCCATTCTTAAAGCATGCTATAAAAATAATCTACTTTCCAAAGCAAGTAGAAAGTATTGTGATTTATCCAGTTTGGGATATTCTCCCCCAATGCTTCCCTTTATTAGCATTGCTCACTGAGAAGCTGTTATACAGTGACATGAACCAAATCTGAATATAGGTTTTTCCTTTAAAAAAGCCCCATCAAATACCCACACACATCTTTTGAACAAACAGAATTTTAATATATTTAATTCATGCAACTGATGCTCATATTGTTATCATTCAAATGCCCAGAAAGTTCACAATATAAAATGTGAAACAGTCTAATTGGAAAGACATGCTAACCTAAACTTAAATATATACATATGCTCTATATAAAGAAATTGTGGTACTTTAGCTGTATTATGGTATCATGTTATAAAAAACAAAAGACGAGAATTGCATGGTGTGGTAAACTGTCCCAAACTATGAAAGACTTCCTGGAAGAGATTATTTTTAATTGAAATCTAAGGGATGGGAAGGAACTGGTTAGTTTCAGGTAAAGGGTTAGAATTTCCTACTGGAAAACTTTATCTAGGAAATCCTGAGAAGACTACCTGACTAAAATTAATGAGATCAACAGGAATGTAGTGTGAAATGTCTGGGGGAGGTAGGATTTGAACTTGAGCTATAGAATCATAAGCCACAAAATGTTGATTAAATATTGGACTTGGCTGATTTTTTGGGAATAACACGGAAAATTAATTGGAGAATAGGCTTCTAGAAGGCAATCTCCCACAAATTAAGCACTACAGGTGGTGTTTGCAAGGGAATTACCTTAGATAATTTTTTAAAGATTTTAAAGAGAGAGCACAAGCAGGGGGAGCAGCAGGCAGAGCAGGCAAGGGAGAAGCAGGCTCCTGGCTGAGCAAGGAGCCCCAATGCGGGACTTGATCCCAGGACCCTGGGATCATGACCTGAGACGAAGGCAGACGCTTAACCGACTGAGCCACCCAGGCGTCCCCAGATAATTTTTCTACATGAAACAAAGTATTAAAATAGAAACAAAGCACTTTCTGAGATGTCAATAAACCTCACTGGTGTCTTTTATGTAAATTTCTCATTGTGCCTGTTTCTCACACTCTGGGAGGGGAGAGGAGTCCTTGGGAGGAAGCAAGAGTACCAGCACCAAGGAATGGGGTCATGGGGGTGGGGAGGAGTAGGGGGAGTTGAGGAAGCGTGCTGGGTGAAGCAGATTCCCAAGCATTATCTTCAGTGAAGGAATTAAGATAGGAAAGATCAAGCTTAGGTCCATTTAAAAGAGAAACCACAGAAAACTAATATTGTAAAGACATTAAATTCTTTGAAAAGAATTTTTAACTTTACTACGTTTGCTACTTTTAACCCATTCCTTCTGTAGTTACTAAAGTACTTGGAAAATCCTGAACAGGAGCTGTATGCTATGTTTATCAATGCCTCTTCCTAGTTCCTGCAATGACTGATCCTGAACATGAATTGAATGTAGGCTAGCAAGACAGAGAATAAAGCAGGGCCAGGAATGTATTATACACTCACTACTGGGTGGGCCATAAATTAAATTAGTTTGTAGTTGCCACATGAAAAGCAAAACCTAATCAGATAAATATCAGTAGCCATAAAATTAAAAGGGACAAACTGCTCAAGAAGAGCACAATCATTTCTGACAGGAAGATGAAAAATTTCTCCTGCTTTTCTTGGAGTAGGAGGGGGTGGAGATGGAGAAGAGATGTGGCTGCCCCAAATTCAACAGAGGTGCCAGGAAGAGAATTCCTAGTGGAAGAGTGGGGAACAGGCACGCCAACCCTGGGGTTTTTGGGAGATACAGCGAAGGGATAATCAGGGAGAAGGCATGGTCCCCACAGTCAGAAGAGGGCCTCGGGTTTCTGCTCATCAGAAGTGGGATGGAGTGATTTTCTGAGAGTGCGGAGGAAAATACTGGAGCTTAATTAAGAAAATAATTGTGAGAGAACAGATTTTTACAAGGATTGGAAATGTGCATCTTTATCTGCATGGCACCCATGGTTCCTCAGTGCCCTGTACCACTACAATTTTTTCTAAAACATTTTTACCTACAGTGAAATACATGAAAAGTAGTCCTGATTTTGAAAAAATTTAATTGTGATAAAATATACATAAAATTTGCCATCTTAACCATTTTAAGTGTATAGTTCAGTAGTGTTAAGTATATTCATGTTGCTGTGCAACCAATCTCCAGAACTCTTTTCATCTTGCAAAACCAAAACTCTATACCCATTAAACCCCTCTCATTCCACCCCCACCCCAGCCCCTGGCAACCACCATTCTACTTTCTGTCTCTGTGAACTCTAGGTTCCTGCAGCACCAATTTTAAGGACAGTCTAGTATGGGAAAGGACCCTTACACTTGGGATTTATGTTATCACTCAACAATACGTGTATTTTTTCAAAAACGATGTTTCTATCTTGTAATGTGGTATATCAGGATTTTGTTACTTCTGCCAAAAGCATTCTAATTATCATGTCATTCTCCCAGACAATTCAGCCTATTTATCCTGAAAGCAAGTATCAACCTACGTAAGTCTTACAATAATAACAAAGTGATACTTCGAGCAAAATAAAAGCCTATGCATTATGCTGTTAGAGCAAGCCAAACCAATAAGTCTTGAAATTCCCATCAACAAGTCCGTGTGAATGACGTCAGTTCTGCCAAACACAACCGTTCTGTAAGATGGTTTGTTTGGAACATGTATTATATTAAATTGAAACTTACGCAAATTAAGAGCCTAGAATTCCTAAGGAAAATTATGCATTTAAAAAACTGCCAGGTACATGTTTGCTCTCTATATGTACTACTGCTAATAAAACATCTAGTACTTATTGAGCACTTAGTATGTATCAGTGCTGTGCTGAGTGCTTTACGCTGATTTTTTTATATGCTATAAGCATGTTTTTTATTTTTTTTTTGAGAGAGAGAGAGAGCGTGCATGAATGGGGGGAGGGGCAGAGGGAGAGGGAAAAGCAGACTCCCTGCTGAGCAGGGAGCCCAATGTGGGGCTCGGTCCCAGGACCCCGGGATCATGACCTGAGTCGAAGGCAGACACTTAACTGACTGAGCCACCCAGGCACCCTGCATTTTTTTTCTTTAGACTGTGGTAAAATACACATAACATAAAATTTATCATGTTAACCATGTTTAATTGTACCAGTGCAGTAGTGTCAAGTATATTCACATTGTTGTGCTATGTGCTCTAAGTTTTTCTCTTTTTCTTTTTCTTCCAGTTTTTCTGAGATATTTTACACTGATTAATGTACTCACTTGAACAAACCTATGAGGCAGATACTGTCACATTCCCATCTTGCGGAAGAGGAAATCAAGGCGCAGAAAGGGTAACGTGCACACAAATAACCAAGCTAGTCTGTATGATGCCACTTACAGGCCCTCACTTCTCAGGCATTCTTCAACCCAATCCAATCTGGCTTCATCACACCCCACCCCTCTCTCCATGGAACTTGCTTTCGAATACAAGAAATTCATTAATAATCTCCATTTTGGTAACTCAAAGGACACCTTTCAGTTTTTATCATGTTTGACCACTTGATAGCATATGACTTAATACTTTTCCTTGTATTTTCATGGTACTACTAGTGATCTTTAAAGCTGTTTCCTATAGCCTCTTTTTTCCTTTTATACTCTCTCCATAGGTCACATCATTCATTCCCATAGCTTTAAATAGGATCTACTGATGATGCCTAAATGTGTGTCTCTAGCCCAGATCTCTATCCTGAGCTTCAAACTAGTACAACTAACATCTCTACTGGGAGATCCCAGAGAACTTCAAACGGAACATGTCCAACAATAAACTTATCTTCCCCTCTAAATCCACGCTTTTGCCAAAGTTTCCCCTCTTCTGTGGCCCCACTAGACCCATCACTTGCCCAAGTGAGAGGCCTAGTAGTCATCTTTGCCACAAGCATCGACCACCTTCCATCAAATCTCTCAGCAATTGATTCTACCTTTCAAATATCTCATGAATCTCACTCTTCTCCACGTCCACAGCCATCACAGTAGCCAAGGTCACTGCACTTGCCTCCTATGTGATCATCCTGCATCTCCTTTTGCCCACTTCCAATCTACTTACCACTCTGCAGCCAGGGTAATCTTTTAAAGATTCAAATCTTTAAAAGTCTGTCAATCATAGACTTAGAATTCTTCAATGGCTTCACACTGACCTCAGGAGGACAAAGTGAAAAATCTTTAACATGACTTGGAAGGCCCTATGAGATCTTTGTACTAATCCACATCTTCGATCTCATTTCTCACCACTTCATCTTTACATCCACACTGGCTACAATGCACTTCTTTCAAATTCTCTACACACTCTATTCTTGACGCACTACATTCCCTTTCGTTTCCAAGCCTTCACACATGCCATTTTTTAACCTCGAATCTTGTCCGCCCCTATGATCCATATCCCAAGCTGGCTAACTCCTACACATCAGTAAGAGCTCAACTGAAGGAGGTCATTTCCTACCTCAGCCCCTCATACTAGGTTAGATCTCTCTGGCAACTAGATCAGGGCTTAATACATAGGAGATTCCTAAAAAAATTTGTAGACTTGGCTGAGTAAAGAAGAACGACTAGGTATGGAGGTCTTCGACATACAAGCAAGTGCTCAATAAATACCATTAAATGAATGAGTAAATGAGTGAGTGAACGGAAGAAGGAAGATTTGCTTAATAAATAATTCTATTTTTTCCCCAGTATAATATTGCATTTGTGGAAATAATACTGGATATCATTCTACAAAGAAGAAAATATCCAGTTTCTTTTTAAAATAATTTTTAAAAAGATTTTTTTAGAGAGAGTGTGCATGCATACGGGGGAGGGGCAGAGGGAGAGGGAAAAAAAGCCTCAAGCAGACTCCATGCTGAGCGCAGATCCTAGCGTGGGGCTTGATCCCACGACGCATATGATCACGTGAGCTGAAACCGAGTTGGATGCTTAACTGACTACACCACCTAGGCACCCTGGAAAATATCCAGTTTCAAGATTAGGAGGCAATATTTTAAAATGGGTTCCAAGCTGTAACATTTCACTAAAAAATCATGTAAGATAAATCTATGAACAATTATATGTCAACAAATTAGATAATCTAGAAGAAATGGACAAATTCCTAAAAAACACACAAATTACCAAACCGACTCAAGAGAAAAGAGAAAATCTAAACAGATCTGTAAACAAGTACAGAGATACAATCTGTTTCAAAATCCTCCCAACAAAGAAGTCTAGGACCAGATATGGCTTCACTGGTGAATTTTACCAAACATTTAAAGAAGAATTAATACCAGTCCTACTCAAACTCTTCCAAAAATAGAAGAAGAGGAACATTTCCTAACATATTCTATGAGATCAGCATTACCCTGATACCAAAGCCAGCAAAGATACTATAAGAAAACTACAGACAAACATCCCTTATGAATACAGATGGAAAAATTCTCAACAAAATAATAGCAAGCCAAATCTAACAGTACATTAAGAGGATTATATAACAGAACGAAGTGGGATTTATCCCAGGAACGCGAAGGTGGTTCAATATAAGAAAATCAATGTAATGCATTAACAGAACAGAGGGGGAAAAACACATGATCATCTCAATAGATGCAGAAAGCATTTGAAACAATTCACCATGTTTTCATGATAAAAATACTCAGCAAGTAGGAACAGAAAGGAATTTCCCTAACACAATAAGGGGCATTTACCAAAACCTATACCTAATATCATATTCAATGATGAAAGACTGAAAGCTTTCCACCTAGGGAACAAGACAAGGATGTGTGCCTTTTTTTTTTTTTTTTTTTTTGAGAGGGGAGGATGGGGGAGGGGCAGAGAGAGAATCTCAAGCAGGCTCCACGCCCAGCACGAAGCTGACATGGGGCTGGATCTCATGACCCTGAGATCATGACCTGAGCCAAAATCAAGAATCGGATGCTCAACAGACTGAGCCACCCAGGCACCCCAGGATGTATGCTTTCTGAAAGAAAAGAGAGGTGGTAGCTGAACAACCTTGTAAATGCACTAAATGCCCCTGAATTGTATACTTTAAAATAGTTAACTGTATCTTATATGAATTTCACATCAATAAAAAGATTCATATAGTGAATCATTTGTTCATTTTGGTTTACTGATCTACAAGCATATTTCCTATGTTTACATGATAATTAGTAGATAAGAGTTATAATTTAGAGATTACATTAGAACACCATGAAAAACAAACCTTATTTTCAATTCAAGATAAATGAGAGATAAAAGTTGAAGAAAAGCCTAAAAACTACTCTTAGAAGAGCTTGCAAATTTTCCTCTCAAAATTAGAATGTTCTTTTAAAAATTGGAAGCCAGATGGTCTTATACATAAAAACAAATCTCAATGTTAAATCCAGATGGGATTTAAAAGTTAATTCTGCTGCAGCTGCAGCCAAGCAATCATAACTGTAGTCAACGTATTTATTTTTCCTTCAGTGATGTTTAGAGCACTGTTTCTCAAATTGGGAACTTGTTGGAAATGCAAATTCTCAGGCCCTGCCCCACACCCCCAGAATCAGAAACTCTGGGGTTGAGGGCCAGTAGTCTGTTTTAACAAGCCTTCCAGGTGCACACTCAAGTTTGAGGACCACTAGTTAAGACCAATAGCACAAGTCTTGGCCAGTGAGGCTGCTACAAGCATTTTCTTACCAGACAATGTTGTGCCATAAACGTTGTGTTATTTCTTGGAGTTGTTAACGTGTCAGCTTGGAACACCTGTGAGTTATCACTATGAAGAAAAAGAAAACATTTGAAATCCATTACAAAAAATTTTTTTAAAGAAATAAGATCTCAAATACTTAAACAGCAATGCCATTAATGTAAATAGGTTCTTTGTGGAGACAGCTGTGCAGATGGAGAAATTAGAACACGCGCATGCACACACACACACACGCACACAAAGCCTTAGTTGGCTGAGCCTAAACAAATCTCCATGTAAGGGAAGGAATTCTCAAGCATGCCACTTTACCGCTAATCATGCTACCAAGAATAAGTATAATTTATTGTGACCCTGGAAATGCATCATTTTCTGTGTAAACCTGTAACTGATTTAAATTTATGATTGCAGCTACCATGTGCAGTCCCAATTCCCTCTCAACTCTGAAGTTTTCACATGAACAAGAGGGATAATCAATAGCAGGAGTTAACAAAACGGAGATTTTCACAGATGTGTTTTGTTTGACCTACTCGGTATCAAAACGTTTTTAAGTTAGTCACACACACTTGAAATGCTGAGAGGTTTCACATAAATAATCCAGATTCCAGATTTCTAGCTTCTGTTGAAAATCTGCAAGCTGGGTCCACACTGGGCCACATTCCCACATGGCAACAAGAGACTGGAGCTAAGCAGCTGTTCCCTGCTTACGCAGGGGCTTGTCTTCCTCAGCTTCCAAGGTGCCTCGGCCCTATTTGAGCTTGGGACCCTGAACAAGTCTTTTTTTTTCATGTCTTCTTTTTAACTTTTTTATTTTGAAGGAGTTTAAGACTCACAAGACATTGCAAAAATATAGAGGGTTCCCATGTACCTTACACCTAGGTTTCCCTGATGACGTAAGAAGTCAACGTTAACACTTACTTTTTTTTTTTTTTTGCCACATCCAATCAGGTGCTAGGTCTCTCTTATAGCCGCCTTATTCTTTTCAGGCTCCTGGCCAAAAACCAATTCAAAGCCTTTGTACTTTCTTACGGACTCTGCAATAGTCTAACTTGTCCCTTCATCTCACTTTTGTCCCTACGGCAGTCTACCTGCTCACAACTTTCAGTAACTCTTCATCGTGAGCTGAATTCAGTTACATTCTTTACAATGACATTCAAAGCTCGCCACCATTTAGCTCTAGCCTTTTGGATTTCATGGACTAGTAAAATTTCAAAACAAAATCTTGGCACAAACATACAGTTGCGAACCATCTTTCTTCTGCCAAGTAAAAAAATCCCACCATCTACCAACACAATCATTTCATTTATAAAAGGACATTTTGGTATTAAAAAAAATTATAACAACCTCAGGATAAAGTACAGTCCTGCCCAGGAAAGGACATTTGGCCAACTATACACAATGTATTTAAGTACTCTGCACTTAACTTTTTTTTAAAAACATGGGTTAGTGAAAAAGTCACCTAGGATCAGCACTGGTCAGCAGATGAGTATCTGGGAGCCAGTGATCCAGGCGGAGTTGACAAGCTCTCTGGAATACACCTATGTTTTCCTGTCTCCAAGCTTGTTCCATATACTTAGAATGCTGTCCCAGCTCTCTGGGTCCCCTCTTCCCCTCTGCTTCCCATCAATCCATCAGGACCCATCTCATATGCCTCCTCTCCAAGAACATTTTCCTTATCCCTCATCAATCCTGCTGTCATTTCTCACTCCATTCTTCGAATCTCCCTAGCACTTTCTTTCCCTCCCTATGCATAGATCTTACTCCATCACATATTTAAGTCCTTTGATTATATATTTGCCCTACTAAATTAAAAGCTTATTGGGTCGAGATACATCTTTTCAGCATGGTAATTTGTATATAACAGGCAGTAAATTCAATATTTTATGAGAGGATGGGTGTATACATGGGTCTAAGTTTTACTTCATTTTCCAGGAATTTTCCCCTATAAGAATAGGAATGGATTCTAGCAATCATTTATAAGAAAGTTGGAGGGTCACTAATGAGTTACATATTTCCACTTTTTTGTATGTGGGGGGTAATTCTTAAGGCTGGCAATTATATTCTCCCCTAAATTTTTGTCTGTCAATTTAATAAGACTATAACTGAAAAAAATCATTGAGGAAGCATATATTTCAATTGGTGGGAATCATTCAACATGAATTCATAAAAATCCTAGGTGATATCTACAACTAAGTGCTACAACTTAGAAAAAGTGATAACTAGATACATGTTCAATGCTCCACATCAAATGATCAATAAGCATAAATATGCTTATTTATGTCTAAATATCTAAACTGCAATATGTTTATGCCAGTTATATTCTCAAAGCAATCATTCTCTATGGTCACTATTCTCTTTCCAGGTTTGTAAGAATTTAATAAAACAGATGGTTGGCAAACTTCTGCAAAGGGTCAGACAGTAAGTATTTTGGGCTTTGTGGGACATCCAATCTCTGTGGCAACTACTCAGCTCGGTTACTATAGTGGGAAAGTGGCCGTGGACAATAAGTAAGCAAATGGGCATGGCTATCTTCCAATAAAACTTTATTTACAAAAATCAAGCGGCAGGCTGGATTTGGCCTACAGGCAGTAGTTTGACTTTAAACAGTTTAAATGCAGGATCAGGCTAGAGGTATTTACAGGGGGAAGGCACTGGCAGAAATCCCAGAACTTACTCTCTAATTCTCATTAGGGCTAGAGAAGTGAAAAAAAAAAACAAACCTATTACCTTTAAACAAAGTTATTGACACCAGTAGTGAAGTCAGTTAAGTAGAGGGCTAAAGAGGATAAAGAACCAAGAGGTTCAAAACTTTTGACACTGGTATTTTTATTAATACAAGATGTACACAAAACAGTGCAGGAACTTCTTTAAAAACAGTAATACTTGTATTAAAGAGCTTATATTTAAGGAACAAATTTCTGCAAATGCTGGTGCAAGAGAGACTGTGTTTATATACAGGAAGCATCAAGCAAAACTGGAAAATTACTTGAAAGAAGTGCAACAATTACTTAGTGAGCGGTGAAAGAGGCAAGGCTACAAGTATTAGAGGCTCAGTTAAGTGAAAGTGAGGGAAGTGAGCAGTGTACACATGCAACTGAAAAGAATGGAGGTGAACATGAATTCAACAGAGGCCTTGTGTAATTCTACTCTAAATTGTTCTTGCTTCCCTGACCACATCCTAAACTGGCCACAATGGCACAAAATCTGCCCTCAGGAGATCATTTGGCCAAGTTCCCTGACCTCAGGCATGTCATGTATCATCTTTATGCTACCTTTCTTTGATAGACAAGAGTCCCTGGACTTGGTCCACCTTGCAGTTTCTTTATCTTTAACTCCTATTAGGTAAATATGCAGTCGCCTCTTACCTTTCTGTACCGATTTCACTGCATCCATCAGGAGCTTAAGCTACAGAATTTGACACTGTAACTATGCTCTAATATGATAAAAAATAAAAAATTTTAAGTCCTGCAGAACAAAACAAAGCATGAAGGGATAACTGCCATCACTCTCCTTGCTTCTAAGACTGTTCGCAACTTGTTTTTTTTCATTTCATAAAGGCTTCCAATAAAACCCACATTCTCCCCAAGTGTTTTCTTCTAGCAGAGCGGGTTCATAACAATTCACGTTCTCATACAACAGGATTAGAGTCAATCCTGAATTTATAGAATGTTCTTGTTTTCAGCCCAACATGCACAGCTGCTGCCCCTTTATTTCTCTGCCTATTAGAAAAGATCACGTATTTTTTCTTTTGGTTAATCTTAGTTAGCTTTTCCTTTTGTACACTATATTCTTCCTTATCTCAAATGACCAGAAAGCTGAATTTGGTTGGAGTTAATAAACTTAGAAGTTGAGGGGCACTGGCTGGGCAGTCGGCTAAGCGTCTGACTCTTGGTTTCGGCTCAGGTCGTGGGATCAAGCTCCGAGTCGGGCTCCATGCTCAGCACGGAATCTGCTTGAGTTTCTCTCTCTCTCTCTTCCTCTGCTCCTCCCCCCAACACTTGCACTTTCACGAAAATAAACAAATCTTTAAAAAAAAAAAGCTTAGAAGTTGATTAGTAGGGGACAAATCACTAGCTTAGGAATCAGGAGACACAGCCAGGACATACTGGCTCTATTACTATGTCATTTTAGAGACTTATGGGCCTCAGTTTCCTCATATGTTAAGTAAGGAGGGTAGATCTGGTCTCTGAGTTCACTTCTAACAGTTGTGATTTACAACTATCAATTAGAATGATGCTAGGAAAAGGGAGGAGCAAAATTACTAACACAGGGAGTGAATACATTTTTCAAACATTTTCACAATATTGATAAAACTTTATGATACTGGGATGTGAGATCCAAGATCTTACTTTCAAATTCTATTTTAAGAAATTATAAGCATGTGTCATGCCAGACTTTTGGATATGTGCCGGAAATAGTGAACCATCAGTTAGGACAGTGTTTCTAAATCTTATGCTTTTCATTATCAGCCCTCTAAGGAGCTGTTTTTGACATTCCCCCCCCCCCCCATTACTCCCTCTTGAAAATTCTCACGAAATTTTTGTATTTATAGCTGTGGCTTATACATAAAAAGAGCAAGATTTTTTTCACACACCCCCAAGAACCAAGTTTGGGGCAGTACTGGCCATTGAGAATGCAAAATTTAGGAGATCAAGTTTCTGTGGTACCTAACAAACTTTTTGCTCAAATAAAAACTAGGTGTAAAAAAGGCCCAAGTTTTTTCGCTTGGCAACCATTTCCATTTGCTAGAGGTGAAGGCCAGAGGTGACAAAGCAGCTGAGAGAATGACAGAAAATTACAGTCATCACAGAAGATCTGGAGGTGAGGGTGGGGAATGCTCAGTTTCTTCAAAGGAGTGGGTAAGAGGTGGGGTGAAGTTAAAAAAAAGTCATGCTCCACACCAATAGGTTGCTGCTTTTGGGTCCTGAGGTGGACTGTCAGAAGAGGACGTCCAGGTTCACATGTGTGTCAACCTCAGGGTAGGTGTGCGCTCTCCCTCCGGCCTGCCCATCCCACTCCCCCCAAGGCTGAGGGTGAGATCTCCGGACAGCAGGAACAAGGGAGATACCTGTAGAACCTCGATGGAGAGAGTCATGGGAATGCTATCGAAGTCACTTTCCCCACCTCTTGCCACCCACCCCCTGCTTGCTCACCCAAGCCCATTGATCAAAGGGGCGCTGTTGGATCTTCTCAGCATGTCATCTGTGGTAGCTGAACTCGGCAGCAGCTCCAAGTCTAGTTCCATTTTCTCTTGTGCCATGTCCACGTCGAGGAAGAAACCACTGCTTGGTTCGAAGTTCTCAAGGTTTTCTGGCTCCCATTCACATAAGGACAAGTCACCTGGGTGAGGAGATGTAGGCAGGGGGAAAAGAGAAGAAAGGAGGAACCTCTTAGACGAGTGAGGTGCTCACCTTTGCAGCCCTACCATCCCTAATACCAGCGGGCACAAAGTGGGGCAGGACTGGCTCCGAACCTCCTATCCCCCAACCTCGGGGTCCCAACGCTGAGAAGATTTTCCACCTCCAAGTCTATAATGAAAATGAGGAATTTATCTTAGTCACCCCGTGAATCGTTCTTAATTTCTCTCAGCAAAGGAAACCTCAGGTAAGCCTTTCCGGCCAAAACAAAAAACTACAACCTGTCGCCTTCGCGAATCCGTCGGGTGCCGCCCCTCTGCGCCTGCGCTCCGTGCCCTGCCCGCTGACGCATGCTTATTACGCAAGCAATGAGCGTCAACGAGGGCGCCTTTGTCAGCCTTGCCTGGGGCGCACGCGCAGTCTTAGGAGCCGACTTTTTACCCCAAGCTCGTTCCTCTCTCTATTCCTCGTGGAGATTCATGGTGGTTGTTCCTCTGCTTCTATGTGAACCCAGGGATCGTTTTTCACTGACCGTTATTTAGGAAAGAAAGGGTGGGGAGGAGTAACCTGTGTGGGAGCGCCGTCCTTTCTGCGCTATGTCTAATACTCCGTTTTCTCTGGTCTGATTAGCTCATTATCCCTTTATAACTGAGGCCAACAAGCTTGTTAACTCCCATGACGAATTTTTCCAACCTGTTATAGCCAACACTACACAATTGTAATTTAAGAAATGCTATACCTCTGGGGGGTGGGGTGGGAGCGGAAACCAGCCCAAGACCTGCCACCTGCCGCTGAAGTGGCCTTGTAGGGCGCTAACTCAGTTGAACCAATTGTGCGGACGAATCATTGTTTTCCATGTGATCTCATTGTTTGTTTTTTAACCATAATCGTAAGTGTATTTTTACACTAAATAAAATTTAGCTTCTCAAAGCTGTTCACCTAAGAAAATGATTTGAGTTAGAGAAGCTTATTTACTTAAAACAAATACCTCAGAATTTAGTATCCATCCAGATCAGGGTTTCCATTTAATAATACTGTCATGGCTCAAACGTTGTAAGATTTGCTCTTTTAGAATTTTTCACCACCAGTTAACGAGCCACATTAAGTACTGAAATCTTAACTCCACGCTAACAATTTTGTAAAACCGTACCTTTTAAAAAGGAACCATATAGAGGACTGGCAGAGAAGGCAAGTGAAACTACTGAAATTAGAGTTATTAATTAAAATAATCATTACGTGGTATAACACTTTACAGTTTAAAAAAATGTCTTCACGTATTTATCTCAATTGGTTCAATCATGAACCCTGCTCAGCTAATCAGTGGTGAACTTAAAATAATGGGATTATCTTGAAAGAGTTCATGACAAGTTATGACATGAATGATCATAATCATTCTTCATTCATTCTGAGAATAGAATAAGAAAAGCTTAATTATATTAGGCAGAATTGGGTTATCTAAATCCCAGACATGAGGACGATTTGGAGTCTCCTTTCCTAATGTAAGACAGGTTAACAATAGCTACCATTTTTCATGCACTTAATTATATGCCAGGCACTGCCCTAAGCACTTTAAATATGTGATTGCATTTAATGCTTACAGTAACTCTGAGGTAGGCACCATCACAATGCCCATTTTTCAAAGGAGGAAACTGAAGCCCAGAGGGGTTACTCAAATTATAACTGCTAAGTGGCAAAGCCAAGATTCCCTTGCCCTCTTATTTAAGTGAAAAGACAGATGAGGGGCCTCTGGATATTTCTCTGGATACTATTTCTATACTCATAAGCACTTTGATAAGTATTAAATTATTTTACGAATAAATGCAGGTTTAAATGACCTGTCATTCACAGCTATTTTGTAAAGTAGGCAAGTCACTTCTATTTTACAGTTGTTAAAATTCCAGGGAGATTAATGGCACATAATTAGGTAGCAGTAGAATCTGAGCTGATACCAAGATCTCCTGAAGGCCACTGTTAAAGTTCCCAGGGTACCTGGAAGGTTTACAAAAGATGGCAGTTAAAGCTGAGTAAAGTCAGGGTGAATGTAGAAGGCAGTGGTTAAATACTGAACAGGGGTCAAAGCCAAACTGAATAGCAGAAAAATGGTGGGTACACCAGAAAGTAAGTAGATCTTCCCTCCATTCTACTGCTCATTTTACTTTTCAAAGAGTTTGTTAATATTCGTGGCAAGTAATAAGATTTAAAGGATATATTTTGAATGAATAGACAATCTTATCATGCCTAAGCATCACAGATACTAATTTTTAAAAATCTAAGTACAAGAACACTAGGAAAATAGATAATAAAATGACAAGGAAATAGCAGTTGAGAGACTTTCAAGAAAAGGGGTAGTAATATGAAACGACTACGTGCTTGAGATGGCAGGAAGTTTTCAGCCATTATCAAAGAGGAGCAATTCTCTAACTAAAGTGTAGCTGAATGCCAGGAACCCATAGTACATATGCAAGATAGAATGTCAAAAGGAACAAGTACTGGAAAAACAATTCTGTATACTATAGTGGCAAACAGAACATTTAAAGAAATTATTTTTACTTTTTCCCCTTTCTCTTCATGCATTATTATACCAACCTAGCTGTGTGTCGTGATCATCTCCTGCTGTTCCATAGCAATATGCCATGATCTTAGATTGTTGGTTTGCTTAGATCTAGACTTTGCCACTTACGCTACTCCTGTCTTTGCTTTGTCCCGGTCTGCTACCATTTGCACCAGGCCTCTTACTTATAAAAGGCGTCCCACAAATATGTCACAATCAGTTGTTTAGTTTATCAGTCGTCATGGCAACTTTTAAGCAACTGGTTAACTTTTGGTTATCACAAGAGCAAGTCAAAGACAAGTTGAACTCAAGCTCACAAACCACAAAAACCCCAAACCTCCCAAAAGATTTACATGAAGGGTAAAAGAAACTAGGTAGGCAGGAATGATATGAATAGAATCTGGAAATAATGGCCAAAGTAGCATCCATCTTCTCACATGTCCTTGAGTTTCTCCTAATTGTTAAAGCTCCTGAAAGTTAGGGATTCTTTTTTTTTTTTTTTAAGATTTTATTTATTTATTTGAGAGAGAGAGAGAGAGAGCACGCGCGGGAGAGCATGAGCAGGGAAGAGGGGCAGAGGGAGAGGGAGAAGCAGACTCCCCGATGAGCAGGGAGCCTGATGCGATGCCGGGCTCGATTCCAGGACCCTGGGATCAGGACCTGAACCAAAGGCAGCGGCTTAACCAACTGAGCCACCCAGGCGCCCCTGAAAGTTAGGGATTCTACTAAATTTTTTCCTTAAGATTTTTATTTATTTATTTATTTGACAGAGAGAGACACAGTGAGAGAATGAACACAAGCAGGGGGAGTGGGAGAGGGAGAAGCAGGCTTCCAGCCAGCAGGGAGCCCGATGCGGGGCTCGATCCCAGGACCCTGGGATCCTGACCTGAGCGGAAGGCAGACGCTTAACCACTGAGCCACCCCAGGCGCCCCAGGGATTCTACTAAATCGTTTGACTCCTCAGAGTTAGGGACTCTGCATGTGGTCAACAGATGATTATTTACTAGCTATTGTGAACGATAGAATGTACTATATTTTTTTGAGCAGATGAGGGGTTTGCTGAGACCTTGAGATAAAAAGAGCTACATAAATTGATCGAAACAGAACTTGCTTTTCTAATCCACTTGGCAGAAAAATATAGGCAATTTAAAGGAAACTATCCAAAAACTCTTAAAAACTCTGTATTACAAGCAGCAAATACTAACATTGAAGAATAAAATGATTGGGCTTGGCAAGTTTAATATGGGACAACTAAGTTGAAGAGGCAGGTAAAACTATTTTTGCTAAATTTTGAAACCAATTTCATAACTATTAAATTTCCTATATTTCTCTGTATATTTGATTAACACAATTCAGTACCATCTTTATCCCAGGGTCATTCAAGTAGTGAGGATTAAATGAGTTAATGTTGCTAAAGCTCTTAGAATGGGGCCTAGCCCACGGTAACTGCTATGTGTTTGTTAAATGGAATAAATAATTCCAGGCCTCACACATGCTGAACGGCTATTGTTAGGGTCTCCGTAAATCCTAGAAAGAAAGAAAAAAAAATTTGGCTCTGCTACTTGTTTTTCAGGACTTTTCCTAATATCGTTGAAGCTAACAGTGCTTGTAAAATGGAGATGAGTGCTTGCCCCTCGCTATATGAACTCTCATTAGATTCTCTTTATTTTTACACCATTGCTTTTGTTTTTTCATTTCTCTTTGGTCTAGTGCATCCAAATGGATTCTCTGGAAAAGAAATCAGCCCCTCCAAAGACCAACAAACTCAAGGGATTTTGAGAAGTGGGCGGAGATCACAGAGATCAGAGCAAACGAACTGGCATTGAAAAAAAACCTGGAAACCACAGGTTTCTATTTCCCATGAATATCGGCCCAAGCTCCTCTGAACGAGGATGCTCCAGTGTCTCCAAAACTATTGGTTCTTTTCAAAATCGGGCGCCAGGGTCCCCGGGCCAATGCCAGAGAGGAAGGCGCCGGGCCCCCTGGAAACGCTCCTCCCTTTTGGAGGAGGTTTGCTGGGCGGGGCTCCCACGCATGCTCCGTGCCCGCGGGCTCATTGGCGCGACCGCCGGGCGCGTGCGCAGGACCCGATGGGTGCCCGGACGCGGAAGACCTGGCCCCGCGGAGGTTCCCGCTTCTGAGGCGTGGGAGGCGGAAGAGGCGGCAGGTTGTAGATTTTGGTCTTGGCCCCAAGGGGTTCCCCCGGGCCATTAGAACCCAAGAGAGGAAGAGGAGGCACCGCGGCGGCGGCTGAGGGGCCGAACCCCCCACCTGTCCCCCAGGCGGGGAGGGGGGGTAGGGAGGGGAGAAGCACCCCTCGCAGGGCTGAGGAGCCTTCGGGACCGGGTCCCAGAGCATGGGGGGCTGGACCGGGTCCCCGAGCATGGGGAGCTGGAGCCGTCGAGGCCACCCGGCCGGGCCCTGCCCGACTGTCAGCTTTTCGGTGCTAGCGCTGCCCGGGCAGCCGCGGTGTCTGTAGCCCGGCCCCGCTTGAGGTCGTCGGCCGAAAGATAGCAACATGAGTTCCGCCGCTGCCTAGTTTCCTCCCCCTCCTCTTCTCCCTCCGTCCGCTTCCTTCTCTTCTCCTTCCTCTCTCCTCTTCCCCATACCTCGTCTTTTTCTTTCCCTCCCTCGTGTTCCTCTTTTCCCTCCACCCTGCCCTCCTCCTCCCCCTCGCTCCTCCTCCTCTCCCCCGTCTTCTTCCTTTCCCGACCCTGTCCTCCTTTTACCCTGTTTTCCTGCTTTTCCATCGCTCCGCTTTTCCTGCCTCTTGCTCTTTTTCCCTCCATTCCTCTTTCCTCCATCCTCTTCCTTTATTCTGTCACCATCCCCCAGCACCTCACCTCCCTCTCCACTACCACCTCCCCTCCCTCCTCCCCTCACTCACTGTCATCCTCCCTTCCTCATCCTCATCCTCCTTCCCTCCTCCTCCTCTCCTGCTTTTCTCCGCCCCTTAGCCCCCGCCCCCAAGCCTCCGCCCCTTAGCCCCCGCCCCCAGCTGCCAGTCCCCAGCAGCTCAGTCCTGCAGTGAGAGTCTTGGGAGTCCATAGCTAAGCACCAGGAGCTGAGCACTTGTCCGCTGTGCCTGCCTGCGAGTCTCCGACATGGCTCAGGAGAAAATGGAGCTGGACTTTGAGCCTGATACATCTGATGGGGGCACCCTGAGGAGATCCAGCAGCGCTCCCCTGATCCATGGGCTCAGGTGAGGCGGGCTGGGGACGATGAAGTACGGGTCCGGGGTTCAGGGGCTCCTCGACCGCCTGCAAGCACTCTTCTTCCCCTAAAGTGAGAGTTGGCGCTCGTTTGGGTTTTTCTAAACTGAGGGGGTGGGGACTTGTTTGCTTGACACAGTGACTTGGGTCCCAAGGTGGAGTGAAAGTTTGACCCCAAACTCTGGGAACTGTGGGAAAAATGGGGCCCTCTTTACCTGGGGCTCTGTTGGCCCACTCTGAAAGGATCTACAAGAAGCTTCTGGCTCTTCTAACAGGTTGCTTGCCCTGCCTGATTTACACCACTGAATGTCAGACCGAAGCCCCTGGAACTAGACTTGCAACTTGACACCTGTCTCTTAAGAGCTGTTATTTCTAAGCTTAGTTTAGGAACCCTGGCATTAACAGAGCATTTACTTTAATAAATCACAATTTATCTAATAACTTGTAATCAAGTGGCATGTTCATGGCACATTAAGCGATTCGGATTTGTCGTAATGTTTTCAGATCCTAAAACAGCCAGAAATGCATTCCAGTGAATAAAAAAAGGAAGGGTGTCATGTAGCTTAGGTCAGTGAAAATACAGGTTTTAGAAAACAATGGAAAGAATCAACCCTTGAATTTTAGTGGTAGGGTCTTGTATTTTCATGTGAATAGGTCACCAGAGGGTCTATTTTAAGGTAGAATCTTATGATAGTGAAGGTTAGGTTGGCAGACCTCCTGAGCCTATTACATTTCACTCTTCTAAGTAGACGATTCATCTTAGTAGAGAGCTAATTTGCGAGACCCTGTAGAAATGGAATTAGTCCAAAAAAGGGGATGGGAGTAGAGTTAGCCAGAATCATTAATCAAGCACAGGGAAGGCAAAGAAATAGGTAATTCTTGTCTATCAAACTGATTATAACATCTGTATTTTGGGGGAAAATGGAATTAACTCATTTTCTTTTATTAAATTTTGAAACTGAGGGAATGATGGAGTGACTGCTTTCCTAATGCTGTCTTCAGCTCTACATTTATTTTTGATTCTGTAGGAATAAATCGGTCTTTTGGGGTTGTCTTTTTAAATCTGGTAAGCAAGCAATTGCTAGGGACTAGGGGCGATCCTGCTGACCTGCATTTAGACTGTTGTAGAAATAACACACTGTTTTTTGAATCAGGAATCAAGTGATTACTTGGAGGGTAGTATGATGTGACAGAAGAAGGGCTGAGGAGACTAGACCTAGCCCCAATATTTCTCCCTAACTGTGATCATGAATGAATCACTTAGCCTTTCTGAGTGTCTGTTTTCTCATTTGAAACTTAGGAGAGCCGAATTAGGTGATCTCGGTGGTCCCTTGAAGCCCAATTCAGTTCAGTCCTGAAAATCTTTCTTGACTTCTATCATGGGCATAGCGCTCTGCTAGGCACTGCAGGGAGGTTATACAAAGAGGATCAAAAGGCCTTGACCATGGAGTTTAATAAGACACACACACACTTTTCTGTAATAAAAGGTAAAGTCGGTGTCTCAAGCATCTCCTTTCCCATTGTGCTCTTTGGACTCAAAGGAGGGAATGATTGCATTCAGTTTGTGGATTGAAGAGAGGCCTCACTGAGCGTATTGCATCGAAATGGGGGCTCAAGGAGAGGGGGGATTTGGGCTGATGGTGGTGGGAGGGAGGACACTAGAGGCAGAAGAGACAACAGGAGCAAAACTCCAGGCATGTTTATTTAGTTGCACAGCAGGTTCACGGGCAGAACACGTATTTAGGGCAATAATGGGAGATGTGCTGTAGAGCAGGGCTTCCCCAGCCCTTCTCACCATCATGGCACACACAGTAAGCAGTAATATGTTTAGGTCCTCTGGGGTAAACAGATGAGGCTGCTCATGTCTGGTGGGAACCGGTTTGGGGGCGTGAGCTCTGACCAGAAGCAGCTGGAGGCAACCAGTCTGGAGCTCCGCCCCATACCTCTCCTAGCCGCCCCCCAACCACTGAGGAGATCAGTATCTGGGCAAACCTGTGATCCACAGCACACCACCACGGAAGCTCTGAAGAGGTCGGTGAAGAGTTTATCCATTGTACGAAATGAGGAGCCATGGAAGATTTCATTGTTGACTAGAGAGTTGACGGATATCTTAATGAGAAGACATTAACAATTTTATTTTTATTTTTTTAGTGACCTTTCACAGGTTTTTCAACCTTATACCTTTAGAACTCGGAGGAATAGTACAACGATTATGAGCCGTCATAGCCTGGTAAGTATAGAAGTAAGTATTTTTAGTGGCATGGATTGGGGAAAACACTTTCAAACGTAGTTACTCGTTCTTAAGATGATGTGCTGTGCACCATTGTTCGCAAAAGAAAAAAAAACATTTTACCTCCCTTGCTCATGCTGTGGCCATTTTCAGCTTTTGGTGCCAAAAAAGAGATCTGGTTAAAGTTTTTTCCTGGCTGTGGGACTTTGTATTTTTAAAAACTATTCATTGTTTTTTTGTCACTACTTGCATCATGGTTATGAGGTAAGTCAGGATTAACTTCTAAATATAGCTGAGAAAAGTGGTCTTTGTTTGTCCTAGGAAGCAAAAATCATTTAGACTGTAGCAGAGTATTTATTTCTGACACATATCTGTTGGACAACGTTATTTATCCAAAGTAAGATCTCCTTTATAATGCTTGTATTTATATTCCCGGTAGAGTCGCTAATAGTGACTGTTTTGTACAGCCAGAACTGTCAGGGATCACCTTATTAGTTGGTCGCATTGGGAGAAATTATGGTGAGGTTTTTTATATAGTAGTACTTCACATGCGGGGCCCACTTATCCAGTAGCTGCAGCGCTCTGGAAGATATCTGAGATGTAAGCAAACAGACCTCTGAATGGCTGCGCTTGATTTCCATAGTCTGTGCACAAAGGTTCATCAGTTTATTTATAGGGAGCCTCTCTGACCTCTGAATCATCTAAAATTTATGCACAATTATAATAAGCTTCCAACTCGGTAGTGTGGAGAAGCAGCAAATCAGAAGAGGTACATTCGGGTTTAAGGTATACTAATAGCTGCTAGCAAGGGAGGAGAGGGAAAAACTGAAAAGCAGAAAGAGGCTTTTAAAAAATTAGTCCGTGGCTTAGTACAAGGGCTAAGAGCCCGTTAATAGACCCTGAGGGTCTCGCTGGCATAGAACTGTAAAATACTTGATGTTCTTAAAGATACCTGGGTCATTAACCTTTTCTTAAATTATAGTAGTACCTATGCTTGTATGGTATTCTACATGTTACAGAGTCCTTTCAAACTTGTCATTCTCATAGCAACCCATGTGAAGTAGGCAGGACAAAAGATGTTTTTCCCAGTTAAAAGAGGCAGCAGCTAAGACTCAGCTGATAGAAGCGACTTGCTTAGAATCACATAATTGGTAAGCGGCAGGGCTGGGATTAGAATAGAGATATGCCAGTGCCATTCGGTTTGGTAAAATCCGTTTAAGAAGGCGGGGAGCGGGGGGAATACAACACTTTCAAGAAAGATTTCCAGCCGAAGTGGCTAAAAATACTTAAAGGGGGAAATATTCGCTATCTGGAGTTTTGATTCACGTCACCTTCCCTGAGGATACTGGAAAGTAGAATTTAATTTTGCTGTGTATATGAAAAATGTTTCCACTTGTTACACAGCTATGTTCCTGATATCAGTAGTAGAGCAAAGAAGGGAAAATGAATTTGCCTCTTTACACTTGACTTTTGCTCTTTTCTAAGATGCGAAGATTCTTGTCCACTCTGTCTAGGCTCATCTCTCCCTACCCCCTGACAAATACCTTTTTCTCCGGCTGTACTAAATACCTAGTTTGCTGGAGGAGCCATGTTGATTCACTGCTCTTTGTTGATCCTTATGTTGTCTTTCCCTCCATCCCTTTCTCCTCTTGATTCCTGGTTCGGGAAGCCTTCTGCAGCACCCTTTGGGTACTTCTGTCGCCACTGATTACACCTTATCTGTTATATCACAGTGTCCTCTATAAATCTTTTTTTTTTTTTAAAGATTTTATTTATTTGACAGAGCACGTGCGAGAGAGCACAGGAGGGGGAGCTGCAGAGAGAGGGAGAAGCAGGCTCCCCGCTGAGCAGGGGGCCCCATGTGGGGCTCGATCCCAGGACCCTGGGATCATGACCTGAGCCAAAGGCAGACGCTTAACCCACTAAGCAGCCAGGCGCCCCCTCTATAAATCTTAATACACTTCCCTGTGTCTGCTGCCAAAAGCAAGGTGAGGAATGAAATAGAAAGGAGGGGCCTGGCACAAGAAGACGTGCAGAGGTCGTTTCTTCATGATTTGACAACAGGTTAGGTGTAAATGCAGGGTATAGGAGGACTCCAGGGGACTGAACTTTTATTTCTTAGTGACCAGGGGAAAAGTGTTGCCTGTATTACGAGTAGGGAAATTTCAAGGAATTGGTCATTTGAAGGGCCAGGAGAGATATTCTTCCTGAGCATTTTGGATTCCAGATGCTGCTTGTTTCATGCTGTTCTCCAAAGCAATATTCTAGTTTGGAAAAAAAATAAATTTGCAAGCTTCCTACACCTTTCACTTTTGGCAGATGACCCTTCTCTGTTCACAGAGCATGCAGACGGCCATCTTGTATACGTGTCAGCTTTCTTCTGAAAATGTTTTTACCTCCACATGTGGCGCTTTGTCCTAATGATTCCTAGGTTTTCTGAGTCTCCTGTCACTTTGCTCGGTCTGTTGTCTCCCCTCTAGTCCCTTCCTCCCTGGCTTTTTTGCTCCCACTTTCTTCTGACCCACATACCTAATATCTGGAACACAGACTTGTCTTTTTTCATTGGTCTCTCTTTCCCTGTTTTCCTTCCACCCCTCTGAGCTTTCACAGAACTTAATCCACACCATACTGCCTCCAATTCCTTGTCTCCTTGTTTCTTGGCATCTACTCAGCCTGTTTGTGGTCTCACTACCTCTATCACCACGCTATTAAAAAACTGTTCTCAGGGGCGCCTGGGTGGCTCAGTCAGTGAAACCTCTGCCTTCGGCTCAGGGTCATGATCCCAGGGTCCTGGAATGGAGCCCCATGTCAGGCTTCCTGCTCAGTGAAGAGCCTGTTTCTCTGTCTCCCTCTGCCCACTCACTACTTGTGCTCTCTGTCTCTCTCTCTCTCTCACTCACTCGCTTGCTCTTATCTCACATAAATAAAATCTTTAAAAACAAAACAAAACAAAAACCAAACTGTTCTTGGAGGGGTGCCTGTGGCTCAGTTGGTTAAGCGTCTGACTCTTGATTTCAGCTCAGGTCATGATGTTGGGGTCCTGGGATCGAGCCCCGCTCCGGCTCTGTGCTCAGTGCAGAGCTGGCTTCTCCCTCTCCCTCTGCTCCTCCTCCTGCTCGCGTGCTCTCTCTCTCTCTCAAATAAATAAATAAAATCTTTAAAAAAACCTGTTCTTGTAAAAGTCACCAGTGCCCCCTTGATGCCAGTGGCAGGGGCCTCTTTTCTTACCCCACTTGAACTCTTTGCTTCACTTAACACCACTAACCAGCACCCTCCTTGACGTGCTTGGCTTTTTTTTCTCAGCCTGTACATTAACACTTGTTTCCAGTACTAGACAGCATTGTTCTTCCTTGTGCCCCTTTTGGGTCTTCTTTCCAGTTCTGCCTACATTGACAAGCTGTACATCATATACATGCAGCATCTAAATTTCTGACTTTCTCTGCCATCAGCTTTTTGCAATCTTCGGCTTTCCTGATGATTTCGCGGCCTCTAGGGTTTCTTTTGTTCTCTGATGGACACATCCGTGCTCTCTTCCATGGTATCCTGTTAGTCTTTCCTGCCTTATTTACTTGCCTAGTAGCTTAGTGTTTTTCTTTCTTTTTTTAAAAAAAGATTTACTTATTTACTTGAGAGAGCAAGAGAGAGAGAGCGTGTACCATTGGGGGTAGGGGGCCGAGGCAGAGGCGGAGAGAGAATCACAAGCCGACTCCCGGCTAAGCACGGAGCCTGACTTGGGGCTCGATCCCAGGATCCCAAGATCGTGACCTGAGCCGAAACCAAGAGTTGGCTGCTTAACTGACTGCGCCACCCAGGCGCCCCGCTTAGTGTTTTTCGAATGACCTTTTAATATTAAGAGTTTACCAGTAAACATATATTAGTTTTCCAGTAGAAAAAAAAAACTTTAAGAGGATTTTATTCGTAAAGCTTTTCTGTTTTCAGAGCCTAGGAGAGGAAAAAGTAAGAGGAAGGGGTGGGTACTGAAGAGATGTTCTTTGAGGTAAAAATCATATTTTAGTGTATAACTTTAAAAAATTTCATCCGGATTAGCTTTTGCCTAAAAAACTTGGAGCAGTTTATTACCATTTTATACTACTCACTGCATGAGGATTTTTAGACATTTTAATAGGATAGGGCCTCTTGTAACAAGATCGTTGTCTTACTTGGTTTTACAGCCCTACAGATTTATTTGCACTTAATTAGGGAATAAGTAGCAGTTGTTTATGTTATGGCTGTTAGAACCCTGTAAGAGTTGTTGAGATGAATTGTACCTTTCATCTTGTGATCCGATTGTGATTCTTTTGAGGGAACATTATTTGCCCCCCCAAATCATTTTAGCTTTGTGTTGTCAAAAAATGATGATCTAAGGGAAAGCAGCAGTTATCTGAAAAACACACATTGCCTTCCACATTGATTTTTCTTAACTAGTAAGTAGGGTTTGCAGTGATAGTGGTAGTGGCCAAATTTTATAATTGATTTAGATCACATAAGCAAAATCTTCTTATTGCAGTTTTAAAGTGTTTTCGATCAACCCTAAGCATAGACAGAATATTACACTGGGCTTCTGAGCCTGTCTTCCTCCATTGGTGCATTGGTGTTAAAATGACTAAAATCAGTTTTTTTTCTTTCCCTTCTTACCTAGTTCCTTATTTTAGATAAGTGGGGTAATGGATATTTCCAAGGCCTGGAATCTTTTTTTTGTTTTTTTTTTTTTTTTTTACGTAAATGTACACAGCCCTGCATTCATTTGGGAAAAGTGTTAAAGTCAGTGCCTGTCTAGCGACAGATGGTGCTTTGAGGTTGGACACCTGGTGTACTTTCCAAAGACTGAATGTCCTGCCTCTAGTGCGTTAATGTTCAGTGATCTAAAGAGCTACATCTCTGAGAAGAATATGAAATCTTATCTGGGAGGAGGTTGGACACTGGGACTGACAGCAGACTGCTGCTTTGTGATTCAGAAAATAGTAAATGTTTACTTTTCCTTTCTAGTTGCTGTCATCCTCGCCTAACCGTGTTCCTAGCAGCAGACTGCATCAGATCAAAAGGGTAAATTTTACTTCCTAGCCCAGAGCTACAATTGTCTGAATTGTCCACTTTGCTTTTATTTTCATTCTGGAGATTTATCCATTAAACATGAGTCAGGCTGCCACTCTGGGTAGCCACAGACAGCTGGAAATTCTTCCGAGTGTGCAGGTAAAACACAGACGTGGCAGGGGTGACAGTCTTAGAATGTTCTGCTTGCGCTGTGATGATGTCAAAGGCAGAAAAGTCTCTTAAAATTTTCTTCAAAGTAGAGAACCATGTGGATGTGGATACTGTGTTTTCAGCACATGTTTGTCTTTGCAGGAGGAGGGCATGGATATGATGAACAGGGAAACTGCACATGAACGGTTAGTGCTTCATAAAACAGGGCCTAGCTGGTTGTATGTCTTGTTCCTGAGCACTGATGGCCTTTCATTTCTGTTTGTTTTAGGGAAGTGCAGACAGCAATGCAGATAAGCCAATCATGGGATGAGAGCTTGAGCCTGGTAAAGTTAATCCCACGTTTACTTGTTTTTTTATTTTCTGGAAACCTTTATGTTGTCATTGGCTTCATTAATTTTTTCATATCCTTTTGTCCACCCCTGTTTCCAAATTTGTATTCGTTTTTATATCTGCTTTTCCACCAGAACATGAGATTGCAACTTTTTAGAGTATGTACACTTCTATTCTAAAAATGTAGGCATGCTTGAGTAGTAAAGAGCTGTGATGTGCTGGATTGTGAATTATGAGGAAATAACACTTTATGTTTACAGAGTGACAGCGATTTTGAGAAGCCGGAGAAACTATATTCTCCAAAAAGGATTGACTTCACTCCAGTTTCTCCGGCACCATCACCCACCAGAGGATTTGGAAAGGTAGGCTCATTGACAAGATGCTAACTCTCTTTCACACACTGAACTCTTTACTCTCTAAAACACACACACACACACACACACACACACACACACACACACACAGCCTCATTTGTGAAGAATCTGATGACTAGAAGGAAAATTAATGAAAGTCAGTGATAGTAACTTGAAAAAACGGTCTATCAATATATGCATATATTCTCTCGTGTGTGTGTGTGTGTGCATATATATAGATATACACAGACAGCTAAGCAATTCTAAGGGTGTTTTTTCTATTATCTTGAGAACCTTTTGAAGGCTGGAGCACTAGAACTATGTTAATATTAAATATGTTTTTTCTAGCAATGTTTTTCACCATCCTTACAAATGTTTGTGAGCAGCAGCGGGCTGCCACCAAGTCCCGTTCCTGGTCCAAGACGCTTTACCAGGTAAGTGAACCTGCCTTTCAAAAATTTGTCTCTCCTGATGAACATTTTTCCCAAGGTTTCCTTATGGAAATTTTCAAACAGACAACAAAATTGAACACAATGAGCATCCATATAATACCTATCACCTATGTTCTACCAGTGACATTTTCCCAGATACACACACACACACAATATATCCTTTGTAAGGATAAGGGAAAAAATGTAAGATTGTAGGCCAGTCAAATCTAAATACCTTTTTAATAAGGTTTATCTTAGAAAAAAAAATAAAACTGTTGTAGATATCTTGTCTCATAGAATGATTTTTTAAAATAGCTTAAAACGCCATGTTGTTTCAGTTTGCCATAGGCCAGCTAAGATCATGTTTTGGCATTTCAGTTCCTCAGCTTACAGCAGAGGCATTTTCCATTGTTTTCTAGATGACTGTCAGTTTTATTGATTTATTTGGTGGGCTATAACGTTTGTCTTGCATCTTAGAAGCACTTCACATCCTCCTGTTTGTTTATTCTTTGAAGCAGGAGGAGTCAGAGTCCAGTCAAGTGCATCAGGCCCAGTGTTCTTGGTCCTCTGAAAAGAAAAGGTAAGCATCACACTTCTGATACTAAACCTAGTTGAGCTTGAATGACAAATTAGAATTTGTCTGAAATTAGCTCAAGGCACGACTCCTTTTTTCTAAAGAAATGTGAAATATTCTTCCCAATATATGCTTTACGGATTCTAAGTTTTGTAAATTAGTTATCTGATACTGTCTATGTTTTTTGCACTTCATAACTGAATCTTATTCATATATTCATATTACCAATATATATTCCAAAAATTTTGCCTCTCAGTGATCTGAATAGAAAACAGATGCAAGTTAATACGTTGCAGAAGTATGTGCTTATGTCCTAGTAAATAGGTCTCTAAACATGCTGCATATTCAGATATAAGCCACCACCAAATTATGCCTCACAGAGAGAGACTGCCTCATATTCAAACCCATAGGATTTTTGATATGATGCGGGTGCTCTTAATTACCTTATTTTGAATCATAGGGCAGTAAACTAAAATGATCTCACTCGGTGCTAGTTTCAGATGCCTGTGAGGGCCCCTGATGGAGTCTATTTTAAAAAAGCACAGAAAATTAACATAGGTTGAGTCATTCATTATTCCTGGGGCTATACCCATATGATTGCAAGTGTTGGATGCCATAATTTTGAAAAAGCAGTTCAGCAAGTGGTTTCTTTGTGCAGATCACCTTTGGGGCCAGGAAAATAGTCCCTCTCCTAATACTAGGTAAACAGGTATTTGCAGCTTTGGTGGAAGCTTTCCACTGATAATAGCATCATGCACAGATTCAAAAAGTACGATATTTCAGATAACTTAAAGATGGTGTGCTCTGGAAAACAGGTTTTGATATGGTGACGATGTTTGTATTTAGTGAATAAATTTTATTTTATAACCTAGTAGTCTTTTACCTTAATGCTGCAAGGAATTATTTACAACCCTAAGAACCTTCTCAGGAGCTGTTAGGTGAAAATAACACTTGGAAATTAAAGCCATTATTATTATTGTTATTATTAATTTTTGATATATTGCAGGAAGTTGGTGGAATTAGTACGGTTGTTTAGTTTCAAAGCTATTCCAAAATATACCAGCAGATGGAGGAATTCTTTACTGAAAAGGGCTAAAGTCTTTTGCTAATGAGGGGTTGTTGAAAGCCAGGCAGTAGCTTTTTTAAAAGTTCCATATTAAAGCATGGCAAAAGCAAATAAAAATATAACCTTTCCTGAGTTAGTAATTTTCAAAATAGCTCCAGAAGAAAGATAATATGAATTAATTGATAATATGAGGAAAAAAATGAATGTTGCATTTGTTGTTGCTTGATCTTTTTCCATCAGAAGAATCTTGTACAGCTGTAAATTCACAGTTACTAATTTCCCATTGGAGCATATAGTTAGGCCCAAGAATTAAATTTTATTTAATATTCCATTTTAAAAGCTCAGATAAGTAGCCTCAAAACTAAGGTATTTGTGTGTTTTAAATCATAGCTTATTTGGAAAGGGGCTTTTTCTGTCTTAGCAGAGGGTTTTTAGTCTTTGCACTCCTGGTGTCAAAATGTTATTATTCTGATTGATGCAAAGTTTTTCTGCTACCTTACAGATGTTCTGAGAGTTTATAAGATTGAGGTAGCCAGTACAACACCAATTTCGTGAATGGATTAATAATTGCTTTCAGTTACAGATGGGCATTCAAAGTTACTTTTTATTTTTTTAATTTTTTTTTTTGGAACGATTTTATTTATTTGAGAGAGAGCATGAGGGGGGGAGGGTCAGAGGGAGAAGCAGACTCCCTGCTGAGCAGGGAGCCCGATGTGGGACTCGATCCCGGGACTCCAGGATCATGACCTGAGCCAAAGGCAGTCACTTAACCAAATGAGCCACCCAGGCGCCCCCAAATTTACTTTTTAAAATGTTCATTTTCACTAAGTAGTCTAAAGCAATCTTTGATTTATACACCATTTATTAGACTACATACTTTTTAACCCATTTGACTTCGACTCAGGAAATATTCCAATATTAAAGTAATATAAAATCAATAGTCTTCACTAATTCTCAGGATAAATCATTATTCACTGTCAACTTCAGCTGTTTGGGGATTCTTTATCTCTGCTGGGGTAAGCCTTGATTCATTTTGCCCGATGCAGTCTGTATTCTGCTTTTCTATTAAAGAACATGACTATATCTGTAGCGTGCTAAATAAGAAGGCTTTTTTTTTTTTTTTTTTTTAGGGCTCCTTGCTTTTTGGTTGAGGTTATATGGAAGTATATTTCTTCCACCTTAAAGCACGTGGAAAAACAACTTTGAAGTAATGGCTTGACGAAGTATTCTGAGCTTTAGTTAAACAAAGATCATCCCATTTAACACCATGCCTGTATCTGTAAAATTGTTTTACGGTAGCATCATCTCTTTCTGTTTTAGGTGAAATGGAGACAGAAAGCCAGCCCAAGAGGCTCTTCCAAGGCACTACCAGTATGCTGTCTCCGGAGGCTGCGCAACTGTCTGATCTCAGTTCATGGTAAAAAATGAAATCAAATCCAAAGGATGTTAGGGTATGATCTATTAAAAAAGAGCCACATCAAAAGTATATTGGGATCATTTGAAATAATATTCGGCTTTTTATTCATGCTCTATAGAGGGGAAAGCTCCATGGAGGTACAGAAAATGTGAAAAAAAAAAAGCAGATCATTTGAAAGTCATTGAGTACTTCTTTAGAAGTGTGTGTATGTTTTTGGCACCTTCACCTTCCTTCCTAACTCCTGTTAGGTCAGCGTCTCTCAGTAGGTGCTAATGGTGTGGGAGAGTGGCAACAGCTGGATGGTGTGAGAAAGAGTTTCTGGGTTGCTGTGGATAATGTGCATTGATTGTAGCTGCCCTGCCTGTGTTTGACTTATCTTTTTGACTTAGCAGAGAATACCAGCATCCTCTGAAGCATGGCATTTTCTGTAGCATTTTCTGTTGTTATAAAATCTTTTTGAAATTTTTGGGGTATTCCGTCACAATCCTACCCAGGTTTTGTTTTTTTTGTTTTTTTTTTTTAGTATAAAAACAAGTGTTAGTATACACTTCCTGATTCCTATGGTCTAGTCACATAATTTTTTTTAGCCTTACTCATCCAAGTTTAGGTATCTAACTTAAGGCCGTTCAGTGTTTTTGTGCAAAAGTTAACTTCTTTTCATATACCTGAAGTTGAGTACTTGGATGCTGACATACATATTGGAAGGAAGGGGAAGGGATAGTGGCAGTGGCCAAGTAATGTCTTGAAATCTTTCAGTACATATTTCTTTTGTTTTAAATATTTTTAAAATATTTTATTTATTTATTTGAGAGAGAGAGAGTGAGAGAGCATAAGCAGGGGGAGCAGCAGAGGGAGAGGGAGAAGCAGACTCCCTGTGGAGCAGGGAACCCGATGCGGGGCTCGATCCCAGGACCCTGGGATCTTGAGCCGAAGGCAGACGCTTAACCCACTGAGCCACCCTAGTGCCCCTCGGTACATATTTCGAATCAGTTCACTGAGCACCCATGTTCTAGACACAACTGTGTAGTGCCTTTTGGGACTTTTTGTTTCCTGAATTTTATAGCTGAGGATCTTTTTTAAGAGCCCAAAAGTACATTCACTTTAAAAATAAAAGGATGGTGTCCTCTAAATGGAAGAATTGTGCACGCCACTTACAGGGTATAAGGATTAAGTGATTCTGTCTTTCCAGATCCCATGTTAATTGTTTTGTGTAAGATAACTTGTACTTCTAGTTGACCAAGAAGTCACAGATTCTTCTAGTTTATTAGACTCGTTGATCAGTACTGTTCTAACCTTGGAACAGATGCCTTTTAGATTGTTCTAGCTATTTTCAGCCCCACAGTCTCTCTTCTCCCTCATCTATGTCTGTCCTTCGTAGCTCAGTGTGCTAATTTTGGTATAGAGTGCCTTTCCAGGTATGTACATGATTGCAAAGAGAAAACTTCTAAGGCTTGTCAAGAGGACTAGCGGCTGAAACTCTATACTTAGTGGAAACTGCCTATCACTTTTATGGTAAAGTGTGTTTTAATATAGGCACATGACATTATAAATAGCTTTGCTTACCCAGTTGCTAACCAAGTAACCAAGTTAGGGAAAAGATAGGGAAGCATTTTGCCAAGCTGAAACCGTACAGGGTGAAGTGATTTTTTAAAAAAAATACTGTCACAGACTGACTGTATAGGATGCCATGAAACAGGTTCAGACAAATAAAGAAGAAAGGAAAGAGAAGGGTCTGGGATTTACCAAGGGTCCTTACCCCTTGTCCAGATGTTTATTCCTCTGAACAGCAAAGCCGAAGTTGTCAGTGATGGTGGCTATGGTGAGGGTCCTATTTCTGTTGTTGCTACTCCCATTCTTTCTCCTCAGAGCTGTGACTAGCTATGAGAGCCCTGGGTACATCGACATTGGTGACCAAGGGCACTTTTGATCCATAAAGACAAAAAGCGTTGTCTCACGCTGGAAAGATTTGCTTCATTTACGGCCAGTCAGAGCAGTAACAGGCCAACGTGTGGCTCAAGTCATAGGTTAAAAAGAAATTTATTACTCCAAATTCACAAAACTAAGTGTGAAAGATATTTAAGTAATTAAACTTTAAAAGATGTTTTTGGTAAGTTTGTAGCATCTGAACTCCAGAGGATATTAAAGCTTAAAATTGCTCCGACTTTGGGGACACCTTGTATCTTAATATTGCTGACATTTATGTCTGCAACGAAGAGATTTTAAACAGGAGTTATGATCCGTAAAAATTGGATCCTGCTTTTGCAAAACCTTTTTTTCCTATCTCTGTAATGCAGTTTCATTGATCAGACATCCGTATTCTTAGAAAATGGGGACAGAGACAGAGACTAGCTGTGTTCTGGTTTCTGTTGCCAAGGATAGCCAATCTACTTGATAACCAAGGAAACCATTTTTATACATTTTAGGGAGCAGAAAAGGTACCAGATCATTAGTAGGTGGTATCTCATCATTTCAGTTGTCATAGTTTGTTTCCCTGCCCCACCCCACAAAGGGAAGATGGGTTTTAAAACTTTAACTTAAACTTTATATATTAGGTAACAGTCTTTAAAATCTGACATCTTGGGATGCCTGGGTGGCTCAGTCAGTTAAGCGTCTGCCTTCGGCTCAAGTCGTGATCCCAGGGTCCTGGGATTGAGCCCCACGTCGGACTCCTTGCTCAGAGGGAAGCCTGCTTCTCTCTCTCCCTCTGTCTGCTGCTCCCCCTGCTTGTGTGCTCTCTGTCTCTCTCTCTCTCTCTGTCAAATAAATAAATAATATCTTAAAAAAAGAATATATATTAAAAAAAATAAAATAAAACCTGACATCTTTGAAGTGTAAATTAAGCGTGAAGTTTGAGTATAGACTTTTTGGGGTTTGTGTCCAGTGTGGCACCTGCTGCCCAAAGGAATAGTAGGCCCGCTCTTGATATATTTTTTACTAGATGAAAACTCTGAAATCTTTGCCAACCAAATCCAGGGAATGTTGTCAACCACAAGGCAGGAATTATGTCATTCTGCATTTAGTTCTTCCGAACCTCAAGAATTTGATCATAGCTTGTAAGTACACCTTTCCATGGTGCTTTGATTCTTTTTGTGTGTTGGGGACTCTTGTTCTGCTCCTCGTTCTTATGGGAACAAGATGATCTGTTTTGAGGGCTACTAGCCATGTGGTGAAGATTAAGTGATAGTCTGTTTCTCATGCAGGAAAGGAAAAGTTCTCCCATGAAATTCTTGCCCAGTGCATCAGTGTTAGTGTGACTGCTAATTTAACCTTATTGTAGTTTTATTTTAACATTTTTCACTGGATTTCATTTCGTGATTTTTACATTTTTAATGGTTTATGTGTCATGGCAAGAAAATTTAATCAGGAATATGTGACATGTACAAAGAATAAGATTTAATCATGATTTATTTAATAATAGAACCTATACATATACCTTGAACATGTTTAAGTGAGCAGCTTAGACATCTGTGCTGGTACTTTTAAACTCCTATCTCCAAGGTGACTATGGAAATGATTATATTTAAGTGTGTGATCTTAAAAACTTAGAAGTTATACAGAAATGTAATGTTGGATCTTTCTAAGATAAGATAGTAGAGACCAGAAAACCTACCCTATGGACCACTTTAACCCACACCAAGGGGTAGGGGATGCCCCATAGTCTTAGCTTACACCAGAATCTGTGCAGGGGTTGATAGGGCTGTGTCTATTTTCTAGTGCATTTACCTGCCTGTTCTTAATTGGATAGAACCCAGTTTATTGACTGGACAAGGCACAAAGTGGCTCAACCAGATGGGTAATAGCATGAGTCACACTGGACATCCTGATTTTATTGTTTATCATTTGAATGTTTTAATAATTCTCTTATACCTTTCACCCTTATTTTTTTTAGACTGAGGGCACTACCTTAGTAGTCATAAGTGTTTTTGATGTGTGGTTCAGATTTTGCATCAATATGTATACTCAGTGGCCAGAGTGAATTAGAATGAGTTCATTTTTGATTCGTGTACTGTGTCCAGCTTGAACTGTCTAGGTCCTTTGCTTTCCTTGCATTGTCTGGCTTTCAGCCATTAGTCTGAAGCCCATTAACACCTCCATCAGAGCTTCAGCTAGGAAAGGAAAAAGATAAACTCAAATTGGACCATACTTTGTTGCTTTTAGAAGGCCTGATAGAAGGTTTAGTAATGAACGCTGTGAAAGTCACTTTTATTCAGGGACCTCTCTGTGAATAAAAAAAAAAAACACGTTAAGTCTTGCTTTACACGGATTTACCTGTAGTCTCTGCTTCCATGACCAAGCGTAGTAGTATCAAATTTATTAGAACAGAAACTAGACTTTAGTGAAAATACCTGGTGAACGGTTTACCAAGTTCTGAATCTAAATTACACGGGCGGTTAAATATAAGTATGCCATTTCACTAATAACGAACACGATTTTTCATATGTTCATATTTAATAATAGAGAAGAAATTCCTGAAAAGGAATATATAAAACAAAATGTTCAGATTTGTATTCTTTTTGTCTCGGTAACTTCTTGGTAATTTCCCTGTTAGCTTATTTCTCTTAAGGTAATCAACCATGTTAGATGAGAGCTTTCTCATGAGCCATGTCCTTCACCTAAGCAAGCAGGTCTTGTTACAAATGGAATCTTTTAACCCAGGGCTCACCATAAGTCTGGTGGTTGTAATAAGAAAGTCTTTATTTATATTCAGATTATCTGCCGGGTGGCCAAATTTTAATCTAAGCCTGTTTCTTCCTGCCAAGTAGCACAGAGCGTGTCCTTCGGCTGCCTGGCCAATATGTGCTTTAGGAAAGTAAATTCATTTTAATATTAGTCTAGGCAAAATACTGCAAGAGGAAAAATCACATATGTTCCAAAGGCAAATATAAAGGTCTTTTGATTTTCCAATGCCTTAGATTATCTGTGTAACTTTCTTTCAGTAGTTTGAATAATTCATATTTTAGACCTGTTTTACCATTGGGTTGAAAAAATAGCAGCGCCAGCTAAATTTTCCGAACTTCTTACTTAAAAGTGCTGTTATTAATGATGCATTTCACAGCAGTGAGCATAGAGTGGGAGTTCCGTGGACTGTACTGTTTCCATTTTTATGTTTACTTTTCTGAAGTTTATTTGTATTCTGTCTCCACCTAAAAACAATCCACAGGCAATAGAAAAATAGCAGAGAAGTGGGGGGAAAGCGTTACATGTCGTTGAGGTGGGGGGTAGGGTATAGGGCCCAGAAACTTCCAAATGTACCATGGGTTGCTTAACACTGGAAATGTATTAACTTGGAGATCCAGAAAAGTGATCATATTAAAGACTCCTAATATTTAGTCTCAGAGCATATTAGACCAGAGTGGGCTTTTGTAAAAGAGCTAGTGACCAGATTTCAGCTAGAACCCATATTTCCTGATTCATTATTCCTTCTCCCAATTCTATGCTTGCTTCCCTTTTCAGAATTAAAGTGTGTCTGTGTAAATCCTACAACTGCCCAACTACCTCTCCAGCTTTGTCTCTCATTGTGTTCTCCCTCTCCATACTTAACAGCCACACTAGCCTGCTTTTGGCTCCTAAAACTACCCTTGCTTCCTCCCAAACCAGACCTAGTTAATGCCTACTCATCTTTCAGATGACAGCTCAAGTATCACTTTTGAGGAACGTGTTCCTCCCTGTTCTTCCAAATTAGATCAGGTTACGCATGTTATATGCTTGCAGAGCCCTTTGTATCTTGCTTTTATTGCTTTGATCACAAATTATATATGTATTAGTGTGATTACTTAAAAGCCTGTTTCCCCCACTGTACTTACTGTAAAGTTCCATGAGGGCAGGGACCATGTCTATCTTAGACGCCATTATATTTCTAAGATCTAGCATGATACTTCCTGCACTTGGCAGGTCCTTGGTAAATATTAGAATAAGTGAAGGAGTGAATTCAGGCCAGATATAGAGCATAGCACTTATAATGTTGGACTGATGGGACTCAGAGCCAGAAAGGCAGCCTGGTGCGAAATTGTGAAGGCTCTTAATTGTGAATACTGAAGTATGAAGCCAGGTTTATGAAGCAGGCCAGATGGGTGGTTGGCAGCCACAAGAGCCTGGGCTGGATGGGTAAGGCATCCCTGGGCTGGATTCTAGAGGCTCTGATGCCCAGACTGGGAGTTTTATTGGAAGGATGGGAGCAGAAGCTAGCTGTCAGAATCAGAAGAGGCAAATGGAGGGTGAAGGTATTGGGTCTGTGGCAATAGAACATTCCTTTTAGCAGCCTAACTGGATAGTAACTGAGGGAGGCTTGTAGAGTTATCAGGGACACCTTTGGGTTCTGAAAGGAAGAGAAAAGGAAACTGTCAAATTCATCAAATGAGAAGAATATGAAAGACAAACAGTGCAGGGAGAAATTAAAAAAAAAAATGTGTTTGAATTGAAGGCATCTTGCGAAGGGGGAAGTGGTCAAATCTAGAGTAGTTGAACGACCATGATCTGGAGTAGAGGAACCATGAAGCAGTGAACTTACTAGAGTACTTCAGATGGTGCAGGGTACCTCAGTGAGTAACCAGTCCTCTTACTCGAAGGCTGATGGGGAGGGAAGAAGTGAAATCTCAGGATAGCAATGTCTTGAGCTGAAGGTAAGGGAACTCCCTCACCAAAATCATGACATGTCAAGAGGAATGCTTACTCTATGTTGGACGTTCTGGTGGCTCCAAGAGAGCCCTAAAGTGATACAGAACCTTGAGCATCCTACTTTGGGCTTCTGTGACCTTGTTTGTGCCGGTATCTGAAAACAGTACATTATGTAGTTCATTGCTCTCGCTTATGCTTGGTATGATTTACAAATGCTCTTACCGATGTGTGAGTTCTTGAAACGGTGTCGTTGCATGTTATGTTTACCGTTACCCTGATAGATGCATCTGCTTATAATTCTTTTTGCTTTGTCCTCAGTTCAGATATTTTGGATGGCAGTAGTAGAAGCAGTGGCTTATCCTCAAACTCCCTGGCTAAAGGCAGCACAACCGCAGAGTCTCCAGTAGCATGCTCCAATTCATGCTCTCCGTTCATCTTGATGGATGATCTCTCACCCAAGTGACTTACCCATTTCTGATTCAGCGTCTTAACTGCTGTTCCTTGCATAAAACATTCAGTGAGGAACGCAGAGAACTTTGATCCATATGAGGATTAAAGTGTGACAGACTTAAAAAAAACCCACTTCGATGCCATTCTTTTTGGCATCTCTCTCTAAAAGTTCAAGTTTACAAGTGTAGTGACCTTACTTATGTCTCTTTGCGGATCTCATTTTGGATCTAGTGACTAAATCTCCAATACTCATTTTCTGTTGCTTAGAATACACACACACACACACACACACACACACACACACACACACACACACACACACACACACACACACACACACACACACATTTGTTTTCCTCAGTGCCTCAGAGAGCACCTATTGTAGAGTCTATACGTTTAAGGAAAGCACTGATGTGTGGTTCTTTTTCCCAGCAGTGACACAACAGCTAAAGTTGATCAGAAATTCTCTTGCTTGAGAGATTTGGTTTTTTTTTGTTTTGTTTTTGTTTTGTTCTCTGTTGACTACATAGTTTTAGATCTCTTTATTTCACAGTAATAGATGGATTGCTTTCGATTATATTAAATTTTTATTTTTCTGCATCAGCTTAAAGTACATCATTTTGTTTCCCTTTCCTGTTTGAGCTGCTTACTTGCCATTTCTCAGAGGGGAAGAAACACGTAGTCGCTTTCATTACTATCCATATCGCTTCTTTGCTGGTGGAGTGTATGACGTGAGGATTGATTTTAGTGCTGAGAATGTAAATGGACTTGACAGGATGCCTGGATGACTCACCACAGGTTCTTATGCCTTAGCCACCACAGTTGATATTTTTCTCCCCAAACCTGTTGCCCGAAGGAATATATAAAATATTGTTAATGTTTCTAGGTGGTGTTATCAAGGAGAAGAAATTCCTGCCTTGACCAGATGTGTGGAGCATCTACAAATGAATGAATAATGTTATTTACACCCAAAGCACTGTGTAGAAAAGCATACATGGAGCTTGACAGCTTGTTTCGGGTGGTATTATGAGGCCTGAGGTGCCTTGGGGTACAGTGTTGTGCTGTAAAGATGGATGTTATAAGGTAGGGTAGAAAAGGGGGCTTTATGTGTCTGATTGCCACATACTGTTTCGATTGCTGCTTTTTTTTTTTTCCCTGATTACTTTTCTGTTACTGGATTTGTTGGTTTTGTCGCGTGGTGAGTGCGTGCTGCTGCCGACTGTGTTTGGGTTGTCGTGTTGCCACCAGAGTCCGAGTCCAGTTCTTGTGGATGCTGCCTCCTAGTAAGGGCAATTTAATATCTACGAGGAAGCTTTTAGGAGCTGAAAAAAAGTTAATGTTACTGTGCATTCTGCTTTTAAGAAGCTGTTTGAGCTGTGAACAGTGTACATGATAGTAAGTCTGAGGTACCATAAGTTATTTAATTTTTAAAAGGGGAAAATCCTGCTAGAGCTATTTAAAAAACAAAACAAAACCCGAGTGTAATCTATCGTTGTGTTATTTATTATTTAAAAATGTGTAAAAATGTCTGTTGTGCTAGGTTTCTTTTAATGTTCAGACATCGTGGTTGGATCGTCTGTGTTTAATATGCAAATTTGCCTGCTAGGATCATAATATTCCACTTTTGAAATGAATGTAAGAAACGGAAACTCCTGCCTCTGTGTCCTTTGAAGGCCAAGATTCTTGAATTTTAACGGAAGATGATGCGCTTTGAGGGCACTCAGAGTAGTCCTCCCGTATGGCTTGAAGGGAGATCTAGCCTCTTTGACTTACAAGAGAGCATCACTTAGCTTGCAGTAAGTAGTTCTGTCCGGCATCAGATGTGGTGTTGATTTTAAACTGTAATAACCGCCACGGTGGCCATTATTAATGGCTTGATTTCTCGTATTGCTTTCGCCTGTGCAAAGTCCAGAAGTTTTCAGGCCTAACATCAGTGTACATACTATGAAGCGTGGTCCCTAGCGTGCCATCTTAAAGAAAAATTACTTCGATGGTATTCAGTGTGTCTATTCTGTTTCTGAAAGAACCACGTTCAGATGTTTCTGCCCATATAATGCCAAGAGATGGTTTTCTCTTTTACAGGATATTTATCCACCTTCACCCTACTGTCTTCTTTGCCTTAAAGGGATACTTTTGGCCATGATTTTTTGGCTCTAATTTAGGACTCATAAGAAACAACCTTCGGAATGTGATGGTATTTAAATTTCTTTTTGAAATTTGGTGGGTGAGAATTGGGACAGGAAAATGAAGTTGTTACAGTAGTGTGAGAACCAGGAGATGAGATGAGTCACTTCATCGTTTAAACCGAGGTTCGTTTTTATTGTTCACATTGACTAGGAAGTTAAGTTTATGCAGGGATTGTTTTGGAATAAATAAAAGAGGCGCTAACCTTCAGATGAGCTTTGTTGACAGTACCCCTTTATTTTTATATAAAGTAATATTTGAAAAGTGGTCATTATTATAAAATAAAATTATCTCTTCCTATTCTAATATATCATATTTCAGGCTTCTATTTGAAAGCAAGTACAAGAGATGATATAAGAAAATCCTATAGATGCTCTTTTTGCTTGACTAACTTATATAATCATACTCTGTTTCATGATAACTGCTTTTGGAATAAATAATAGGAAGTTTTGTGAAATGCTGACCTTGTGTATATCTTAGAATGCAAATTTAATAAAGTGTGTACACATGCATAAAATTCTGTAAAAGTTTTTCAAGTCTATCTCTTTTATCCTTATTAATAATTATTTTCTGCCTCCGTGTCCCAGTATCGCATGCTCTGTGTCTAATTGCAGTCAAGTTTGGAGTAAAATGATACCAGGAGCACAGAAGAATAGCTGCATTGAAGTTTGGGCTGTTTCCCAAAACAAAAAGAAACCTCTTTCCACATAATCTGTCAAACTTTCATGAGCATTTTGTAGAACTGGACAATTTAGACAGTTTTTGCCAAGGCCACACATATTTCTTATTTTCAATTTTTTTTTTTCATTTTTTCACATGTTCCAAAACAGTTTAGTCTTCTGAATAAGATGAGGGGTTGACAGGTAAAAAATAAAAGCCTTTTCTGCATGACTCAGGTTCTAAACACTCAATTTTCTTTTCAATGTCTTAAAAACATGAACTGGGGATATTTCACACAGAAAAGTGGCAAGAATAGCATGAGGAATTCCTGTGCATCCTTCACCCAGTTTCCCTGTTTGTTAACATTTCACCACATTTGCTTTATCATTCTCTCTATCCCCCCTCCCATATGTGTAAGTACTTAAGTATTCACATATTTCTTCTGAACCAGTGGAGAAGTTACTGAAACGATACCCCATTACCCTTACCTGCTTCAGTACATTTCCTAAAGCCTAATTAGGACATTCTACACAACCATATTACAACTATCAAAATCAGGAAATTACCTTTGATACAAAACTACCATCTAATCTAGAGACTCCATTCAAATGTTGCCTGTGGTCCCAATGATGCTCTTCTAGCAAAAAGGAAAAAAAAACAAACATCTTCTGACCTAGGAATCAATCCAAGATCATGTGTTACACTTTGTTGTTATGGGTCTTTGATCTCCCACAATCTGGAAGTCCCCCAGCCTTTCCTTTTGTGATTTTCGTATTTTTTGAAAAGTTCTGGCCAATTTTGAAAATGTCACTCAATTTAGGTTTGACTGATGTTTCCTAGTTATTAAATTCAGGTTATGCATTCTGGGCAGAAATACCACAGAATTGATGCTGCATTCTGTGTTATTACTGTGGGAGGCACATGATGTCACTGTCCTAATACTGGTGATGGTAACCTTGATCCTTCAGTTACGGTGGTATCTGCCAGATTCCTGTCCAGTTAATGTTTTCCCTTTGAAATTAATAAAATATTTTGTGCGGAGATACTTTGACAGTATATAAATATCCTGTTTCCTCAAACTTTCACTCACTAGTTTTAGTATCCATTGCTCTTTCGTGCCTGATAGTAGTAGGATGGCCACCTAATGATGACCCTCATTCTATCATTCTTTCTACATTAATTAGTTGGCATTCTGTAAAAAAAATTTCCCTTCACCATTTATTTGCATCAGTGTGGACTTGTGGACTCCTTATTTTAGTCAGTGGGTTTTAAATCATTTTCATTGTTGGGGCACCTGGGTGGCACAGTTGGTTAAACGTCTGACTCTTGATTTTGGCTCAGGTCATCTCAGGGTCTTGAGACCGAGCCCCGTGTGGCGCTCTGCTCTCAGCGCGGAGTCTGCTTGAGATTCTCCCTCTCCTCCCCGCCCCCCCCAACTCGCACACGCACATTCTCTCTCTAAATAAAATGTTAAAAAAAATCATTTTCATTATTTTGATATTCACATCTCAGATTTGACAGGTAAGAGCTCCTCCAAGCTGGCTCCTGTGTCCTTTTGACAAATCTCACTTTTTTTTTTTTTTTTTTTTTTTTAGCAATGTTTCACTACCTGGCTTAAGATGTCCCAGATTCATACTTTCCTTGCCCCAGCCTTGGGATCGGACATTTCTCTAAGGAGCCCTGATTCCTTTTAATGGAAAGTGGTATTTCAAAGCCAAGGTGTAGGCACTAAGTATAATCATTGCTACCAGGGCATCATGGTTTAAAGGCTTTCTCAGCATAGAGAAAATCTATGTAAATGTGTGTATACACACACACACACACACACACACACACATATCTGTTCATCTATTAAAAATGAGTTTAAACTGGTACCTCCAAGTCCAGTTCAATACCACAGGGTTCCTTCCAGTGTCCACCCTATCCATATTTGTAACTCTGTTCTCTGATAGGGACAACCCTGGTTTCCTTTATCCTCAATATGACTGCTCATTTCCCCTGTGCGTAAACAATTTCTGACCCTGCACCCATGGCTGCCTCTGCAGAAGGGAAAGGGAAGAAGGGCTACATACTCAGGTTTTAAATCTCCCTGGCTCACACCCATCCCAGCTACCACTCCCAAGCTCCTCTTCCTCTGTGTCGAATAGAATGGTTCACAGCTCAGGGATTTCTTATATTCATCAATTTGACAAATACTGAGCCCTGTGCTGGGAACTAAATGCAGATTACGTTTGTGCCTTCAAGTAGACCAGCCTAGTGCAATAACTACTAGACCAAGCATTAGAAGGTGTGTGAAGCACTGAGTGTGCAGGGGAACACGGAGGGAGAGCACCTAACACAACCTGGGCTGTGCTTCCGGAATGCTTGCTCGAAGAGGTAACCCGGAAGCTGAATCTTGAAGAACAAAGCTGGGGTGCCAGTGGAAGTCGGGTGGAGGGAAATAGGACACAGTTGCTATCATCACACAGACGTAATTTGCTAATAGGCGAAAATGAGGCCGGAGAGAGAAGCGGGGGCCACCTGTGGTCTTTTGGGACTCGAGAGTCAGATTATGGAGATGGAAGCCATGAGTGTAGATGGAAGTCGCGAGATTAATGGAGCCGAGGGTTGAGGACGAAATCCTGACAAACACAAACATCTGAGACAGGCTGAAGGGGTGGCAAGAGAGGTGGGAGAAAAACCTGGAGACGCAAGCCGACACTCTCAGTGGAGCTAAGGAAAGAGTCGTCTCCGTGGTCACTTAAGATGAGGACCGAAAACTCCCCATCGGGCCTGATAATCAGGTCCCCTAGAGACTTTCGTTAGAGTACTTTTGGTGAGGTGGAAAGGACAAAAGTCGGGTTTCTGTGGCTTGAATAAAGGATGGGGGGGCAGTGGCTGAGGAAATGGAGACAAGCAGCACAGTCTGTGCTTAAATCTTCTAACTTCTTCCTTCCCTTCTCTTCCAACCCTTGCTCGATTGCAACCCCAAATCGCTCCCTATTTTCTCCTCTGTAGCCTCGGCGGCTAGCACTGTATCCAAAACATAACAGTCACTCAATAAAATTTTGCTGAACAATAACCCCACACTCTAACCAATAGGGGGAGCTAAAAGAAAACTCACTCTCATCTGTAGAAGGAGCTGGAAGAAACCCCTGAGGAAGTGTTAACCACACACTCTGACCTCTAGGAGGAGCTTCAGGCTTCTGCCAGACATTGCTGAGGAAAACTTGCTTGAGGAGTCTGCGTCAAGGAGTACCACCTTTAGGTAATATTTATTAGTATATACCTAATATGTACCTTCTGTTTGTGGTATGTGGTACCCAATTCCCATTTATGATGGTAATGTGAAGTTTTCTGGTGGCATAGATTTAGTAAACAATATTTTTAAATACGTGTATTTAAGCAGTGAACGTAACAAAAAGCGAGTTGAAATGAGTGATACCTAGATATGGCCCAAATCTTCAAAGTAAAATCTGAATCAGAACGTAGATCCAGGGAAAGCATCGGGTCGCAGTGGTCAGTGTGGAGCTGATGGTTTGAAGAGGTTAAAAGCTGTTGAATCTGTGTGGAGTGCTCTTCTTGGGTGCCTCTTGGATCCTCTCTTTCTGGGATTCTGATTCTGCTCTTCTCCTGTGAAGTGTGGTAAGAGAAGTCTGGTACCTTTTCTTTAGCTTCTGAGGAGAAGACACCCCTCTCTCACCTTGAAGGCCAAGGGGGAATTTGGTTGGGGCTCAGGGAAAAAGCCTAAAGAGGACTTGAGGTCTGGTTTGTTAGGTCCTGGTTTGCTTGGAACTGAGGCGTTTCCTGGGGACTTTCAGTGTTAAAACAAGGAAAGTCCCGGACAAACTAGGACTGTTCACTTACCCTAAAAGGTTTCTTGCCTTCCCTAGGTGTGGTTTTCCTTCAGTTTCTTTCCTTACCTCTCTTCTGACTAAAGGAGTGTTGAGGGCTCCAAAGCTAAGGTCAGAAGGTCAGCTTCAAAGAAAGAAGTTGCTAGTCTAGGTCACTGAAGCCTATCTACTTTGGGCAAAAGGAATTATTTATTTATTAAAGATTTTATTTATTTATTTGTCGGGGGGTGGAGAGAGAGAGAGCACAAGCAAGGGGAGCGGCAGGCAGAGGGAAAAGCAGGCTCCTTGCCAAGCAAGGAGCTCGATGCAGGACTCGATCCCAGGACCCTGGGATCATGACCTGAACCGAGGGCAGACGCTTAACTGCCTGAGCCACCCAGGCGTCCCAGGCAAAAGGAATTTTTAGTCTATAAAATTTTTATTCTATATTTTTCGTTATCTAGTGACTACACTGAGGTCTGAGGTGAAAGCCTGGGCTGGTAAAGTGTTTCTTTGAATCTGTTCTTCAGGCATTTATTTCCCTCCAAGACCTATGGCTAGGGGTGGCAGGAAGGGGGATGCTGGCTGTTGCAGGTGGTGGGTCAAGAATTCTAGGATTTATAATCCTGATGGTGTATAGTTTGTCCTCAAGGACAAAACTAATGTCTCTTAGCCATACTTAAAATTACTTTCTTTTTTGTGTGTATTTTTCTTCATTATTTTTTATTCATTTTAAAATCATCAGTTATGAAGAAAAAGACTCACTATAAAAATTTCAGACCTTCTTGAATCAAATAAACTTCTCCCCCCACAGCCTTCTCATCTATAATGTAATAGTTTGATTTGTATACCTAATTAGCCTTTTTATAATATGCAGACATTTATAATAGATACACATGCATATTTTAGAGATTTTTATTGAATTATAGCATATATACAAAAGAGTGTACTGCTTGATGAATTAGCACAAACTAGATGTTCTGTGGAATGTTCTGGAATATTTTGTGTGACCTGGGTGATGGTTACATGTGTTTATTCAGTGTGTGATAATTCATAGTGTCAATGGCTAGAAGTGGGCATTAGGGGGCGCTTCAGGAGTTCTGGAATTTTCTGTGACCGGGGTGATGGTTAAATGAGTTTGTTCAGTGTGTGATAATTCATCGAGTGTTAAATGGCTGGAGTTGGCATTAGGGGGCGCTTCAAAAGTTCTGGAATGTTCTGTGCTGACCTTGGTGATGGTTACATGGGTTTATTCAGTTTGTGATAATTCATAGGGGGTGAATAGCTGAAGTAGGCATTAGGGAGTACTTTAGGAGTTTTGGAATGTTCTGTGTTGACCTGGGTGATGGTTTATGGGTTCATTTTTGGCAGCCGTATATTATTCCCTTGTACAAACATTCCATAATTTATTTAACTAATTCTTACTTGATGGTCATTTAGGCTCTTTATAATTTATTAGTATACATAAGTAATAACATACATTTATTTTTGCTTCTGTAAGTATTTCTGCAGGAGAGATTTTTAAAAGTGATAAATCGTTGGGTCAAAGGACATGTGCATTTTACTCATTATTTTCCTTTTGAAAAGGTAATACAAATTCAGTGTAAAAAATTCAAGTAGTAAAAAGGGCATTTAGAAAAAAGTCAGTCTTCCTTTTACTCTTGACCCCCAGTTCCATAAGGTCCTTCCTCAGAAGCATTCTGTGTTACCAGCTTCTGGTGGTTTTTTTTTTTTTTTTTTCCCCCAGAGACAGTCTGTGCACTGCATATGCATTTACATATTTTATAGGTACTGCTTAAAACCACACCTCCACCCTGCCTCCAGATTGTACCAATTTATAATCTCTCCTGTAGGGTATGAGAGTTCCCATTACCCACTAGAGATGATTTAAGGGTTCTAGGAAGATTTGAGTAAAAGTAACAGATTTTATTCACTTATTTATTCATTTATTGGAAATACATTCACATGTTTCAAAATTCCATAGGTACAAAAGAGCAGACAGTGAAATGTCTCCCTCCCATCTTCATCCCCCAGCCACCCTAGTTAATCTTCCCCCAAACAGTTGTATTTTCAGTTTCTTGTGTTTCCTTACAGAGAGTTTGCATATGCATCAGTATTTTCTTTTTTCTTTTTCCCAAAGTTTTACACAGACAGTATCATTGTTTGTATGAGCTATGACTATGTATTCTCCCCCTGCTCCCCACCACCCCCAAACCTTAGTGCCTTATAACAATAGTTGTTTGTTTTTTTTCTCATGAATTTATGGGCAAGCTGGAAGGTCCTACTGTTCAGGACCAGGCTCAGCTGTTCTCAGTTGTTCAGTTGGTCTAGAATGGTCTCACAGAGACACAGAGGTGTTTGCCTATATAATCACAGTTTTGTTAGCACACCCAAGAAATTTAACATCGATAAGATAATTTTATTTAATTCACAGTCCATATTCAAATTTCTCAAGTCCCAATAATCTCCTTTAGAGCCTTTTTTTAAGATTTTGTTTATTTATTTGAGAGAGAGAGAGAGAGAGCAAGAGAGTGAGAGAGAGAGCACAAGCAAGGGGAGCTGCAGAGGGAGAGGGAGAAGCCGACTCCCCTGCTGAGCAGGGAGCCCGACGACGTGGGGCTTGATCCCAGGACTCTGGGATCATGACCTGAGCCAAAGGCAGATGCTTAACTGACTGAGCCAGCCAGGCACGGCCCCAGAGCTTTTCTTTTTTTAATCAAGGATCCAAAATTCAGGATCAGAGGTCATGCAAATTCATCTAGTTGTCATGTCTCTTTAGTTTTCTTTTTTTTTCCTCAAGATTTTTAATTTTTTTTAAGTAATCTCTAGCCCAACGTAGGGCTCAAACTCACAACCCCGAGATCAAGAGTCACACGCTCTACTGCCTGAGCCAGCCAGGCGCCCCTTTAATTTTCTTTAATACAGAACAGTCCCCCACTTTTTTCATCTTTCATGAAATATTTATTTTGAAGAGCCCGGGCCAGTTATTTTGCATAATGTCTTGTAATTTGGAGTTTTCACATTGTTTCCTCATGATTAGATTCAGTGAAACGTTAAACATTTTTGGCAAGAATACCACGTAGGTGATTCCCATTGTTCCACATCGGGAGGTAGGTGACGTCAGTTGTCCCACTGGCGATGCCAAGTTTGATCACTTGGTGAAAGTAGTGTTCTCCAGATTCTTCCACTGGAAAGGTACTCTTTCCTCTTTGTAATTAATGGATTGACATGAAAAAGTAGGTGTGACTGTGTACATGTCCTATTCCCCAAACACTTTCACCAGATAGTTTTAGCATTCACTAGTGATGACTATCTGAAATCAGTTGTTTTTAAAGATTTATTTATTTATTTTTAAAGATTTTATTTATTTATTTGAGAGAGAGAGAAAGAGCACGCAGGATCAGGGAAGGAGGGGCAGAAGGAGAGAGAGAAGCAAGCGTCCTGCTGAGCAGGGAGCCTGATGTAGGACTTGATCCCTGGGATCATGACTGGAGTTGAAGGCAGACGCTTAATCGACTGAGCCACCCAGGTGCCCCGATTTATTTATTTATTTTAGAGAGAGAGCACGAGCAGGGGGAGGGGCAGAGAGGGAGAGAAGCAGACTCCTTACTGAGCCTGGAGCTGGACGTGGGACTTGATGTCACGACCCTGAAATCATGACCTGAGCTGAAATCAAGAGTCGGATGCTTAACCGACTGAGCCACCCAGGCACTCCCTGAATCACTTTTTAATGGTGGCTGCAAAATATTTTCCTAGTTTTGTCATTTATTAACTAGCATTCTGTTAAAGCTGCCCCCCTTCTTTTTGCATATCACTTCAAATTATTTTGTTAAATTATTATTCAATGTGCTATAACCTGTTACCATTATTGTACTAGTGCATGAACAGACATATCAATGGAATAAAGCAAAAAGTCCAGAAGTAGACCCAGGTATATATGAAAATTTAATATATAATAAATATTTAAATATATATTACATAGTAATATATGATAAATATAACATGTTTTTATATTAAATATAAATAAATATGTAATTGTTATATTTTTAATATATAATACCCAAATCACTGGGGCAAAGATCGACTTTTTAATAAATGCTATTGGGATAGCTGGATAACCACAAAAAAATAATTTGGTTGCACACCTTATTACTGTACACCAGAGTAAACTCCAGATGGATCTAAATGTAAAAAAAAAAAAGCCATATGAGTACTAGAAGAAAACCTGGGTATGGGGAAAGCTTTTGTATATATGACTCCAAATCCAGATGTAATAAAAAAGATGGAAAATGACAACTGCATAAAAATGAAAGTAAAAACCTTTTGCATGGCAAAAAACAAAAAAGCAAAGTCAAAAGCAAGATGACAAAACGTGGAGAAAAATACTTCTACTATATCCTACATAAAAGGTTAATATCCCCAATACATAAAAAGCTCTTGAATTTCACAAGGGGATACAAGGCTAAAAATACCAAAAGGAAAATGGGTAGAAACACGAATACACAGATCACAGAATAAACAAATGACCCTTAGACATATGAAAAGATATTCCACTTCACACACAGTAAAGGGAGATGCAAATGTGATTTTGAGAATATGCAGTCGACTTGACCGTGTGGCGTCCTTGGGGAGAGGGCTGAATAGTTGAATGAATGAACTACGTGGGTCCTGCCACTTCATAGTCAGATGGATGACTGGGTGAATCAAGTGGAGGCAACATCCATGGTTTCTTTCGTTCCCTCTCCCCATTCTGTTTCAGTTACTACCTGGTTTTTATTGCAAAATCTCTCTCCTAATTTTTCTCCCAGACTTTCTTTTTCTTTTTTTTTAAGATTTTGTTTATTTATTCATGAGAGACACAGAGAGAGGGAGAGAGAGGGAGAAACAGGCTCCCTGCTGAGCAAGGAGTCCGACACGGGACTCGATCCCAGGATCCTGGGATCATGACCTGAGCTGGAAGCAGATGCTTAACTGAGCCACTCAGGCACCCCTCTCCCAGACTTTCATCTCTTGTCCGTTTGTTACCTAAAGTAAAACGTTAAGCAAGGCCCATAAGCATAAAATCAAAAATGAGAGAAGTTGCAAGTTGTAAAGGGAATTAGGGGCCAGCGAGGAAAAGTGCTAGAAAAAGTCCTGCTTTCTTATCTTTCTAGAATTATTTTCTCATGCACCCAAACAAGAAAACTGAGTAGTTGATTGCTAAGATCATTCCTACATTTGTTTGATCTCATTGCTAAAATCGCTTCCTACGTTTTTGCTGTAAAGCTACAGTATTTGAGCTTTCCTTTTGTGAGTGCACTTGGGAACTCTAATAACCATAGCTCCGGTTCTTCAAGAAAATGCATCCCAGGCACCCAAAAATAAATACATCAATAAACATTTGATATGTAGCACAACTGTCATTGGGGGTCTGCGTGTTTATGAGCGCCTGTTGATGGAGTTTGCTAATGAGCCTTCAGCACTTGTACTTTCTTCTCTACGGCTAGAAATCCTCCATGTGTTTTTCTATTACACTTAATTTTTTTAACGTGTAGAATAAGGCTTTCTTCGAATGTTGATTTTTACCTCAGACCTTGAATGAGTCACTTGAATTTTTCAAGCCCAGAAAAACAGGCTTTGCTCCAGACAGTCATTGTACAAGGAGCCTCTTGGTAGTCGATCCTATTTTCTCTAATATTCTAATATTGTAATTATAGATTGATCCAATAAATGTGACTTGGAAATTTTGCTCAGTTGAAAGGTCCCGTAGAAAAATCACATGTATTAGACGAGAGCAGTTTGATTCTGCTACCAGTCTGTTTGTGTGTATTTGGGAGTTTTGAGAGCCTATATAAATAAGCACGCTGTTTAGCAGCAGTTGAATACAATAAAACAACGCTCTGCAAGGTTGTTTTGCTTTAGGGCTTTGATGAACGTGAATACAAATTGGGACAAGTAAGGGTTTGAGGTTAAAACTGAGGTAGTGATAACTTATTATAAAAGTACTGTATGGACGTTGGAGAATAAATGAAAAGCAATGGAAAATAGAACATTTTAAAGTGAAAATAAAAAGTCACCCTAAATACACCAGGGAGAAATAGCTCTATGTTTGTGGGTTTTCTCTACATAATTGAGTTCAGGCTCTATATACAATATTTTTGTCTCTGAAAAGGCTTAAACGTTGTGAGTATTTTTTAAATAAATAGCCATCCAGGGTATTTAAGTTTTATGGGTTCACACACTACTGTGATGAATGGTTTGAGAATCTGTGTCTAGAAATCAATTCATAGAAGTCCTGTTTCAGTTACCTGCAGATGTCAGTGTGGATCTGAGTGTAGATCAACAGTTTGTTCCAGGATGTGGTGGACAGTTGAAGTCCAGTTGTGAACCAGCTGCTTATTACACAAACACCAGTTTAGTTTGGATGAGAAATATGAGCCACAAGCAAGGGCCTTAAGTTGCTGAAATTTCTTTTTGCGAAATTTTCATAAGCATGGATGCATGCTGTAGTTACAGAGTTCACAGAAGATTATACCCTCTTTTCCCACCCCTGATTGTTTGACCAGGCTTTCTTAAATTTGTTAGAGTGCTGTAGCCATGGAGTTGATGGAGTTGGGCTTATGAAATTTGACTTCAACCCACATGGCAAGTCTGAGGGATCTATTATGAGCTGTGTTGGTTTACTTTCTGCGTTACCGTATATTTAAACACAAAGTCTAAAACCAGTAATTCCAACTCTCAGCATCCTCTTGGCCATTCCTTCCTTCTCCCTTTTCTACACGATTCCACTCTCATCCAACTTCACAACATAAGAAGTCCGAGTGTTTATTAGGCGAGGAAATTGTCAGAGACTTGCAATGGCTCATCGTGGCAAAGCCCTGTTCTTTCTTGGGCCATGACACAAATCTACCATCTGTTTCATAAGCTAGCAAGCTTCCTCTCAGCTATAATTTGCTATATATACTGGTACATAAATTGTTGGTAGCTTATGTTTACCTAGCAACAGAATCTGTTTGGCAGAAGGCTGTGGGAAAGGAGGCTTTCCTTTTTCTTTCTTTCTTTTTTTTTTTAAAGCAGTTTCTTCATCTATAAATTTTCTTCAAGTGCAAGAAAAGCAGATATGCTGGCCCAAACAATCTGCCTTTTATATCATTTTAACCCAAATTGCCTAGTAAATGCTCACTTTAGAGATTATTTTTGCCACTTTGATTACCTTGTATATAACTGAATGCCCTCTTTTAAATTTCTTTTTCTTTTCTAAGCAGACTTCATACAAATCACTGTGAAAAACTGTCTTTGACCTCGTAGCTGTCAAAGATCACTGAGTTTTGGAACTACCCACATCTGTCCAGTATAAATTTCTCCGGTTTCCCAGTGCCCTTAGCATCACTTGTGGATTTTGGATGTTGAATTTACATTTCAGGAACATTGGTCAGGAGACAGAGCAAGGCAGATTCTGTATGGTATCACTTATGTGTGGAATCTAAAAAAAAAAAAAAAATGTCGAACTCATGGAAACAGAGTAGAATGGCGGTTGCCAGGGGCTGGAGGGTGGGGGAAATGGGAAGATGTTGGTGAAAGTGTACAAACTTCCAGTCATAAGATGAATAAATTCTGAGGATCTAGTATACAGCATGGTGACTATAGTTAATAATACTGTGTTGGGTACTTGAACTTTGCCAAGAGAGTAGATCTTAAGCATTTTTACCAAAAAAAAAAAAAAAAAAAGTAACTACGTGAGGTAATGGATGTGTTTATTAACTTGATTGTGGTTAATCATTTCACCATGTATACATGTAGCAAATCATCACATTGTACACTTTAAATACATTGCAATTTTGTCAGCTATAGTTGACCCTTGAACAACATGGGGCTTAGGAACACTGACCCCCACTCCTGTGCAGTCAAAACTCCATGTATAACATTTGATGGGGGCACCTGGGTGGCTCAGTCAGTTAAGTGCACGACTCTTGGTTTCAGTTCAGGTCGTGATCTCAGGGTCGTGGGATCCAGCCCTGGGTTGGGCTCTGCGCTCAGTGGAAAGTCTGCTTCTCTCCTTCTCCCTTCTGCCCCTCCCCCCACTTCACACGCATGCACAGGCACTCTCTCAAATAAATAAATCTTTTTAAAAAATCCATGTATAACTTTTTTTTTAAGATTTTATTCATTTATTTGAGAGAGAGAGAATGAGAGATAGAGAGCACGAGAGGAAAGAGGGTCAGAGGGAGAAGCAGACTCCCCGCCGAGCAGGGAGCCTGATGCGGGCCTCGATCCCGGGACTCCAGGATCATGACCTGAGCCGAAGGCAGTCGCTTAACCAACTGAGCCACCCAGGCACCCTCCATGTATAACTTTTGATTCCCCCAAAACTCAACGACTAATAGCCTACTGTTGACCAGAAGCCTTACTGATAACATAAAGTCGATTAACACATATTTTGTATGCTGTATGTTTTATATGCTCTATTCTTACAATGAGGTAAGCTAGTGAAAAGAAAATGTTATTAAGAAAAATAAGGAAGGGGTGCCTGGGTGGCTCAGTGGGTTAAGCATCTGCCTTCGGCTCAGGTCATGATCCCAGGGTTCTGCTCAGCAGAGAGCCTGCTTCTGTCCTCTCCAGCTCCCCCTGCTTGTGCTCTCTCTCTGTCAAAATAAATAAATAAAATCTTTTTAAAAGAGTAAAATAAAATCTATAAAAAGAAAGAAAATCATAAGGAAGAGAAAATACATTTACAGTACTGTACGATAAAAAATCCACATATAAGTAGAAGCACATAGTTCAAATCCAGTAGTTCAAGGGTCAGCTGTATATACCTCAATGAGACTGGGGCGAGGGCTGGGGAGCAACATTGGTCAGGACGTAGTTGTCTTTAAGTGTAACCAGCTCCAGCACCATGCCCTGTGTTGTCTGCATTACTTTAATTTTCCTTTAGCTGAATGAGCTGTATATTTCTACCTGCTCACTTTCTTACCTTTCTAATCAGCAGAGCAATGTGTCTGCTGAAAAGAAAAAAAAAAAGCCAAAGGGAGAAAACAAGTTCTGACTTCCCTTCACATTAGTTATAGACGTCATATGCTGTTAAAGGTTAGAGTGTACTTTATGTGTTCGTTTTGAGAAGGGAAGGAGGTGTTGTCCTGTCAGCTTCCTTCACACAACACCAGGGTGGAATTTGCTGCAGGCTTGCTGAGTGCTATTGCCTTTGAGCAAGTGCTTGGTTTTCCATTTTGATCTACAACTATTGTGTAGTTCGCTATGAAGTGGCAGTGTGGAGGTTACTAACCCGCCCCTCTCTCCAAAAAAGGAAGAAGAAATTGAAAAGAAAAAGAACTTCTAGGCCATCTTGAGACTTTGAAACTAGCCATAAGAAAGACTATGGCAGAATTACCATATAAGCAAAGTTCCTTTGGCCAGAGCCTTCACACGTCTTTCATTTTGTAGTCTTTGTTTCTGCCCTCTTCAGTCCCTGACTCTTCACATGCCCACAGTGTCACGAGGGATGTGGCAATGAACTGGGATGGGGAGCTAGATGGATTGCCCTGCATTCATTGATAACTGGGGGCATTCACTGATATTACAAACACACATTCTTGGTGCTCTCCCAGTAATGCCAGGCATGTCGGTGTGAAATTAGCATCTTGAGCCATGAGATTGAATCCCGTTTTCATAGAGCAGATAGTTAAAGGTGAGCAAGGAAAGATGAGCTCGTCAGAGGAGGGCTGGCAGAAAGAATGGAGGATGGGACTTTCGGGACAGGAAGGAGGCAAGCAAGGATCCTGGAGGAGGGGATGATCAAGGAGGGAAGCCCATGGTCTCATCTTGCCAACACCTCAGCAGTGGTGCTGTGCCAGGGACCCGAGGTGGGAGGAACAGGTTAGACAGAAGACATTTGAAGAGGGTGACGACTGACCGAAACGTGGTGGAGACATTTAGAGACTGCTAGCTATGAGGGTAGGACGGTCATTGTAACGTAGTTGTCGCTGTTGTGATGAGATTGAAGAACCCATGGGATAGGCAAGGAATCGGGGGACCCTATCGATCATTGCTATGAAAGCTAGAACTTTCTGCAGTGATGGAAATGTTCTATATCTTTGCTGTCCCATACAGTGGCCACTAGCCACATGTAGCTACTGAGCACTTGAAATGTGGCTGAGGCAAGAGCAAAACCGACTTTTACATTTTATTTAATTTTAATTCATTTACATTTATTTATTTATTTTTAAAGATTTTATTTATTTATTTGACAGAGAGAGGGAGAGAGACAGCGAGAGAGGGAACACAAGCAGGGGGAGTGGGAGAGGGAGAAGCAGGCTTCCCACGGAGCAGGGAGCCCGATGCGGGGCTTGATCCCAGGACCCTGGGATCATGACCTGAGCCAAAGGCGGACGCTTAATGAGTGAGCCACCCAGGCGCCCCTAATTCATTTACATTTAAATAGCCAGTGGCTAGTAGCTACCGGATAGGACAGTGCAAGTCTACAGGGACAGGAGAAATGTGAAAGAGGAAGGTGGGAAGGGATGAACTCTAAAGCAGAGAGGGAGGGATAACTTTGAGAGTCTTGAGAAAAAAAAGTCGTCCCCTGATATGGGAGACCTCTCACACTTCCAGTGGCTGAAAGAGTTCAGACTCCTAGCTTCAGTTTTTTTCAGCAACCTTTGTCAAGCTCATCTACTAAGAATGGGGAGTTGGGAGGTAGAGGCCTTGGGGGCTTGAGGAGAAAGACTGGAATGTTCACAGGATAAGGTGTTGTAAGGAGTAACTGGGCCACGGTGGGAGCCAGGCTGCAGTTGACAGCGTGAATTTGTGGTGGGCCACGTCTAAGGGGCTTGATAGGGGCCAAATTTGCACTGGGCTAAATGTGTGCAATTCCATATAAGGTTCTTTTTGGACTAAGACGTCAACTACAAGGATCTGGAAAAGATTATTATGCAGTTTAAGCTTAGAAAGTTATGTTTAAGTGTATCTTAGGAGTTCTGTTACTCTACTTTAAACGTTTCCTGGTAAATTTCATTGTTGGGTTTTTTTTTTTTTTTTTTTTTTTTTCCTGGTGAATTTAAGCCTTGATAGTATAAAATGTGTTTGAAAGAATCTCACCGGACAGGTTGGGCCCCTTCTACCTGGGTGGTGTTTGGTTAGGGTAATCTGCCAGATTCCATTGCTTGTTCTCCTCTTGAAAGACTTTTGGGGCAGCTAACCTATCTCTGGTATAGGAGTGGCAGTGGCAGGAGGCTCCCTTATAGCTATAAAAATTACAGCACTGTACAAACTCATAGCTACTTAACTAACACCCTTTCCAGGTTCCTTGGGGGGCAGGAGCAGGAGATGCTTATTGCAATATAGATTCTATTTGTGGGAAAGGAGAATTAAAGGAACGGGCAGAGAGGAATGGAAACTGATCGGCTAGGGTTTTTCTGTATGTCAACAACATCAAAAGAATTATGAACTAAAGAGATTTTTTTTAAGTCTAGGTATAGACAGGTATACAGAGTAGTTTAAAATCTTGTGTTTTTTTTAAGATTTTTAAAAAATTTTTAAGTAATCTCTCTACCCAATGTGGGGCTTGAATTTACAACCGTGAGATCGAGTTGCACGCTCCACCGACTGATCCAGCCCCAAATCTTGTTTTTTTTTTTTTAATAGAAATATCTCACCAAACCCCAAATTTTAACTTCAGAAAAAAGTACATATTTTGGCTAAGTAGTCAATCCTATGGATATTTCTTTGTAATTGATTCTGGTCTTTGATTCTTATCTTTATTGTGGCCTAACAGTCTTGGAAGAAACTAGTTTATGTCAAAAGCCCATGACAAATAACCCTGATTAGAACTCTTCCTTTCACATTAAGATATAATATGAGCACAACATTTCTCGTTTAATATGTTCCAATGGCCAGAAAGGGGCAACACGACTACTCCATTCTCTAGAATTCCAGCCAGGGCTTTCAAGGGAAATAAAGATGTTGGATCCTCAGCTTGCCAATATCAGACCTAGGTAATTGTCAGTTGTTTCATCCATCGGGAAAGGCGATCTGCTCTAAGATAACAAGACATTCCCCCTACTTAAGCCCTGATAGCAGAGTATTTTAACCTGTCTAAGTAACCCCAATAGCTACAACCAAATGAAATTTCCAAAGATAATGGTATAACCATGGAAAGTAGAATCTGGCATACTTCTAAGGTATAATAGGAATAACTCAGAGATTGTAGAATGTCAATCCGTTCATTCTAGGCATTTGTTAAATATCCTCCAGGAACCCCTAACATTGGTGGTGAGTTGGGGAGAGGATGGAGATTCAAAGGCAATAGGAGCTGTGAATCTAGTCCCCAAGGATTCTGTACTCTAGTTGGGGTAACAGATCTGGAGCTTCTAAAGCAATGAGAGAACAATTCGGTACTAAGTTACATAGTAAGGACCAGAAGATTGACTAGAATCTATCCCCTTAAAGATGAAAGAGATATGTGATAGCTTGGAAAGAACCGGGACTCCCATGTCAAAGGCCAGTTTTGTCACGAATTGACTGTATCATCTTGGCCTGAAACTCTCTATGTCCTCCTCAGTTGGTTTTTCTGTAAGATAGAGATGGTGCAAGGTGCTAAGCTGGCTTCCACAGAGCACTTCTTCCGAAAATTCAGTGAGAGGGATTTTGTAGGTGACAGTCTTGCCTGGGGTGGGAGGCCATACTGGGTAATTCCATAAAGTCCTGGATAAGTCCTAAAGTCCCACTCTTAAGTGGGGCAAATTCTACGATTCTGTGGTAGTAAACGTGAAAGTGCTTTGGAAAGTGTAGAGTTATAAAATGTGACACTTGTGTCCTCATCCTTATAAATGCTCCTGGTGGGTTCCCAGGGACTGATGTTCTCCTGATCTCTGCTAACTGGCTTCTTCCCCCACCCCAGCACATTTCCTGACCATAGGCTCTCAGAATGTCTCTTAAAAATTAATAAGCTAAGTGATCAGCAGATAATTTCCCAAGGAGGTCCCCACTATTTCCCCACTCCCACGGACATTTATTTTCTCTTCCCCTGCAACCTTCACTACAGGCCACTGAACAAAATAATGTCTTCTTTTAAAATCATTAAGCTGAGTGACCAGGCAGCTCGAAATATAGTGGGGTGTTTCCCAGGGAGGTCAGGTCACCAGTCTTCTCAGCTTCTTCCACATTTATTTAATCTTCCCTTCCCCATCAGAATGCAAGCTGCCATGTAAACCAGTGGGCAGACACTTTTTTGGCCTCCTGGAGAGACCAACGTTAACCACAGGAAGCCAGCAACTGCACAGGGCACTCTGGGTGCAGGGTGGCAATGGGTTAATGAGGTTTCATTTAACTCTAGATGGTCAGCAGTGTTCCACCCCACCTCTCCCAGAATATGTCATTGTCCCGATTGAAAAGGCCTAAGGGCAATGCTTAGAAATGAGTTTAAGCGGTTATACATCAACTAAGGATAAAGTCCTCTGTGCCTCTGCTGCACTTACAGCTTGCTCTATACCATTCCTTTTGACTCAGCCTATACTACCTTGGATTGTTTATCATTTTTCCAGAGCACATGCCATGTATCCCATACTAAAACCTGGGTAGTAGCCCCTTGAACGTTGAGCACAATATTCTGTATAGTGTTCACTTGATTTGAAAACAAATTCCAAGTAATGTAGAAAATATGATCTTTCGAGGTATTTACAGTCCAAAAGAAATTATACTGATACTAATCCAAGAAACTTGGAAGTCTGTTCGCTTCCACCCTTTCACCTCAAATCATGCAGATTGGTTTAACAGCCCACCACGTCTCTCTAATATTAATGTATGGTTACCTCTGGCAGTCGGTGCTGGGATCTAGGAGTGGAGTTTGGGCATTAGTTCGCTTTGCCAATGACTGTGATATATCATCTATAATATATGATACGTGATATAGCCAGCAGAGCCAAACAAGTCATTCCGAGAGTGAGTTATTGGCTTTCTGGACAGAAAAGGTGTTGGGTCGAGTCCAAAAACAGCACTGAATTTTCCTACTCTGTGAGCAGCGAGAAAAATGAAGGCCAAGGTGACCACAATCCTATCTCGCCTCTCCATCTGCCTTTACCAAGATGTTTTTAAAGTCCTTGATGGTAACTCCAGAGAAGCAGTAAAAATGGCCCCAAACCGGAGAGAGGTAAAGGGTGCCTTGCCGTCTCTTGGGACAATTAGGCAGCCAGCCAGCCTGGCCAGCTGAGGGAGAACAAGGCAACCTGCCCGGGGAGACCAGGCAGAGGTCAGGCAAGCAACCGAAACCGTTCTGCAAGAGGGGTGGGAGTTTTGACAAATTAAAACTAGGTCAAGGAGGAAGCCAATGATGGGAATGGAAGTTTGTGGCACAGGCCTGTGGCTGTACACCTTCCAAACCTGAGGGGCGGGGGGATCCACGCTGAGCTCTGCGAGTAGTCCGGCCTCGTCTGTGTCAGCGTAGGGAGGCCTCAACCTTGGCTTGAACGAATCGTAGTTTCTCAGGCTGATTCTTTTTTTTTTTTTTTTAGAAGATTTTATTTATTTATTTGTCAGAGAGAGAGAGAGAGAGAGAGTACAAGCAGGGGGAGCGGCGGGCAGAGGGAGAGGCAGGCTCCCCGCTGAGCAAGGAGCCCGGTACGGGACTCGATCCCAGAACCCTGGGATCATGACCCAAGCTGAAGGCAGACGCTTAACCGACTAAGCCACCCAGGCGTCCCTGGGCTGGTTCATTTAAATTCAACATAAACAGTAGAGCGGTGAGGAGGGAAACCGATTTTAGGGCCTCCTACCTCTCTCTGAACCTACAGCTAATGTTTTTTAACCCAGCACCTTCAAACAAAGGGAAAGCCATGTTAGCTTCCTTCTGGGAAAGGAAGGAACCAGGCTCACTGTGGCTTGGGTCGTGCTTGCTACTGAGGCATTAATCAGGGTCCTGACAAACCTGGAAAGGGCTGGTTTCCTCTTCATGTATAGAATCATAAAGGGGGCACAACATTCAAACAAAAGGCCAAGGAAACCTCTCCCAAAGATCCTATCAACTGTCATTATGGACCAAGCAGTCTGGCCAGAAGGGAAAGCCCATTTTAGAAAAGGACCCTGTTTTTCCAGGCAGTGACATTCCTGTTACTCCGGATATGACTATAGTTCCAAAGAGGTCACTGGGGTAGACCTTAACTTCAACTAGAGCTTTCAGGGAGGGGCCAGTTATTCGTGGTAGGGGTTATTTTTCATTATCTCTAGCATTAGGGAGCACGGATATCCTACGCTTAAGATGGTGGCCATTGCATGTTGATATCCTACCATGGATTCTCACATTGTTTAACTCAAGTGTAGTTTGGGGGATTTGCTTCCAGCTTCACTGGGTGGAGCCTCATTAGGCTAAGCCAATCTTGGTAAGGCCGTGCCCCTGGATGCCTCAGGTCTACCTGGCTACGAGGATTTGTTTGGGAATGGGCACGTGACCAGCTTCATCTCAACGAGAGAGGAGGGAACGTTTGCCGTGGGCTTCTGAGGACCGTTTCCTCGGTGTTAAGGGGTCACTCTGCCTCTAATCTGCTGTCATGTTTGGGTGTGAGGTCTGAAAATGCCGCGTGGTCTCACTCGAACTTGAGGACAGAGGCAATCAGGGAGGAGAGTGGGGGGAAAAGGAGTTGCGGCTACAGCAATCACAGTGTTCACTCTGGACTTCCAGCCTTGGGAGCCAAAACCTTTCTCATTCTGGGGCGTAGATGTGACAAAAGAGGCTGGCTGGTCGCTGAGACAGGAACTCCCAGATCATCCACGGAGACTCTGGGGGACTGATACACACCAACTAGACTCCGAGGAGACTAATTCAGAAGACCAGTTTGTTCGTTGACAGTGGAAGGTTGGCTTTTCTGGTGCCTGGAATACTTGTGTCCCCTAACTTCCTTGTCCAGTATTAAGGTACCAGGGAAACCAAGTTGGTAGGAATAATAGCCACAATGGCTAATAATAGTAATAATAAAACAGCCTGATTTGCCTAAAGTGACATAGTTGGTAAATGGCAGAACACAGGATTTAGACTCTAACCTACAAAGCCCAAACTCTTTTTTTAAAAAAATATTTTATTTATTTATTTGACAGAGAGAGAGCGAGAGAGCAAGCACAAGTAGGCAGAGCAGCAGGCAGAGGGAGAGGGAGAAGCAGACTCCCCACCAAGCAGGGAGCCCAGTGCAGGACTCGATCCCAGAACCCTGGGACTACAACCCTAGCCGAAGGCAGCCGCCCAACCGTCTGAGCCACCCAGGTGCCCCTGTGAAGCCCAAACTCTTAACTACGAATTTATCTAGCCCTCAGTGGCCATCAGGAGGTGATTACAATAAAGGAAAACAATAGAAAACTTTTTAAAAAAAGATTTTATTTATTTGCCAGAGAGAGAGAGAGTGTGCGTGCACAAGCAGGGGGAGCGGCAGGCAGAGGGAGAAGCAGGACCCTGGGATCATGACCTGAGCCGAAGGCAGATGCTTAACCGACTGAGCCACCCAGGCGTCCCAATAGCAAATTTAATTGAGCTCCTGCCGTATGGCAGGCCCTGTGCTAAGCACTCCACATGTGTTACCTAATTGACTCCTCATCAGAATTCAGTGGGGGGAGATATTATTATGATTATTCCTATCTGAGGAAACTGAGACTTGGAGAAGTGAGGTAAGTCTAGGTCTTCTTATGCGGTATCCACACTCAGTTACCAAAGACTTTTGTCACTTCCACATCAAGATAATTGATTTTGCATCAGTTCGCCTTTTAAATTGATGCCTTATGGTTAGAGAGTTTAGAAGCCATTCTCAGCCTCTTGTTGATTTGGAGCCAGTACCCTAGTCTTGAAAGCACGAACACTTGAGAGTTTTTTCACTAATGTCAGTTTCAGAATGTGCCATTGGCTGGACCTGTTCCTGCAGCCCGGAAGTCTACCTTATTTGTATCCTGTGGACCTTTCCTTACTATCTTTGGCATTCTTGTGGTGTTGAATTGCCTGTTCTCACCTGGACCATACATCTTTGCACTGAAGTATGTTTCTCTTGGTTCTTTATGCCTCTACTTTCTAACTTAATCATTTGGATTGTTCTACGTTTGGAAGTCTTCTCTCTCCCAACAAAATGGCAAACTTCTTGCAGGCATCACCTGTGTTGCCTGCTCCCTCCATGTCCCTCACAGCACCAAACAGAATGTTGAGCATTCAGTAAATGCTGATGGAATTGAATTAGGAACTATTGTCTCATGTTCAGCCTTTCCTCAGGGCTTTGGTTAGAACACTTGGTCGCAATACCATACAGACAAAACCGAATTAGGAAAAAAATCATGGAATATAGGTTATAGTCAAGGCTCAGAATTTCACATTACCTAATGTTTTTTTAAAAGATTTTATTTATTTATTTGACAGAGAGAGACACAGCGAGAGAGGGAACACAAGCAAGGGGAACGGGAGAGGGAGAAGCAGGGAGAAGCAGGCTTCCCGCCGAGCAGGGAGCCCGATGTGGGGCTCGATCCCAGTACCCTGGGATCATGCCCTGAGCCAAAGGCAGACGCTTAACGACTGAGCCACCCAGGTGCCCCTGTTTTGTTTTGTTTTGTTTTTTAAATTTTTTAAAGTAGGCTCCACGCCCAGTGTGGAGCCCAGTGTGGGGCTTGAACTCATGACTATGAGATCAAGACCTGAGCTGAGATCAAAGGTTTGACACTTAGCTGACTAAGCCACCCAGGCGCCCCTAAAAACATTTTTTTTTAATTCCAGTATAGTTAACCTCCAGTGTTAGATTTATGTTTTGACTTCTTTTCAAATCAGTTACTTATTATCTGGTCTCATAAACATTGCCTTTCTTTTCACATCTTCTAGGTGGGCGTTTTCTTCTTTTTGCCCCCTAAGTTCTCATTTTCCCCTCTCAAATCCTGGAGTGAAGTTTTTCTTCTTGCTGAAGAAGTCACTGTTGTGCCCATCCCATAGTGGCCTAATATGGAACATGGGCCATTTCCTTCTGTCTTCACGTTTCTTTGTTCTCTCTTCCTTTTGTTTTTCTTTGCATTAACAGCTGCATGGAGATGACAGCAGCTCGAGGGTGACAACAGAAACAGAGGGCCTGGCCCTGGCCATCCTTGGAACTCACACTCTAAAAGACGAGACACACAGCTTCCACACAGAACAGAGCACACACGTTTGAGGATTCCATGCAGGAGGGAATTTAGAGAAGTCATCCATTTTTTAAAAAACATTTATTTATTTTGAGAGAGAGAGCGAGCAGGGGCAGAGGGAGAGGGAGAATCTTAAGCGGACTCCCCGCTGAGTGCAGAGCCCAACGAAGGGCTTGCTCTCACGATCCTGAGATCATGACCCGAGCTGAAATCAAGAGGCAGACACTCAACTGACTGAGCCACCCAGGTGCCCCAAGAAGTCATCCATTTTAGCCCGATTTGGCCCCTTAAGGAAGTCAGCACCCAAACCGTTGCCAAAACTTTGCTTATTCCTACTACCGTGGACTCCAAAACCCCTCTCAGAATTGGAGGAAGACCGCCGTTGTCTTTACTTCATACCGCATGCCCCGGACCATGGGGCCAGGGTCCCGTGTTCTAGGTGCCTGGGCAGGGCTCATAGGGGAGAGTCTGCTCCATCATGGAGGAAATAGTAGGCCTGGCTGCCCACCTTCAGTCACGAGGTCTCCTTGAACTGGAACTGAATAGCTGGATTTAGGCAGCCATGGCCCCCTTTAAGCAGACATGCCTGAGAGCTGACTTCCATGAGGGTGGAAAAAGGCCCTTCCCCGACACCCCATCCCCTGTCCTGTGCCTTTCTGCACCTGTGACTGTTTGAAACCCCCACCCTGCCGGCTTTGTTCCTCACTAAGCCCTGCTGAGGGGATTTGGGCCTGCTCTCTGCAGTCCCTTCCATCTGCACCTGGCTTTCATCTGGAGTCCACAGTCCTGGCAAGTACTGACTTCTTCAAAGCCAGTGTGAGGGGAGTGCACGTTCAAAATCCTCTGCCTGGGGTTGGAGAGGGTAGAAAATGGAAAACCTCATTTTAGAGACAGCCCATTCTTTTGGAAAAAAATCTGAACCCTCCGCTGGTTTAACAGGTGTGCGCTGCCAAGTGTGTTTTTTGTTTGTTTTTTGAGAATGAGGAAACCATCTTTAAATGTCATTCTTAATAACACACGAACTCTCTGCCATGCCTCTCCCACCCACTGCAAAATTATCTCTTGAGGTGGGGTGACGGTTTGGCTGTTTCTCGTTGTTGATCGCAGAAGGTTTACAGCTGATCCACTCTGAGCAAAAATAAGGTCTTGGTCACTCTATCATTACCCAGAACCTCCAGACAATTGCTCTCCTGGAGATCTGTTATCTCTGAACTCTTGTGTTGCCAACTTCAAAGAGGAAAATATGAAAATGGATGTTTGCTCCTTGCTTCTGACCTCCTGTCTTCCAACATTCCCCTCACCGTGCTGCGTGGAAGGAAAGACCAGGGGTATACATTTGTGAGGGGCATACTTTTTGATTTGGTGGAAAGCCTTCCTTGCTCTGAAGCCAGGCTGAAACATAAACAATGGAACCTCAGAAAGCCAGCCTCTCTTTACTCAAAATGGTGGGCAACTGGAAACTAGGTTATCGAATCGTGGATTGATTGATTGATTGATTTTTAAAGATTTTATTTATTTGAGAGAGAGAATGAGAGAGAGAGAGAGCACATGAGAGGGGGGAGGGTCAGAGGGAGAAGCAGACTCCCTGCTGAGCAGGGAGCCTGATGCGGGACTCGATCCCGGGACTCCAGGATCAAGACCTGAGCCGAAGGCAGTCACTTAACCAACTGAGCCACCCAGGCGCCCCGAATCATGGATTTTTTTAAATGAATGTTTTGTTGAAGTATACTATACATGTAAGAAAGTGCACAGATGGTTTGTGTACGGCTTGATGAATTTTTACAAAATGAACTTACCTACGTAATCAGCGCCCAAATCAAGAAAGAGAGCACCTTTCCTGTGTTAGTTTCCTAGGGCTGCCATAACAAATCACCACAAACACAACGGCTTACAACAACAGAAATGTTTCTCTCACAGTTTGAGAAGCCAGAGGTCTGAAAGCAAGATGGCAGCAGGGCCGTGCTCCTTCTGGGGGCTCTAGGGGAGCGTTCTTCCTCTCCTCTTCCGCCTCTGGCGATTCCAGACCTTCCTTGGCTCGGGGACACATTGCTATGAATCTCTGCCTCTGTCTTCACAGGACCTTCTCCTTATCACTCTGTGTGTCTCCTCTTCCACCTCTTATAAGGATACTTGTCACTGAGGGCTCACCCAGATAATCCAGGATGATCTCATCTCGAGATCCTTGGTTTAATGACATCTGCAAAGACCCCTTTTTCTTCCCCCAAAGAAGTTCACACTCACAAGTTCTGGAATGTGGGTATATCTTTTGGGGGGCCACCATACAACCTACCACACCTCTCATCTCTCCCAGCTACTCCCTGTCAACGCTAACCAGCGTCCTGACCTCTCACAGCATAGATTAGCTTTGCCTGCATTTGAACTTCATGTAAATGGAATCATACAAGTGTGCTCTTTTGTGTCTGGCTTCTTTTGCTCAACGTCACCCTTGTGAGATTTATATACACATGTGCTTATAGCTGTAGACCATTCATTCTCATTGCTGTATGGCGCTCCATTGAATGACTTTGTCACAGTCTATCCATTCTATGCTTGATGGACCTTTGAGTTACTATCAGTGTGGGCTATTAGGAATATTTCTCTGCCTGTGCCTTGGAGCACATGCGCATGCGTTTCTGTTGAGTCAGTGTACTAGGAGCAGAATTACTGAGTCCTGGGTTGTACGTGTATGTTCAGCTTTGGCAGATGATGTCAAGGAATTACAGAATGTTAAAGTCGGGATGAATTTTTGAGATCAAGACGGGATGCCTCACTTAAATAAAACTCAAATAATCCCAAATCCACCGAATTCAAAGTCCACTCTTTCCCCCCGGTTCCAGACCTTCTGAATTGGGCAGATAGTATTATTGCACGTTGTCATTCTGGCTTAGTACCTCATCCAGGTGCTGGGCCCAAATCACGCTACTCTGCCTTTGTCAGATCACACAAGTGAAAGAGAGCTCGGTGGCCCTGGCCATGGGGAGGCAAGAAGCAAACCATGCGGCCAAGAGTGTGAGCTGGAGTTAATTGGCTTCCTCCCTGCAGTTAGGCCTCCTGTTGGCTGCAGGAGTCAGCTGTTTCAAGATTAAATGTCTTAGGCAGTCTCTTTCATCCCCACTTGTGTGGGCAGAGGACTGATGTGTGCCTAGTAAAGAGCGTTACACATGCAGCTTTCATTTCAAGAAGTGTACGTTGCAGAAAAGAGTCCCATCTTTTGGACCCTGAGCTATGGGGAAAGCCAAGGGCAACACAAAGTAAAAAAAAAAAAGCAATTTAACAAGGTAGCTCCCACCACCCCCCAGTCCCACCCCGCTGTGTTATTTTTTAAAAAGCATTTAGTGTAATTAAGCCATTGCCTCATAAAGTTGTTTCACCAGGAACTTCAGTTTCCCCAGGAAGAGATGAAAATAAACTGAATGTTTCATGTCACTGTTCCCACGATTCTTAAAAAATCATGTTTGTCTTTAACAGCATGATATGAAACATCTCCCATCGATAAAGTATTGTTTTACTTCGGGATAACAAGGCAACAGAATCTAGAATGACAATTTTAATGCACATTTTAAACATGAATCTTCTGTATAGATAGATTACCAGGCATGTTTGACTCCAACCGTACTTTCCCACATAATTATTTCGTTTAAATCTCCTAATTATTCCATTCTGTTGAATACCATCTGTCCTGCTAAGGGACAATTGTGTCTAAACAAATCAACAGGTTTTGCGTCATTGTCTAAATATGAGGGAGAAACAGCCCCCAAACTATACTCTGGCAGTTGGGTGGAAATTAACAGAGGTCTAAATCCCACATTGGGAATGCCTCATCTCTAGCTCCCCTGGAAGCTAACTTTCATAACTTGTGGAGCCCAAAGCAAAGCCAAATGAATTTTGGAAAGGTCAGTGGGAAAGGGATTGGGGTGGGACTTTCCCAGAGAATGTTTGAGCCTTTGCTGCATGAGCTATCTGGTCACCCTGGGCGGTTTGTACTTCTCAGGGAGGGTGGAGGAGAGGACAAAAGCCATACTCTCTTGGTACCTAGGTTCTGGGGACGGGGTGGGGGCGGGTGGACACCTGGGATTTGCCCAGTTGGCTTGGGAGCGGCCATCTCTTCCTGGGAATCCCACGAGCAGTGTAGTTATGTCAGGAACCGTGGATGAGTGCATTTGTGGGAAGAAAATTGCCGAGGATTGCCTGCCTTGCATCTTGTTATCAGGAGAACCACTGATGGGTTCCAAATAATCACATACCGTGTGCTGGGAAAGCGCTTCTCCCTGAAGCCAGCTTCAGGCACCCCAGAGCTCCAGTGCTTCTGCTAAGGGCCTGCAGATGTTGCCGTTAGCACTCTACTTTCCAACAATAATTGACCTTTCCCTTTTCTTACTTTCTTTTTTTCTCACCCTCTCTGTCTTGCTCTCACTACTTGCCTCCCGCAACTTCATATGTTTTTTTTTATATGTTTATTTCTTCCCTCAAAGATGTGGCCAAGAAGCCCCGATGGCTCTCATGGTTAGAAAGGAAGTCAAGTCCACTGGTCTGAGGCTAGCCAGCAGTTCTGAGAAACCAGTAAGTCCCCGGAGATTCTTTTCCTCCTTCTATGATTGTATCAGTCTCCCTCTCCCCTACTTGTTTATGTTATCGTATTGTCTTTTTATACATGCTCGCTTCCAAATCAGTTCATTCAAAGACTGTAGCTGAAGGCATTCAGCTAAGGAACTGATGTGATGTGAAGCCCAATCAAAAGGGACCAGATGAATGAGTGGAGTAGACTGTCCCCCCTGTCCTCCCCCCATCCTGCCTCATTTCCCAGAGACCCAACTGGTTTCTTCGGAGGCCTTGGTGCGATTAGAGATTCCATATCCCCTCCCCACCCCAGCCCCATGCAATGTCAGGGGGAAGGGTACAGGAGCTCGCCATTACAGTGTTGAGAATTGGCAGTGTTCCCAATCAGGTGGCGGGGCCCATTAGTGCACACACATTTCCCGGACTCTCCCCGGGCCCCGCCCAGAACCCCAGCAAGTTGATCACAAGGAAAATGTGTGTGTGTGAATGTCAGGAGTGAACAGGCAGGTGGTTTGCTTCAGAATTAGCCGGCAGCATCTCTTTTTCTAACCGCCATCCAGTATCGGACATGGCAGCCACACCGGTTAACACCCCAGCTTGGCTTTGGATTATGAATGGAGGGATGGGAGATCCCCATGCAAGTAAGCAGCTGTCCCTTTGGTTAATTATTGGGATCCACAAACCCATCCCCATTGCCAGGGCTCCAGTGTCGAGATGATGAAATAGGTGATTAAGGGACTTGGAGGCCAGTCCACACTGCAGCTTTGTCTGGAGTGTTCCAACGACAAGTGTTATTAGTCCACTAATCATAACATTGCCTGCAGTGGAATTTCCTTGGGAAGGAATGGGGCAGAGCCTCCATGCCAGAGGGCCGCGCTGCATGAAAATACTAACACATCACAATTGGCTGTTCTGTGGGAAGGCGATTCCAACATCCGATTCAGGAAATAGGTCACCAGGCTTCTAGATGCACTGTTATTTTGATTTACTTCCTTAGAGTCTCGCAGTTTTTCTACACTTCTCTCTGGGTAGGAACCAAACTCCGAGTTACTGGCTTCTGGACTGCCACGCGGGGCGGGATACAAGCAGGTTCTGAAAACAGAGCCATGGGTCTTCTGTGGCCAGGCCTGCGGGGCCACCTGCTTCTAGGGCTCTGACCGGATGCCCTCCAGGTTGATCATCCTCACCTTGACCCCTTTCCGTGGGTCTCCCGGAGGTCTGAGGCCGTGGCTTTTAGGAGCCTGCAGCTGTGCCTGCCAGACAACACATGTTTAGAGAGAGGGTGAAGAGGTACAGATGAGCTGGAGGGCGCCAGAGCCTTCTCAGTAATGAGCATAGCAAAGCTTCCATTTCCGAGGATCTTGGGAGGACGAGATGTACTCATTTGGAGTGTCGCACTGCCAGGGCTGTTAGTACCAGCTGTCGGATTCTGGGACCACCCTCTTGGCGGGGTTAGGGGCCCAGTCGACTCTTTCTTTTATTCTATACCTCTGGTCACTTGGACCTTAAGAAGCAGGAGTCATGGGGGCTCTGGGGCTCTGTCACCAAGCAGCTGCCTCCTCTTTCCTGGATCAGTCTCGAGTTCCCCCTGGTTTCTCCTAAACCCAAGCAGTTGTCCGCTGCCTTGGAGTGTCAGCAAAGGGTATTTGTGGGTCCACTGGTATTTGTAGATTTCACATCAGGCAGAAGCTTATATTTCTTTCTTTCTTTTTTTTTTTTAAGGTAGACAGATGGTCTGGCGCTGGGGGTTCTGAATTTACCCCCTGCTCCCTTTTTGTCTTTAACCATTCAACTGCTGGGTATTTCTGGATTCGCAACATCTTTCTTGGTACCCAGAGATGTACTGTATTTTATTGGGGCATACGTTCTGGGCTCTGGCTCACCTGCACAGAGAAGCCATCCCAACGCAGTCTTTGGTGAAGTGGTGCTTTGGGCGTTGAGATACCATGGGAGGGTTTAAAGAGGTCTCTTGGAGACTACCAGAGGGCTTGCTCCTGGGGGGGGGTGGCGGCCTCCCTCCTCCCCCTCCCTTCCCCCGCACCCCCTGCAACTTTCCCCCCCGACCTCGATTAGTCATGACCAACCTAGACAAATAGTAAAAGGGAATCTTTGTGATAAACTCCCCTAGTATTCTTCTATTTCTTTGGGGCCCTGGACTTGGCAAAGAGTTTCCCTGCCTTTTAAAATTATAAGTAGCCCATTAAACACACTCTCTACCCTTTGGTTTTGTTTGCTTGTTTGTTTTAGAAATCCTCAGAGCAGGGGTTGCCACTCTGAAGTGACTGGAGTTGAATTTACTGTCACCCCAGAACGAGCACATGGTTACTGCACGTAATGCAGAGACAAGGAGAAGACAGGACTCCGGAATCGTGAGAACCAGCGTGGTGCAGTGACACTGCAAAGAGTAGTGCCGAGTGGTTACTTTAATTCCCAGCTGGGCTGCTTCCTAGCTGTGGGGCCAGGCAAGTTCCTGAGCCCCTTGCTTCCTACACTCCAGAGGAAAACAAGAGTTCTTAGCACAAAAGGGTTGGGAAGGATAAATGAGAAAACATAGGTGACGTGCTTTGTTAGGTCAGTGCCGAAAATTCTCGAAGTGGCGGCTCAATATTGACTTTTGTCATTATGAAAATCACCTCCCTGGCTCTGTAATCCTGCTTCCTGTTGAAGAGTAACTGAAGGAGCCACAGGAGCCACCCCCCCCCCCATCTGAGTCTGGCTATTTTCGAGGCTTCCTTTGGAATGGGCCGGCCCCAGCAGTCCAGGGGGTGGGAGGCAGGGAGGGAGGCAGGCATTATGCTCTGGGTTGCAGCTGTGGCAGGCAGTACAGTATCCCCCACATGCCAGATGAATCAAGCTGAGGGCCAGATCTGGGCTGTGGGCCAGAGGCTCCCCACCCTGATTTATAGTGTGGACAGAGATGTGGGTGTTTTGTGAATATATTTTGATGATGATAAAAAAGGAGGGGGGAGAAAAAAAAAACCACCCTCCCTAAAAAATGTGCTGAGGGAGGGAGGTTCAGGCCTATCTGCAAGATTAGAGCAGCCTGACTGTGAGCAGGAGTCACTCGTAGGAAGGAGGCCCTGTGGAAGACTGGCCTGTGAGAGGCAATGCCCCTTGAAACACAGTGAATTGTGAATGAGGCCCCTGTATGCCAGCCATTGGGGGTTAGACCGGGCCTGCTGGCCCTCCGCAGGTGTGGAGTGGGGGACTAAGCCTGCATTTTAACTCCCCACATGCACGCCCCACAGGCCGGGACAGAGACCACCGACTTGCTGGGCTCTGGGGAGACCCCCGGCTCCCATGCTTCCATGGTGCTAACACTTCTCCAGAAATTGGCGAGGCTTTGCTTTGGGGGGTCAGGCCTACATCATTGCCAATGGGCTGGGGACAACAGGCGAAGTGTGGGAGGGCTGCCTTGGATGGAGTTTGGAAAAAAAAAAAAAACCCACATCCAGGATTTATTCTCAACCTTCAACCCAACACATTTGAGAGGGCTCCCAACTCTGAGGCCGAGAGAGCAGAGTGGAAGCAGGGAGGCCGAGTAGGGGCTGGGAGTGCGGGTTCCTTCCGGAATGTTTCCCCTCCCAGACAAGGCAGAGCCAGGCACAGCCCTCCTTGCTTCACTCAGGAAATGTCAGGCGCAGCTGTCTCAGCTTGCTGTATTTCATCTGAGAAAGAACCTCAACCAGGTTCCCTAGGACCCGTACAGATCTTTGAAGACAAGCGGTGTATTTCCCAGAGGTGAGGCGGCTAAGCAGACATCATGCTGGAGCGCACAGCACGTAGCCTCACATGGATCTGCAAACATTTTTTCCTGAGGGAAGGGCAGGGAACACTCTCATGCCAATAACCTGTAGTATCTGACAAGTATAATCTGTTGGTTGTTTTTTTTTTTTTTCACTTCTTCACCTCTCAGCACTCCCAGCCTGGGGCCCTCCATTCAAGCCAGGCCTCATCTGGGTCCCTAGTACCCCTGCCACCCTGCCATGCTCATTTGTGCCTTTACGCTTTCACTCTGTCTAGAATCTTCTCGTCCTTTGGTGATCTACAACCTCCTTATCCAGTTTTCTGAGGAAACAGCCCCAGGTACCCCTGGCCTCCCCTGCCATTGTTGCCGGGCCCAGTTCTTTAGGGGCACGTACTACCTGTGTGTACATCTTCATGAACTCCAAATTAGCCCATCAGTACAGAGGACAAAGAAGTTGGAAAGGAGAGGGTGAGCCTCTCTCTGTTTGGCTGCCTCTTCAGATCCAGCTCCAGTGGGTTTTGGGGAGCTTTTCCTTGGGGTTTGGTTTTTTTTTTGCACACACTCCCCTCTTTTATGTGTTCACTCCACCAAAACACAAACCCACCACACCTGCAAGGCCAACCTGGGGTTACTTTCAGAGCCTACAGTGATTTCCCCCATCAGATGAAGCTTCTCTGGCCCTGAGCCCCACAATTTCTCTGCTTTACCTCTAGGATGAAAAGTCAGGCTCCATGAGAGGGGCTCCAGTCTGTATCAGGTGGTGCTGGCTCCTTCGCCAGGATGGTGGGAAGCCCCCTGAAAATGAAATAAAATGGCTTCTCAGGCTCTTCTTTTAAATTTCCCATTTCCTTCCTCAAAGCTCAACAAAGGACTTGTGTGTGAAGTGTGAGTGTGTGTGAGTGTGTGTTTGACCATGATGGGAGAAGGCACACAGGATCCTTGTTGTGCATTCCCTTTCCTTGGGAGGAAACTGAAGTGGGTGTCCCGCCGGCTTGCTGGGGATGTCTTTTACTAATAGTTTCATTGGCTGTAACCACAAAGTTGCATCTCTGGCTTCTGACTACGTCCTACTCCTGATTTGATGCCCGCCAAAAAAGCATGTCCCATAGATGTTTGGGAGACTGCTATTCCTAGCAGATAAGGGAGCGGGAGGCCATTCCCTTCTCGGGGTTCTGGTGTTTCATTGTAACGAAGGTCAGGGTTTCGTCTCCCCCACAGTACTGCTTTTTGATGATCCGGCTACGGCCAACTTCTGTCCCTGCTTTGGATGGTCCTGTCTCAGCATTTGGGAGCGTCTGCCAGGGACTGGGCTTCATAAAGATCGAGTTTGCTTTGAGATCCTGTTAAAAATGGAGGAAGCATTGTGGGTACATGCTCATCGCAACCCTGGGAACAAACTCTTGGCTAGGAGTATAGTGGAGCCCATTTACAGACCAAATGTGCTAATTATAAATGGTTCTTATCTTGTCATTAAACAGATCTGGCAGGCCTGGGACTTGGCAGCTCTTGGTTAGCTATTAGTTCCACATGCTACTGTACCGGCTGGGCAGTCATAAAACTGTATCTTTTTGAAAAATGGTCCATAATGTAGACCAGCCTCCTCGGCACCCATTAGCCCAAATTGGTATGACTTGATGGTCCAATCTTGGGCTGCTCAGATGCTGGATTTCATTTCTTCCTGGAGCTTTAAGCAGACTGGAGGGAGGGTCACCAGGGCTGTGTGCAGTGAGGTCGGAGCAGAGGCTCTGGCCCCCAGCCCCCCACCTCCCTTGGCACCACTTGCCTTCCCACTGTGAGACAGGCCCTCTATGTCACATACTCATCCTGTGTCCCACGCTGTCAAGTCCTGCTAAGGATTGAACTGCGAGTTGGGGTTTAGTTGATAAGAGCCTGGGGCATAGCAGGTATGCATGCCTGTTAACAAGACTCTAGGAGGCAAAAAGCCTCTGTGGGTGGAGGCCACAGTGCTAGGATGAGAGCTGATAGGGTAGATATTTTTGGATTAAGTTTCCTCAGAAGACCACGCAGACCTTTCTGGCATCAGGAGGGAGTGATTGGGAAAACAGGGTGCGGGGGTGGGGGGACAAGTCCCAATACCCCAGAAGTCCCAACAAAGAGACCACACTGAGTCTCCAGGCAGATGGTGGCAATGTCTCTGCTCCTCCCTGGCAGTGTGGTAGAGAGCATTTATGAAGTACCAGGTGGCATGTGTGTCCTTGCAAGTTTAGGGGCCGGCCCCTAGGCTAGCTTATAAGGTAGATGAGAAGGCTGAAGGCTTTACCCAGCATTTCTAAAGCTTAATTTGGCTTTCATTTGATTTAAATGTCTCAAAAATAGAGAAAGGGACTGATCATCTGCTTAAAAAAACACAAGTTTGGGAATCAAATCCAACCATTGCTCATTTATTCACTTTTAAAAGCACGTATTGAGCACTCAGTATGTGCCAGGCACAGGGCTTAATATATGGCAGGCAAGTATGATTGTATCCCCATTTTACAGTCCAGGAAACTGAGGCTCAGGTACATTAATCCAGGTCCCACAGCTCTGAAGTGTGATCCCAGAATTAAAACATGGTGTAGCAAAGAGCACGGGTTCTGAGGTCAGGCTGCAGGTAACATTCTTTGTCTTATAGATGGATGTATGAAATTAAGGGATGTTTATTTTTGTAAGTGTTCTCTGGAGGGGACCCCCACCCACCTAGGACAACAGCTGTAGCTCAGCGGGGAGGTTTAATGTAAGGCTAGGCCATCAGCACACAGAAGGCAAGTGAGGGCCGGGAGAGAAAGCACCAGCCAGAATGACTTGTTCAAGGTCATACAGCCATCAAGGGCAGAGCCAAGCCCGGGCAAGAGCACTTCCCCCCACTACTCCCTGCAGCTGGCTGGAAAAGCAGAGCTCTCACCTTCAACCTCCACAGCAGGAGGTCCTTCCCCCAAACTGTTCCTCAGCCCCCTTCCTCTTGCTTTCAGACAGGAGTTGTTTCCCAGGTAGCGGTAACCATATGACCATCAGAGGAATTTGTGCGGAGTAGTATCTCAGAGCTAACAGGGCATTTCGGGACAGACAGACAACCCTGGGTTTTCATCACCATTTCCCCTGAAGAGCCTTGCTCCAAAGGCTCCCGCATGAAGCTTTCCTTCTCAGAAACTCAATGCTGTCTGGGAGGATGTTTGCAGAGCAGTGACTGTCCTCTGACCAGGGCTGGTCCTCTCCAAAACAGTAACATTTGTTTTTTGTTGGTCTCTACCTTGTTCCTTTCTCTCCCATGGAGCCTCAGGCCCTCCTGCTCTCGTGTTTTTCCCTCCCCTGACATGATGGCATCTTATGTTAGCTGTCTGCATGTGCACAATAAAAGCATCTCTCCAGGAAGACTATCACAGCAGCTTATGTGCCCTTTCCTAGGTCTTTGTTTCAGGGGACAGGAACTTAAGCCAAAGGAATATATCTCTATCAGTGGAATTTCAGGCATCGGTCAGCAAGTGGGAGGGTTAATAAAGGGAAGAAAAGAGAAGGCACCTTTCTGGCACTTCTGAAATCATACTACTGGCTCTGGATGTCAACTCATTTGGAAACTAGTATCTATAGCTGGAAAATCCTCAGAACTCATGTGGTCAAGTGGAGAGGGCATAGGCTCTGGAGTCAGACCGTCTGAGGTCACATTCTGGCTCTGGCACTCACGAGCTGTGGGACCGTGCTTAAATTATTTCAACGCTTGGTGCCACAGTTTTCTCATTCTGTAAAACAAGGTAGTCCTAGGACCTAATTCACAGGGTTCTTACATGAATGCAACTAGATAACTTGAATGCATATGAACACTCAGCATGGTGTCCGGCACAATGGGAAGCACTTAGGGAACGATACTTAGTCTTGCCATTCCATCGCGAAAGCTGCCTTGTCCTTAGGTCCCTGAACTACGTAGATCACTCTGGGTGAACTCAGTTCAACTGGGATTATGGAGTATCTGCTGAGTGCCTAGCCCTCTGATGGGGGCACTGTGAGTAATACAATAGAAATCTATGAAAGAGGAGCTATTTTCAAGGACCTTCTCTGATGGGATGTTTTGAGTTTCTTCCAAAGAGCCCCGTCTGGCAGCTAGGTGGAGAGGCCCAGGGTCTTACACAGCATAGCAAGGGCTTTAAACTCATGGGCTCTGCTAGCAGGCAGGCAAGTGTTCGATTCTTACCTCCGCCTCTGGACTGTGGTGTGACCTTGGCAAGGGTCACTACCTCCCCATGCCTCTGTTTGGGCATGCCTTGGCTCTTTATCTGTAAAATGAGCATCATCATTACCTTCTTTTACATGATGTACCCGTCAACATAGATCCATACCTATTGCTTTGTGCAGTTATCTTTTCAATCAGATGTAAAAAAGGTGTTACAAAAATGCATTAATATCTTTAAAATTTACCTATAAATATTAATATTATGTGCACTGGTGCTCTTTATTTCTTTGTGTGGATTTGAGTTACTATCTAGCATCCTTTCATTTCAGCCTGAAGGACTCCCTTTGCCATTTTCCCCGTTTTTTTTTTTTTAAGATTTTATTTATTTATTTAGAGAGCAGGTGGCGGGGTAGGGCAGAGGGAGAAAGAGAATCTCAAGCAGGTGCCACGCTGAGTGTGGAGCCCATTGCTAGGCTCAATCCCACGACCCTGAGATCATGACCAGAGCTGAAACCAAGAGTCGGATGCTTAACCGACTGAGCCACCCAGGTGCCCTCCCCTCTTTTTTTAATTGAGGTATAATTGACATATAATATTGTATTAGTTAGAGGTGTATGACATGATGATTCGATATTTGCATATATTGCAAAATGATCACCACAGTAAGTCTAGTAACATCTGTTACCATACATACTTATAAAAAAAGTTCTTTCTTGTGACGAAGAATTTTGAGATCCGCTCTCTTGGCAACTTTCAAATATGCAATACAGTATTATGGACTATAGTCACCATGCTGTACATTCCACCCCCGTGACTTACTTATTTTATAACTGGAGGTTTGTATCTTTTGACCCCTTCACCCACTTTGCCCACCCCTAGCATCCCCACCTCTGGCAACCACTAGTCTGTTCTCTGTATCTATGAGCTTGGGTTAGTGTTTTTGGTTCTACATATAAGTGAGATCATATATTTGTCTTTCTCTGACTTAGTTCACTTGGCATAATGCCCTCAAGGTCCATTCATGTTGTTGCAGATGGCAAGATTTCATTTTTTATTTTTTATTTTTTTGTGGCTGAATAATGTTCTCCTTCATTTTTAAGGATCATTTTGCTGGGTATAGAATTCTCAGTTGATAGCTTTTGCCTTTCAACACGTTGACTATATCATCCCACTGCCTTCATGCCTCCCTAGTTTCTGATAAGAAATCAACTGCTAATCTTATTGAGGATCCTTTGTATGTGATGAGTGACTTGTCTCTTGCTGTTTTCAAGATTATCTCCTTGCCTTTGGCTTTTGACAGTTTGCTTATGATGTAACTAGGTGCAGACCTTTTTGAGTTTATCCTGCTTGGAGTTAGTTGAACTTTTTGGATGTGTAGATTAATATTTTTCATCAGATTTGGAGAGGTTTTTGCTATTATTTCTTCAAATATTCTTCCTGCTTCTTTCTTTCTCTCCTCTCCTTCTGAGACTTCCCTTATGTTTATGTTGTACATTGAGGGTGTCCCACAGGTCTCTCAGGCTCTGGTCAGTTTTCTTTATTCCTTTTTCTTTTGTGTTTCTCACATTGGATATCAACATCTTCAAATTTGCTGATTTTTTTCTTCTGCCTGTTCAAATCTGTGGTAAATTTTTCTCTAGTAAAATTTTCACATCAGTTATTGTACTTTTCAACTCCTGAATTTCTATTTGGTTCTTTTAAAAAATAATTTCTACCTCTTTATTGATATTCTCTCTATTGAGACCTCATTCTCACACATTCCTTTAGTTCTTTAGACATGGTATCCTTTAGCTCTTTGGACATATTTAAAATAGCTGACTTGAATCTTTGTCTAAAAAACCCAACATTTTGGCTTCCTCAGGGACAGTTTCTAGTGGTTGTTTTGTTTTTTCCTGGGTCTGGTCTACTTTGCAGGTCTCATAATTTTTTCTTAAAAAACTGGTCATTCTGAATATTATAACGTAACTCTGGAAATCAGAATCTTTCTCCTTCCCAGTGTTTGTCGTTGCTGCTGCTTGTTGTAGTTGTTGTTTGTTTGTTAAGTGACTCTATTTGAACTTCCACAAGAGCTGGTTGGCCCTATCTCATAGTTACACTTTACAAAGTATAACTCCCCCTACTGTTTGCTTTGGCTGACCCACAACTCTTTTGATGAAACTTGAGGCCAGTCATTGGGAGGAGCAAATTATAAATATTAAACTTGTCTTATGCTTCTTAGATGTCTGCTGATCTTATGCTTCTTAGATCTCCTCATTTCAAGGAACTCGTAAATCACAGGGCCAACCAGCATTCATTATCTGCCTTCATGTCAGAAAGAGAAAAAAAAATCATGAGAAATGATCCCATTCCATTCTCCTAAGAGGGTGAAAACAACTTCCCTAAAGAGAATCAGCCACAATCTGGAAAGAGAATTGAAATCCATGTCACCCAGGATATATGCCCCCAGCCCTCTCCTTCCATTCCTGATCTTCCCTACTTTTTAAAAAAATTTTATTTATTTATTTGACAGAGAGAGATAGCGAGAGCAGGAACACAAGCAGGGGGAGTGGGAGAGGGGGAAGCAGGCTTCCTGTGGAGCAGGGAGCCCGATGTGGGGCTCGATCCCAGGACCCTGGGATCATGACCTGAGCCGAAGGCAGACACTTAATGACTGAGCCACCCAGGCACCTCACTGATCTTCCCTACTTTTGAGGGAAGGGGCACACACCCCTGCAAACTGGGGTTGGCTAAGTTCTACAGTGTTGCCAGAGACACGTTCTCACCCCACAGCAAAAGGGGGCAGTTTTCATGGCAATCTGGAGGCAATCAGAGACTGGGGCAGAGGGACTGGAAATGTAGCCTGAGGAGCATGGGCAGAGTATGTCCAGCACTGGACACGGAGTTGGGGAGGAAGGGAAAGGGTGAAAGGGAGACAGGCAATGGGAAAAAGAATGGTTGATCAGTTCTGTGTGCCTGGGACAGGCTTACAGCAAGAGGCAGTTTGCTTTTTCTGATTCTATATTTTCACCAGTTTGTATTTTTTATTTATTGATTTTTTTTTAAACTTTTTTTAAGATTTTATTTTTAAGAAATCTCTACACCTGATGTGGAGCTTGAACTTACAACCTGGAAATCAAGAGTTGCATGTTGTACCAACTGGGTCAGCCAGGCGCCCCTCACCAAACAGTTTTTAATATTGTTATTTGGGTTCTGGTGACACTCCCCAACTATCAACCTTGTACATTCATTTAACAAGCATTTACCATGTATCAGGTACTGGGGATACCAATATAAATAAAATAGGTCCCTTGGGGTCATAGGGGAAACCACTGTATAGAAAATTACAGGATAGTGAGAGCAGGAAGGAAGGCTAGAGAACTGGGGACCCCAGAGAGGACCCTCCCTCCAGCGTGGAGAGAGGGTAGGAAGTAGGATTCTGTTAGGTTTCTGGAAGGAGGTAATGTTTCAGCTGAATCTCTAACCTTAAAGCACAAGAAGTTAGTTAAGTGTTGATGGGAGGAGTATGTGAGAGTGCAGGCATCCTAGACGGAAGGAATAGCAAATGCAAACAGAAGCCAGAGAGAGCTTCTGGTACATTCTGAAATGGAAAATAGCTTTGGAGGATGGATATGGGGTGAATGGAGGGTACCAGAAGGAGATGAGATTAGAAAGCTAACTAAGGCCAGATCATGAAATGCCCTGTGTGTTTTAAGGAGGCATTTGTGTTTTATCTTAAGGTTATGGAGGAGTCAATGAAGGATTTTGCAAGAGGATGACCTGGGTAGTGTAATAAGGTGGTTGACTGTAGAATCATATACTATTGATGTTCAAAACTGTGGCCCTTCTACCAACAGCAGCAGTCTCACCTGGGAACTCATTAGAAATAGAAATTCTTGGGCCCCATCCCAGACCTGCTTGATCAGACACTCTGAAGGTGGGACCCAGTCATCTGTGTTTGAACAAGCTCTCCCAGGGATTCTAATGTTTGCGCAAGTTGGAGAACCACTGCCTAAGACAGATCACCAAGGTTGGAATCCTAGCTCTCCCACTGTATTACCACGAGCAAGTGCAAAATTTTTCTGAGCCCATTTCCTCAGCTGTAAAATGGGGATTATGAAGCTATTGTGAGGATTAAGTACATTGATGTGTGAAAAGTGCCGAGAGTAATACGTGGTCCATCGAATGTGAGCCATTTTCATGAATGTTATGGTCACCCAAATTCTTTCTAGATGGCTGAATGTTTTTATCTGACCTGTGGGCCTTAGTTTAGTGTCATGGCTCTTCTCCTCCCTTTCCTTTCCTCCCCTCATATGTAGGAAAATAACTATTACATGTCTGTTGCAAGCAAAGGGTTGCTTAAGGGGAATTCACCTGGAGCTAACACTAGCACCCTAATGAGAATCCAGGTTTGCTGACTATAGAAGAGATGGAGTTCAGGGTGCAGCCTTGGACAAACCCCCTTCCTGGGTCTTGTCCTCAGTATGCTCGTCTGTGGAGTGAGGGGGTTGGAACAGATGACTTTGGAGGGCTTGGACATGCAGTAATTCTACTTACCTTTAGATGTCAGATTCATCAAATGTTCATTAAGTGTTATTCTAGTAACTTTTCACAAGCCTGTGAGATAGGTGGTATTATTATCCCCCAATTGAAAATGAGAACGTGAAAGCTGAGAGAAGATAAGCTTGCCCCAGATTGCATAGCACCCCATGGCAGGGCTGAGATTTGAGCCAAGTCTGGCTGATTCTAGGGTGTATGTCTCTTCTGTTTGTCACATTGCCCCCCCCACCACCACCACCATGGCACACTGTGGCTTCCTTCAGAGAGATAAATGGGCTTGCCCAAGGTCACACAATGAAGCAAGGGGCAGAGAAAGGACCAAAACCCAGGTTTTCTGACTCCAGGGCCTGTGTTTGGTCTACAAATCACAGTGGCCTCTAACAATGAAGGCTAACAGCATGCTAAGTGCTGGACAGATTAATGGCCCGCCTCTTGCCTACAGGCTCCAACAATCTAAAGTCAATAGACAACACACCAGCAGCGTAACGAACGACCATGTGGCACAGAGGTCAGCAATCCTCTGCAGGAGCCAATTTGAAATGCCTAGAGGGGTCCAAGAGGGTTTGAGGTGGACTTCCTGACTGAGGATGCTTTCAGGAGCTATTTGAAGGTGTTGGGACAAGTGACATGCTGCCTCTTTCCAAGCAAATAATGGGTAAAGTTGGAGATTTCTCCATTCACCCCACTCCATCTCCAGAGTGGAGTGTGTACATTGAGGGGGCAGGAAGAAAAGGTTAGAACGTCTATTCCCATTGCCTCTTTATTTTATCACTTTTAAATGTCTATTTTCTGTATATGCTTTATGATGTAAAACAGACACACTAAAATTCAGGAGTGCCTGATTAGAATTTACAAATTTCTCATGCATAATTTATAAATTTCTGGTTTTGTATATATTATATAATGTCCACAATTATTTTGTTAGCATGCAGTACATTAATATAATTTGTAAATCGGCAATATATATGTACGTAAGTACATATGCATAAATTAAATATATAAATAAGTATATTGAAATTATATCTATATGATATTTGGGGATATACTCAAACATTTTTCTTTTTTTCTCTTTTTTTATTCAATTAGCTGACATATAATACATCATTAGACTCAAACGTTTTTCTAAATAGGGGTTCAGGGAGATAGGCAACCACACCTCACCATCATCCACTAGGAAGCAATATTCTGAGGCTTACTTATGTTTTGGTAGAGCAGAAACCCTATCTTCTTTGGCATTTATTAGCCACAAATGTCTGTTGGTCCATTTGCCTACCCGGCAGGCAGAGAGTATGGTAGAAACAGAGACCTTGGCTCTGTAGGGTTGACGAGCACAAGATCTAGTAATAGGGGGTCAGTAACATCGATTTCGGTGCATCCACACAAAGGAATTTTATCTTGTGATTAAAAAAAATTTAATTTAAATCATGAATGTTAACTAAGTAAAATTTATTTTTTATTTTATTTTTTTAAGATGTTATTTGAGAGAGAGAGAGAGTGAGCGAGAGAGAGAGAGAGAGTACACAGCCAGGGGTTGGGGGGGCAGAGGGAGATGGAAAAGCAGACTCCCCACTGAGCAAGGAGCCCGATGCGGGACTCGATCCCAGGACCCTGGGATCATGACCTGAGCCGAAGACAGACGTTTAACTAACTGAACGACCCAGGCACCCCAACATTTATGATTTAAAATGTAGGAGAAAAATGTCATGATGTGGGGAGATAGTCATATTGTAATTGTAAAAAAAAGTAGTTTGCAGTTATATTGGGATGATTGATATTTTTATTAAAATCCCCCCCAACCATGCATGTATGCATGGAAAAAAACTAGAAGGAAATAGCCCAAAATACTCATCATAGTGTGCAATTGCAGACATTTTTATTTTCTTCTTTGTAGCTATATTTGTTTTCCAAAATTTCTATAAGAAGTTTATTATATTTTTTTTATTTTGAGAGAGAGATTGAGAACACACGCAAGTGGGGGTGGAGGGTCGGGGAGGGGCAGAGGAAGAGGGACAGAGTGAATCTTAAGCAGGCTCCATGCTCAGCACAGAGCCCGAGGCAGGGCTTGATCTCACAACCCTGAGATCATGACCTGAGCTGAAATCAAGGGTCGGACACTTAACCAACTGAGCCACCCAGGCGCCCCTCTATAAGAAGTTTATATTGCTTTTGTAATCAGGGAGAACACTCTTTTTAAAATAAATAAATAAATAAATAGAGCACCTGCACTGAAGAGAGCTGTGAGCATCCTCTTAGTGCACAATGCAGACCTACAGAAAGAAAAATGAGGCCTACTTGTTGCTGTTTCCTGTAAGAGGATGCTAAGGACCTTATCACATCAGTGTGAGGTGAGGGCACCGGGGGAGAAGTTTCTCTCGGGTCTTAGAATCAGGAAGAGCTGCAATGGTTTGCTTTTGTCTCATGGACACTGTGACTCATATGACTCAATAATCATCAACCGTTTTTGCCTCACAATCCCCTGTGATTTTCTTAAATGTTTTATTTTGAAGTAATTTTAGATTTATGTGAAAGTTGAAAAAAATAGTACAGAGAATTCCAGTATACCCTTCACCCAGTCTTCCCTGATGTTAACTGACTTAACCATGGTGTAGTGATCAAAACCAGGAAATTAACATTGGTACAATAATACTGACTAAATGTATTAGTTCAGGCTGCTGTAACTAAGTACCACAGAGTGGGTGTCTTATAAACAACAGAAATTTATTTCTCACAGTACTGGAGGCTGGAAGTCTGAGAAATGGGTGCCACCATGGTTGGATGAGGGCCTTTTTCTGGGTTGCGGACTGCCATCACAGGGCAGAAAGAGGGAGAGAAAGCTTTCTGGGGTCCTCCCCCTTTTTTAAAGATTTTATTTATTTGACAGAGAGAGCACAAGCAGGGGGAGCAGCAGAGGGAGAGGGAGAAGCAGACTCCCCACTGAGCAGGGAGCCCGATGCGGGACTCTATCCCAGGACCCTGGGATCATGACCTGAGCCGAAGGCAGATGCCCAACCGACTGAGCCACCCAGGCGCCCCTGGGGTCCCCTTTATAATGGCACTCATTCCATCCATGAGGGCTCCACCCTCATGACCTAATTATCTCCCAAAGTCCCTACCTCCCAATGCCATCACATTAGGGGTTAGGTTTCAACATATGAATTTGGGGGGGGACACATTTAGTCTGTTACACTAAACAACAGAGTTTATTCACATTTCCCGAGTCCTTCAACTGATTTTTTTTTTTTCTCTTCTAGGATCCAATCCAGGATCCCACATCACACTGAGTTGTCATGTCCCCTTAGTCCTTTCAATCTGTAACAGTCTTCCTCTCTCTTTCATGACCTTGATGCTTTTTTAAAGATACTGACCAGCTACTTTGTAGAATGCTCCTCAATGGAGGGTTGTCTGTTATTTTTTCATGATTAGATTGACGTTATCCATTTTTGACAAGAATACCACATAAATGATACTGTGCCATTCTCAGTGTTCTGACCTTTTGATAACTAAATGTCCTCTTGCACATTTTTATCACACAGTTTTACAGGCTTAAGTGTAAACAGTTGCAAAGATGTTATTTCCAATCTATTGTAAATATCAGCATTTAAAATAAAACTGTTTCTTCGTTCTTTTAAATGTATTAATGAATCTAAACACCAAAGTGATTTTACCCACCATCATTTTACTTGAAAACATAGAAACGAGATCTTTTCAAGCATTTAACACTGTACTCCCTCAATCTGTATTTTCGAGTTCACTTGCCCCAGAGAATTTTATCTTAAGGTAGTACATGTTTATACACAAAAGTCTAATGCTCCCCCTCTCAGACTTTTGGTAACAAAAATATGCTTATAAATTGAAATTAACTTTTACTTCCTGTGTCCACAAAACACTAATTATTTAAAAATATTACAGTTGCTGTACACAAATGATAAGAACAGAATAAATATGTTAAAAGTTTTTGAAAATAGGGGAGCCTGCGTGGCTCAGTCAGTTAAGCATCCTACTCCTAGATTCGGCTTAGGTCATGATCTCAGGGTCCTGGGATCAAACCCTGCTTGGGCTCTGCACTCAGCGCAGAGTCTACTTGGATATTCTCTCCCTCTGCCCCTTCCCCTGCTCACGCTCTCCCTCTCTCTCTCTCTCAAATAAATAAATCTTAAAAAATAAAAATAATTATTAGCTACAAAAAGTAAGTTTATATTTAACTGCATCTTTAATGAAATGGATGAGATTTTTTTAAGGTGTCCGTGGATAAATATTACTTATTGCTAGAAACACACTATTCTTCAGCATCAATTCCATTTCTAATTTTCTTTCTTTATATACATAAAGACTGAGAAATCTTATTCATAGAAATAGGAAAATGAGAGTTGACATAATTCCATGAGTTCCTTCTGAGTTACATACCAAAAATCAGAGTGATCGCCCCCAAAAAACTTTTTCCCATTTTTTTATTGCAATGTAATTCACATGCCATAAAATGTACTCTTTTAAAGTATAAAATTCAGTGGTTTTAGTATATTCAAAAAGTGGCACAATCATTACCACTATCCAGTTCCAGAATATTCTCATCATACCAGAAAGACATTTCTTACACATTAGCCATCACTTCCCATTCCTTCTCCCCTCCTTCTCCCCCCCAACCCTTGGCAACCACTAACCTTTCTGTCTGTATGGATTTTGCTCTTCTGGGCATTTCATGTAAATGGAATCATATAATATGTAGCCTTTTTTTGGTCTGGCTTCTTTCGCTTTGCTTAATGTTTTTAAGGTTTATTCTTTTTATGGCTGAATAAGATTCCATGGTATAGATGTACTGCATTTTCTTTATCCATTTATCAGTTGATGGACATTTCAGTTTTTTCCACCTTTTGACTATCGTGAATGGTGTTCTTTTTTTTTTTAAGATTTTATTTATTTATTTGACAGAGAGAGACGCAGGGAGAGAGGGAACACAAGCAGGGGGAGTGGGAGAGGGAGAAGCAGGCTTCCCGCCGAGCAGGGAGCCTGATGCAGGGCTCGATCCCAGGACCCTGGGACCATGACCTGAGCCAAAGGCAGACGCTTAATGACTGAGCCACCCAGGCGCCCCGTGAATAGTGTTCTTATGAACATTTGTATACAAGTTTTTGGGTAGACATGTTTCATTTCTCTTGGGTGTCTATACCTAGGAGTGGAATTGTTAGGTCACATGATAACTATGTTTAACGTTTGAGGAAGGGCCGACTGTTTTCCAAAGTGGCAGCATCATTTTACATTTCTACCAGTAGTGTGCAAGCATTCTAAGTTCTCCACATCTTTGCTAACACTTGTTATTATCTGTCTTTTTTATTATAGCCATTCTAATGGATGTGAAACAGTATCTCTTTAGAGTTTTTTTTTTAAGATTTTATTTATTTGTTTCAGAGAGAAAGAGAGCAAGCGAGCGTAAGCATGAGTGGGGAGAGGGGCAGAGGGAGAAGCAGATACCCTGCTGAGCAGGGAGCCAGAGGCGGGGCTCGATCCCAGGACTCTGGGATCGTGACCTGAGCCAAAGTCAGATGCTTAACTGACTGAGCCACCCAGGCACCCCTCTCTTTATAGTTCCGGTTTGCATTTTCTTGGTGGCTAATGATGCTGAACATCTTTACATGTCCTTATTGGCCTTGTCTTTTCAGATCTTTTGCCCACTTTTAATTGGGTCATTTGTCTTTTTGTTATTAAGTTTGTAAGAGCTTTTTATATATTTGAGATACAAGTAAGTCCCTTATTAGGTGTGTGACTTGCAAATATTTTCTCCCATTCTTCATGTTGTCTTTTCATGTTCTAGATGGTATAATTTGTGGTACAATGGCTTTACATTTTCACGCAGTCTGATTTATCTTTTCTTTTTTCTTTTGTCACTTGTGCTTTTGGTGTCCTATTTAAGAATCCATTACCCTAATCCGAGGTCACGAGGATTTATAGCTATGTTATCTTCTAAGAGTTTTAGTTCTTATAGTTTTAGCTCCTGGTCTCTTGCCATTTCCATATGAGTTTTAGGATCAGCATGTCAATTTCTGCATGAAAAGCCCACTGGGAGTTTGTTAGGGATTGCATTGCATCTGTTTGATTCAAAATGATTGATTAGGGGAGTATTGCAATCATAACAATAATTATGTCTTCTAATCCATCAATGAAGAATGTCTTTTCATTTATTTAGGTCTTCTTTTATTTTGCCCAATAATGTTTTATAGTTTTCAGTGTGCAGGTCTTGCACCTCTTTTGTTAAATCTATTCCTAATTATTTTATTACTTTATTGTAAATGGAATTATTTTCTTAATTTGATTTTCAGGGTGTCCATGGTTTGTGTATGGTAATACAATTGATCTTTTAAAATTTTATTTTAAATTCTAGTATAGTTAACATACAGTGTTATGTTAGCCTCAGGTGTACAATACAGTACTTCAACACTTCCATGTATCACCCAGTGCTCATCACAACAAGTGTATGCCTTAATCTCCATAGTCTATGTAATCCAGCCCCCTACACACCTCCCCCCTGGTAATCATCAGTTTGTTCACTATAGTTAAGAGTCTGTTTCTTGGTTTGTCTCTCTCTTTTTTTCCTTTGTGCTCTCTCTCTCTCTCCCTTTTTTTTTTTTTTTTTTGTAAATCTTGTATCCTGCAATCTTGCTGAGCATGATTACTAGCTCGAATAGGTTATTTTGGTAGATTCTTTAGAATTTTCTACATATAAGACTATATCATCTATGAATAGGGATATGTTTACTTCTTTCTTTCCAATATGGATGCCTTTTATTTCTTTCTCTTGCCTAATTGGCCTGGTTAGAACCTCTGGTACAATGTTGAATAGAAGTGGTGAGAGTAGAAATCTCTGTATTATTCCTGATTTTAGGGAAAGAGCTTTCAATCTAAAAAAAAAGATTTTATTTTATTTTATTTTTAAGGTTTTATTTATTTATTTGAGAGAGAGAGTGAGCGAGCGAGCGAGAGAGAACACACACGAGCAGGGGCAGAGGCAGAGGGAGAAGCAGACACCCCACTGAGCAGGGAGCCCAATGCGGGACTCGATCCCAGGACTCCAGGATCATGACCTGAGCCGAAGGCAGACACTTAACCAACTGAGCCACCCAGGCACCCCTAAAAGATTTTATTTATTTATTTGAGAGAGAGAGAGTGGGCAATAGAGAGCATGAGGCGGGAGAGAGGGTGGAGGGAGAGAGACAAGCAGACTCGGGAGCCCAACATGTGGCTTGATTCCAGGATCATGACCTGAGCTGAAGGCAGATGCTTAACTGACTGAGCTGCCCAGGCGCCCCAAAGCTTTCAGTCTTTATACCATTACATTTTATGTTAGCTGTGAGTTTTTCATAGATGCCCTTTGACAGACTGAGGAAGTTACTTTCTATTCCTAGTTTGTTGAGTGTTTTTATCATGAAAAGATACTGGATTTTATCAAATACTTGTCCTGCAACTATTGAGATGAACATGTGGTTTTTGTCCTTTGTTCTATTCCTATAGCATATTATAGGGATTGATTTTCCTATGTTGAACCAACCTTGAATTCCTGGGAAAAAATCCCACTTGGTCATTGTATATAATCCTTTTTATATGTTGTTGATTTCAATTTTGGGGTATAGTTGATCCTTGAGCAACACGGGCTTGAAATGGATAGGTCCACTTATATGTAGATCTTTTTCAATAAACACAGTATAGTAGTGTAAATGTATTTTCTCTCTCTTTTTTTTTTTTAGGAAGAGAGAGGGTGGGGGAGGGGCAGAGGGAGAGGGAGAGAATGAATCCAAAGCAGGCTCCATGCCCAGTGCAGAGCCCGACGTGGGGCTCCATTCCACGACCCTGAGATCATGACCCGAGCCAAAACCAAGAGTCGGATGCTCAACTGACTGAGCCACCCAGGTACCCCTCTCTCATGATTTTCTTAATAACATTTTCTTTTCTCTAGCTTATGTTATTGTAAGAATATAGTATATAATATGTATAACATACAAAATATGTGTTAATTGACTGTTTATGTTATTGGTGAGGCTTTCAGTCAGCAGTAGTTAAGTTTTTGGGGAATGAAAAGTTACATGTGGATTTTTGACTGCATGGGGGGATTGGTGCCCCTAACCCCTGCATTCTTCAAGGGTCAACTATATTTTTGTTGAAGATTTTTTATTATTGTGGTAAAATACACATAACATAAAATTCACCATTTCAACCATTTCAGTGTGTCCAACTCAGTAGCATTTAGTACATTCACACTGTTGTGCAATCATCACTGCTATGTAATTCCAGAACATTTTCATCACCCCGGAAGGAAACCCCATACACATTAAACAGTCACTCCTTATTCTTCCCTCTTCCTAGCCCTTGGCAACCACTAATCTACTTTTTGTCTCCATGGATTCACCTATTGTGAATTTTTTTGAGGATTTTTACATCTATATTCGTAAAGAATATTTGTCCATAGTTTTGCCCAGGTGTGAGGCGAAAATGAAATTCTTTCTATTTAGAGAATGACTATTATAAATTCTTTATCAGTAAGCAACCCATAAAGAGGGGGCCTAGCCTTTCTGCCAAACACAATCATTCACAGGCCCCTTTGTACCCCATTCATTTGGCAAAGGAGGGAGGCGTGCAGAGAAAAGGAGGTGAGCAATCTTTCAGCTTTGTCTCCCTTCCGTCTGGTGAGAAAGGACTCTGAGAGAAGTGCTGCCCAGCATGGCTCCAGGCAAAATGTAAACATTTGTTTTCTTTGCCCTCAAATCTCCCTCTTCTGCTGCTGTGTCTAGCCCCTGGTGGCCTCAGGTAGCCAGGTCCTAGGATTAGATCTCTGAGGTCTCTGCCCGCCCCCACCCCCCAGCTGGGACCTTAGGCCCTGAGACTACTCTCATAATTGGTTCCCTATTGAGTGCCCCTTGCCCACAAGCCTTACTAACTAACCAGATGGCATCCACTTGCTTGAGTCACGTGTTCTTGTTTGCTAAGGCCTCCCTAAGTTACCCTGTCCAAATTCTCTGATCATGAGGAATGTCAAGCCCTAAAGCTGTTAAAAGAAAAAAAGGTGACTTGTGAGAGAGGCCAAGAAGGAGGTATTTCTGGAGAGCAGGGTGTTCTTTAGGTACTTTTCAAGTAATGTACAAAGGCAAGTTCGTTGTTTGGTGAAGCTCGTTCAGGGAATGGGGAGTGAAAGGTTATACTCCTACCCTCACAGTGCCCCTCGGAGCCCAAGTCCACCCTACCGCTTTGTTGAGAGCCAGAAGTCTTTGGAGAGACTTTGTGACGGGGAACATTTTTTTTTTTTCCTCCATGGAGGCTTCCTGGCTCACACTTCTCCAGACCCCAAAGACACTCCCAGGCTTAAGATGATGTCATTGGAGCGTTTTCAGATAGAGAATTTAAGACTTTCTCTGACTTCATGTGCTTTGTGTTTACAGCTGAACTCAAACTTTACAAGACTTAGGTTCATTTACCTTTAGTCAAAAATTCTCTTTCTTGGCTCCATTTCTAAATACACATGGGCCTCTAAGTCTTCTTGGCCATCAGGTACCTGTTGATCAAAAGTGCCACATACTTAGGAGGGACTAATGTGGCTGACATGTCCTTTGAAGTTCAAATAGGGTTGGAAATGAGTTGCAGTATTGCTCACATGATGTCAACTCACATGTTTGAAATATAGTGTGTGATATTTGACAGACTCAAGCACATGGAAAGACAGTCATTCTTCTTATAGAACCAGAGACTCAAGAATAGGGGAGTGACTTCCCATCAGGGTCTGCTTCTTTGATGAAGAATGCTATTTCTGGGGCACCTGGGTGGCTCAGTCTGTTGAGCATCTGACTCCTGATTTCGGCCCAGGTCATGATCTCAGGGTCCTGGGATTGAACCCTGTATGGGGTTCCATGCTCAGTGGGGAGTCTGCTTGAGGGTTCTCTCCCTCTCCCTCTGCCCTCTCCTCCTGCTCATGCTCTCTCTCTCAAATAAATAAATAAATCTTTTTAAAAAGAATGCTACTTCCAACCCTAGGCAAGCAGTGGGATATTTGAATAGTTTTGGAATTTTAGTAGGCAGGCCTACTCTCCACCCTTGCCTTTACTGTGGGTGGCAGTCCCCACTGAAGCCCTAAGCTTTTTTCTTACACCTGCATGGCTGATAAAAGCAATTTGCCATATGTACACAATGTACTTCTCCCTAAAGAGTATTCCAAGATGGTTCAGGGTTGGCCATTTTCATGGCCAAACCAGAGAAGGCAAATCCCCTGTGAGTAAGCTCCCATTTCTCCTATCTTCACTCATAGCAAGCCTTAGAGCACTGCTTTCCATCGAGTTGGGTTGAGACCACAGAATTCTCAATTCAGCACCCACAGCAACCTAGACCGGTTGCCTGGAGTTGATATACAAAATAATAATAACTAACATCTTACTGAGGACTTACGGGTCATGCACTGGCTCAGTGCATGCATTATTTTTTTTAATTCACACATTACTCTTTTTATGATATTATTTTATCGACAAGAAAACCAAGGCCAAGGGAAGTTATCTTTCTCAAGGTCAAACTGGCAGAACCTGGGCTACAGTTCTGTTCTGACTTCACAGACTGACCCCTCCACCATTACATTATGCCAATTCATTCATTCACCCAAGAAGTGTTTAATCAGCACCAATGAGATGTTGTCACTGTTCTAGGCACTGGGGGTACAGCAGTCAGAAGATCTCTACCCAGTAGAACAGGACACTGTATGGGCCTCCTGAAGGAAGAAGGCCTCTGTGGATCAATGATCCAACAGTGGGCGATATATCTGTTTACTAGCAGGATGAGGGCTCTCCAAAATGTGAGAGCTCCAAATTACGAGCATAGGGAGTGTATGAAAAACACAAGTCACAAGGCAAAGGAGCAGTGATGGAGTTTGAGCTTAGCTCTGGTCCCATCAGGGCTCCGTGTGCTTAGTATAGGCGATGGCTCATGCTTGAGGTGGAGAACAGGCCTATTCATCTCTAACTCTATAAAGGTCAACCACCCAGGGCCCCTCTAACCATAGGCCAACCTTAAGCTTCTCAAACACCCCATGACTGCTTCTCTCTTTTGCCATTAGCAACTGGATGTGTGAAGCTCACAGCTCCCTGCAAGGAACCCTGGGGCAGATCACAGGTGGGGCTGAGCTCACCCTTCCTATGGATACATTTCTCCCTTGTGAAGGGCAAGGAGATAGATCAAAGGACACCTGGGCCCATTTGCTTGATAGGGAGACCCGGGGGAGCTGGAAAGGAAGAGGGAGAGGGAGGAGGGGACTGGGGCAGCCTAGAGCCGTGCCATGATTTATTGGCTTGTTTTGCTCCTGCACTTCTGTTTACCCAGCTGGGCCTGCTGCTGCCCAGGGTACCGGCATGTGCAGAACCACTCTGGCCAGCCTTTGGGGTAGCATCAGAGGGAGCTGTGGACTTGGCCAGCTCCTAGCAAAATTGAGGCAATTGAGTTTGTGTTTTCTATTTGCAAGTTCCCGGCCTCACTAGGCTTTTTCTCACCTCCATGGGGCACCCCTCCACACACCCCCCAAGTCTCAGCCACAAAGCCCCTCAGCCCTTCTTTTCCTTGGTAGAAAGTGGTGTCACTCAAGCTTCTAAGGCACACTTACACGAACAGGTAAGCATCTGCCAACAGCCTCAAGCCTAATTCTTCTAGCATTTTCAAATGCTGGGCACCTCTGTAATTAATCCATTCAAGAGCAGATTGCCTCCGGAGAGGAAGTGAAACAAATAGCTTATGGAAGAGTAGCAGATCCAAGAACACGAACCAAGTCCCAAGTCTGGTCCAGGCTTCTTTCGACTAATTGATGAACAAAGTTAAAACAAATCCCGGCATCTCAGTAATGCTCGCTGCCTGGCTTAAACAGCAATAGAGAAGTCTTGACAGCCCCCAGAGCAGAATGATTTCAGAACTCTTTGTGTGTGTGTGTGTGTGTGTGTGTACGTGTGCACGCATGTGCGTGCAAGAGGGTGGTGGCCAGGATTTCAGGATCGAAAGGGCCCTTCCAGGCACATGTGGTCAATGGTCTGTCAGTGCATAGAGTCAGCTCTACTTTTCTTACAAACCAACCCAATCTGAAACCAAACAGGAGGAACTGGTGGCAAAGGGCCTCTGGGCCTTGCGTAGGCACTGGGAATGGTGCTTCTGAGTAGAGGCTTTGCAGTCAGACAAGCCTGATTGGGGGTTTCAAATGCGAGCTCTGCTGCATATTAACTGGCCTTCGGCAAGTTGCTTAGCTTTTCTGCGTCTCGGTAGAAGACTCTGTTATACAGGAGAAACACCCACCTCGCTGCATTGTTGTGAAGATTAAGCACAAGAGAGTATGCCAACCACTTAGTAACTGGTCTGCGTGCTAGTAATACCTGGGGGTTGTGGTGGTCTGAGACGAGGATTCTGGAGAGCAGAGGATAGGGCACTGGAGAGCTTCAGCACTTCGGGTGTTCATGCCTAATATTTCCACAATTCAAAGGCAAGTTTAGAAGGTGGAAGCAATGTAAGCAAAAGGTAGTATGTCCATACAGGGGGGTATTATTCAGCCTTAAAAAGGGAGGAAATTCTGACACCTGCTACACACGATAGATGACACCTGAAGATGTTAGGCTAAATGAAATCAGCCTGTCACACACACAAAAAATACCATACGATTCCATTTACGTGGGGCACCTAGAGTAGTCACATTCATAGCGACAGAATGGTGGTTGCCAGGGGCTTGAGGTGGGGCAAAAGGAGAGTTGTTTAATATGTACAGTTTCAGTCAGGGAAGACGAATTCTGGAGAAAGATGGCGCACAACGGTGTGAATGTGCTTAATGCCCCTGAACTGGACACTTAAAAATGGTTAACATCAATTTTATGGCCTTTCTGGTGGTGACGACCTCCCCATAAGAATGTGCCCCTCACGAAGGACCTTCTCCACCCATCCCTGGAAGAGGAGAAGAGGAAGCACAAGAAGAAGCACCTGGTGCAGACACTCAACTCCTGCTTCACGGACGTGAAATGCCCGGAATCCTACGGAGTCACTATCATCTCTAGCCACACACAAACCATAGTTGTTTGCCAGCTGCCCCTGCCCTTTGCAGCCCACAGGAGGAAAAGCAAGGCTTACAGAGGGAGGCTCCGTCAGACAGAAGCAGCACTAAAAGCACCCAAAATGAAGATGAATGGGAAACTATCCCAATAAACACATTTTGGATTTTAAAAAAAATGTCGGGGCGCCTGGATGGCTCAGTCAGTTAAGCATCCGACTCTTGATTTCAGCTCAGGTCACGATCTCGGAGTCCTGAGATCGAGCCCTGCATCGAGCCGCTCATCGGACTCCGCGCTCTGCAGAGTCTGCTTGTCCCTCTTCTTTCCCTTACTCTCAGCTCTCTCTTTTCCTTCCTCTCTCTCTCTCACCCTCCCTCTCAAATAAATAAATAAATAAAATCTTTTTTAAAAAACGTCAATTTTATGTTCTGTGTGTGTTGCTGCAATGAAAAAGAAAAAGGTGGAGAATTACTAGGATTTGGGGTATACATGTGAGGAATGAGAGAGAAAAACAAAAGCTCTGGCAAAGGGATGAACGCCCCAGGGAAAGCCTTGCTGGGATTCTACTATATTCTACTCTACTTTGAGAGGGCAGCCAATTTCCATAAAGGGACAGAGAGAGACAGAGAGACAGATAGACCGAGACAGAGAAAACAGAAGCAAGAAAGGAGGGGGGCCTGGGGCTGTGAGTGTCAAATAAAAGCTACAAAGGAATGGAGGTTTCTGAGCTCTGAAAATGCACCAAGCAAGGAAAGAAGGCTCCATCTTAAGACCGTGGTCACCCCTGGGGTGGGTGAGTCCCCAACCCATTTGGGCCTTGGTTGTGCCCAGATGGGGAGACCTCAGGAGGGAAGGAGGAGGTGGTTTGGGCTGGCCCGAGGTAAAAATGGCAGATTTATAAATACGATGGGCTCAGCTCCCCACCACTTCCCAGGCAGAGTGGCTGGGACCAGCCTCTCTTCTCTCCCCAGTCTCACTCCCTCTAGGCTCCACAGGGCCCCTGGAGGCTGCCTTCTCCTTTGGTTCAGCTGCCCGATTTCCCTGGAGAGGAGGTTGCAGAGGGGGGCTGCCAGTCCTCACATCCCCAGGTGCCTACTCTCCCCCCCACTCCCCCCCCCCCCACACTGCCCCTGCACACGTGGCCCCTGGCCGTGTGGACACACCTGAGTCCAGGAACGACCCAAGCTGCAGGGAACCCAGCCCAGGCACGGAGGTAATTAGGCACGTCTTCTCTGCTCCTGAAGTAATGTTTGTCTTTCAAATTCTGCCAACCAAAATGGCTTGGGCTGTGATTTACCATCACAACGTTATGTCATACTTCCTTACTGCTTTTATGACCAAGAAAGACTCCAGGCACAGTAGCCATATTATGTCCTAGCAAACTCCTGCCTAAATTAAGTCACTATTTCTGGTCCCTGTCGCTGGTCACAAATGACATCCAAGGGTAATTGCTGTTTTAGGGGCACATTTTAAGGCAAATGCAAAAAATAATGAATGTACCTATTTTTCGGACTGAAATTTGCATCCGTCTTTTTACCCTCTCCTGGCAAACATGTTTTATGTTTATTTAAACAGTCCTTAATAAAAATGTACAGCTGCAAAGCATCTTACTACTCAATGCTTTCTGGTTAAGAAAATTGCCCATAATCACAGTTGACTTTCCTATTCGTAACAGAATGTTATTTTTCATCGAAGTGTGGCTGCCGCCCAATGTGCAAACGTTACAAACGCAGTGGGAGGCTTATCTGAGGTTGCAAGCACTTCATTCATTCATTCCTTCAGTCAGTCAACAAACTTGTTTTGTGGACTTATTAGGTGGGGTTTTAGACCTTTTGGAGTAGAGGGAAGAGCATGTGCGGAGGCGTGAGAGAGCATGGCAGGTCACTGACATGACAACAGGAACCATTGTTAGCCACAGCTGAGGTGTCATGATTGGCTGTAAAGTGTTAATGTAAATAACTTGTTACTGATAGGAGTGACTGTACCAACATTGCTGACTGATTTACTGTAGTTATAAGTTGGAATGGATTCAAGGTTATCCTTCTAGTAACAGCGTCACTTGTGCCTGCTTGTGTTTCAGTATGTTTTAATGGGAGTTAGAGAAAAGGGCCCGATTAATAGCTGGCGTGCCAAGAATTGTGTAGTCCCCAAGTACACCCATGGGAGTATGTGACACACGTGAATATCATCTGTCAGTTGTATCGCAGTTGAGAATTGGAGATGTGTGCTATCTGGGAGAGGAGAGAGATGAACCTGGGGAGGCGAGATGGGTAGGTGCAGCTTTTCAGAGCTGTAATACACACATTTTCATTTGGATTGCCCCCAAATTTTGCATAGCAGATTGTCATTGATATCACAGAGCTACTGCTCATTTGTGAGGTTCCAGTATTTTCCCTGATACAGAGATGTGATCTTAATTAAAGTGGTGACTGTCAACCCATTCTTGCAAATTTAGCTTGTCTTGGAGAACCCATAATTATACCTCTTGCAATCAACTACTTCTAGCACTGGCTGCATTGCATGTTGAGCTCCTTAGAAATGAGAAAGTGATCCCAGAGGCAGTTTCCAGGTTAGGTTTAATGGAGTGATTGTATTGGGGACCTCAGATGTCTTGGAAAACAGATGGAAATTCTCGGTAATGAGTCAAACTAGAAAAAGGAGCTTACTAGTAATGAACTTGATATGCTCTCTCTCTTAGGCATATGGAGAGCCGTTGGGGTACAGAGAAAGATGCCTATGTTGCCTTACTTTTCTGGACTTGACCAGAAAATATTAGGAATGATACATCATGTGATGTGCAAATAGAATAACTGATTGGCTTGGTGTTCTGATTGGAAGGGTACTCAAAATGTTTCCTTTTCCCTGAAAACACTCCCCCACTGGTGCTTGATTTTCTATTATTAGAAATTGTGGTGGAATCCTTTGTTTTAAAATTATGCTTTAGGGGCGTCTAGGTGGCTCAGTCCATGAAGCATCTGCCTGCGGCTCAGGTCATGATCCCGGAGTCCTGGGATCGAGCCCTGTGTCGGGTTCCCCACTCAGCAAGGAGTCTGCTTCTCCCTCTCCCCTACCCCCTCGCGTGCTCTCTCTCTCAAATAAATACATAAAATCTTTTTAAAAATTATGCTTTATTTCTATGCTTTGGGAAAAGGAGGGTAGTTCTTTTAAAAATAAGAAGCACATTCAGGAATGAACTGGAAACCTGCTAGGATTGTTGTTAAGAAAGCCAGTTGTGTGTAGATGCGACCTCAGTAATTAATCAGTGAGCATCTAGCCGCCAAATATCTGATGGGAGGGAGGAGGCCCTCTCCTTCGAGAGGGGGAAAATGACTCCCTTCTGATTGAAAAAGCACCATCCCAGACCTTCTTGCTGCTGACATGCAGATGTACATCTGGCTGTAATCTCTCACTCCCTGCTAGCTTTTGCCAAGCTGTGTGGAACAGAAATCCAGTTTCTCCCCCATGTAAAGAGACAGAGAGAAATTGAATAGTTAGATAGTTAAAATTCTGAGCACTGGCTAGGAGAAGGAACATGCCCAAAGCAATAAAAAGACTCTCACTTAAAAGCCGTGGTTGCAGAAAGATTCGAGCCGTTTAAACAACTGGCAGAGTTGATTGGGGTGAAGGGAGTAGGAGTCTCTGAGTTCTGGACAACACTTGATACTCCACAGACAAACCAAGAAATATTTAAATTGTGTTCAGTCTACTCCAGGTTGACGAGCAGGATAGAATCCATGCTTGATAAAATTTGAGGGGGTTTGTTTGCACATAGGTGTCCATGTTTCTATAAATCTGGCTCTAAATTTTATTCCACGTGGAGTTGTTTCAAATGCAGTTGTATTTATAAAGAATGAAAGCATCATTGAATGGGAAAATGTTCTGTTCTCTCTGAGCTGCCCAACTTAATGGGAGCCTATCGTTCGCTCAGAGCCGTGGCAACTTACCCAAATTGCAAGACTAGCACAGGGGAGGAAGATAACTCCCTTTGAAGTTTTGTCTTCAAAACTCCATAACCCACAGTTCATAAGTGACAGCAAATCCCACAGTGCCTCAAGCTTTGGATTAAACACTGCAGCCTTCTTTAAAAATGAAAGTGTCCCTGGGAAGGTTAACATATAAAGTTACTAGTACCTTAAGATGATGGTTCCCTAAACTGAGTATTTATCAGAAGCATCTCATGCCACACCTTTCACTTAGAGCTTTCAAAATATAGGAATGTTCAGAGAAGAATATAGCAAGCATTGTGTTCTTGCCATGCAGAGTGGAAATACACTACCATATTTATTTTGTTTTCCATTTTTTAAAGATTTATTTATTTATTTGAGAGAGAGAGAATCTTTAAGCAGACTCTGTGCTGAATGTGGAGCCTAATGCGGGGCTCGATCCCACTGGCCCTGAGATCATGCCCTGAGCGGAAACCAAGAGTCGGGCGCTTAACCGACTGAGCCACCCAGGCGCCCCTGTCTTCCAATTTTTTTTTTAATAAAAAGAGTAAAATACTTAAGGAAAAGTTGAAGTTCCCTTTATCTCCCACTTCCTGTCAACCCATTCTCAGCATTATTTCCTGAGATCTGTCCATGTAGGTCATCTCACTGCTGAACAGCAACCTCCTAGTACAACCATGACACACTTAATTTACTCATTCCCCAGTTGATGGATATTTAGGTTGTTTCCAATTTTTTTACTAATAGTCCTACCAGTGGTCTACGTGTTCCCATGACACCATACCACTGGTAACTTTTGAGTTTTAATTTTTGCCAGTCTGACAAGTATTTCCTTGAATACTAGTGAGGTTGAGCATCTTTTCATACATTTGTAGATCATTCTAGTTCCTTCTGTTTGTTTCCTGTTGGTATTCTTTGCTCATTTTTCTTTTGGGTTGGTTGCCTTTTCAAAATGTATTTATTGTGTATCTTTTGGATACGGTTTCTTTTTCAATTTTGTGTGTGGCAAATGTCTTCTCCCACTGTATGGCTTGTTTTTAACTTTATAGTGTCATTTTTTTTCCATAGACATTTTAATATTTAAAGCAGTCACATTTATCAGTCTTTTCTATTAAAATTTGTGAGTATGTATGCATGTGTGATTAATAAATTCTTCCTTACTCCAAGATCATAAAGGTATTCTATATTTGCATCAAAATGTTATAAAATTTTGTTGATCTCGGGGTCATGAGTTCAAGCCCCACATTGAGTGTAGAGGTTACTTAAATAAATAAACTAAAAAAAATAACATTTAGATCTTTAATTCATTTTGAATTAATTCCTAGGTGGGATTTGAAGACATTATCTAATTTTATCTTTTCTCACATGGGTAATTTTAGTATTTATTGAATAGTCTATATCATATCTTTCATGATTTATATATTTTTTAAAGAGTTTATTTTTTTTTTGAGAGAGAGAGCACACAATGAGCAGGGGTGGGGAGGGGCAGAGAGAGAGGGAGAAGCAAACTCCCCGCTGAGCAGGGAGCCCGATGCCAGGCTCGATCCCAGGACCCTGGGATCATGACCTGAGCTGAAAGCACATGCTTAACAGACTTAGCCACCCAGGCACCCCTCTTCCATGTTTTATAATCAATGTCTGTCGTATGCCTACTTCCCACAGATCTATAGGAGTTATTTTTAGGCTCTTTTTCTATTCCACTGATCTATTTATCCATCTGCCAATATCACACTGTTTTAATTGCTATAACGTGATAAGTCTTGATAATCTGCCCTCCATTGCTCTTCTTCAAAATTGTTTTGTCTATTCTTGGTGCCTTACTCTTCAGCATAAACTTTAGGATCAGCTTGTTAAGATCCATTAAAAATCCTGTTGCAATTTTGATTGAACCTGAATTAAATTTATAGATCAATTTGAAGAGAATTGACATCTTGATGTTGAGTCTTCTCATACATGATCACTGTATATCTCTGCTTTTTGAGATTACCTTTTTGGAAAGCTTTTATTTCAGTGTAATTATGGATTCACGGGAAGATGGAAATGTAGTACAGAGACATCCCCTGTACTGTTCACCCATTTTCTCATAGTGGTTACATTTTGGTTTTTTTTACACAACTTTATTGAGGAACAATTGATATACGGAGAGCTGGACATAGTTAATGTGTACAATTTGATGAGTTTGAAGATATGCATATACCTGTGGAACTACCACCACAATCAGGTGATAAGTATATCCATTACCTCTCAAAGTTTCATCCTGCCCCTTTTTGTGGTTGTTGTTTGTTGTTTTATGGCAAGAAACTTCACATGAGAGCTACCCCTTAACAAATTTTTAAGTGTAAAATGCTAAATTATTGACTATAGGCACAATGTTGTACTGCAGACTTCTAGAACTTATTTGTCTTGCCTAACTGAAACTTTATATCAGCAATTACGTCTTATATAACTAGAGTACAGTGTCAAAACCAGGGATTTGACACTGGCACAATGTTTGTGTATAGTTCTAAGCCTTTTTATCATGTGTACATTTGTATAGACACCATTGCAATCAAGATACAGAACTAGACTATCACCACAAAGATATCCCTCATGCTACCCCTTTATAGTTACACCCACCCTGTCTCTAACCCGCAGAAACCACTAATTTGTTCATCTCTACAACTTTGTCATTTTAAGAATGTTTTATAAATGGAATCATGCAGGGGTGCCTGGGTGGCTCAGTTGGTTAAACATTTGCTTTCAGCTCAGGTCATGATCCCAGGGTCCTTGTCCCTCTCCCTCTGCTGGTCTCCCTGCTTGTGCTCTCGCTCTCTGTCAAATAAATAAATAAAATCTTTTTTAAAAAAATAAAAAATAAATGGAATCATACAGTATGTGACCTTTTGAGAGTGTCTTTTTTTTATTCATCATAATTCCCTAGATATTCATCCAAGTTGTTATGTGTATCAATAGTTTTCTTTTTATGGCTGAACATGAGTCCATGGTATGGACGTAGCACAGTTTTTTGAACCATTCACCTGTTGAGTGACATTTTGGACATCTCCATTTTTGATGTTTTCTGTTTGTTCTATCTTTTGTTTTCTGTTTTTATTTTTTTAATCTTCCTGTGGGTTACTTGAGCGTTTTTTAGAATTTCATTTTATCTATAGGTTTCCAAGAGTATCTCATTGTATAGCGATACTATACAGTATCTCCTGGTAGAGAGATACTATACTATACGAAGATATTATACTAACTGATGTTATTATAGCATCAGCTAGTAGAGCAAAATGTGAAAACTTTGCCTTCCTTTATGTCCCTTTACCTCCTCCCCAGTTTATAATTGTCTTAATATTTCCTCTACAGGTGCACCTGGGTGGCTCAGTTGGTTAAGAGTCTGACTTCAGCTCAGGTCATGATCTCAGGGTCCTGGGATTGAGCTCCGAGTCAGGCTCTGTGCTCAGCGGGGAGTCTGCTTCTCCCTCTCCCTCTGCCCCTGCCCCTGCTCATGCTCTCTATTTATTTATAAATAAATAAAATCTTTTAAAAATATTTCCTCCACATATATTGATAAACATATTAGACAATGTTTATTTTTTTATTCAACCAGCAAACAATTTAGAAAACTCAAGAGAAGAAGGAAAGCCTAATGTATTTACCCTTATTTTTTGCTCTTTGCTTCTCTTTACTTCCTGATGTTCTAAGAGCCTTTTTTTTTTTTTTTTTTTTTTTTAGCCTTTCTTTATTTTTGGAGAACTTCCTTTAGCCATTCTTTAAGTGTTGGTGTACTAGTGACAAATTCTTTTAATTTTCCTTCATCTGAGAATGTCTTGATTTCCCTTTCATTTCTAAAGGATACTTTTGCTGGACAGAGAAGTCTGTGTTGGTGCTTCTTTTCTTTCATCACTTGAAAAACATTATGCCACTTTCTTGTGACCTCCACAGGTTCTGATGAGAAACCCACTGTCATTGGAATTGTTTTTCCTTGATAGGTAAAGGTATCATTTCTCTGCAACTCTTTCAGGATTTTTTCTTTGTTTTTAGTTTTCAGAAATTTGACTGTGTAGC